>NC_061513.1:148684138-148718753 GCF_022539505.1 Lolium rigidum
GTAGCGCTTCGTTCAGTTACATGTAATAATCTTACCTGCAAGTTGTATACACGTATTGTTGTCCGGAACCCGAGGCCCCAAAGTGACAGAAATTGGGACAACCGAAGGGGAAGGCGGTGATATGAGGATCACATGTGTTCATGGAATGTTAATGCTTTGCTCCGATGCTCTATTAAAAGGAGTACCTTAATTTCCAGTAGATTCCCTAGAGGCCCGGCTGCCACCGGCTGGTAGGACAAAAGATGTTGTGCAAGTTTCTCATTGCGAGCACGTACGACTAAATATGGAACACATGCCTATTGATTGATTAGTACTTGGATACCGTTTTATTATTATCACGCAAATGCCCTGCTTTGACTCGTTACATGAGTTTCTCTCATCCATGCAACGCCCGTTCATCCATCCCCGTGCCTATAGTATTTTAATCCTGCATGTTTACTATAATCACTACTCGCTTGTCTTTGTTACTCGCTTCGTCGTTATTTCACTACCGCCGTTGCTACAAAACTGTTACTACCGATAAACTCTTGCGAGCAAGTCTGTTTCCGAGTGCAGCTGAATTGATAACTCCGCTGTTAAGGCTTTCAAGTATTCTTTGTCTCCCCTTGGGTCGAATCAATAAATTGGGTTTTACTTCCCGCGAAGACTGTTGCGATCCCCTATACTTGTGGGTCATCAAAGCCCTATCACATCCACCTTGGAGAAACCCTAGATTAGCAGTAGAAGGGAACTAGCTCCCTAATCCTAGTTCCTAATTAGCTAGAATCCAGTCTTAGCCTCTATAGCCAGTCAGATCCTTTATAGATAGAGTTAGTAACAATTTAGACTACGCATTGTTCTTCTGGAGTTTATTTGCAGTTTTACCTTATTGTAAAGTAGGAGGCTGATGGCGTGTGTTTCACACGTTCGTTGGGCAACCCCAAGAGAAAGGTATGATGCGCACAGCAGCAAGTTTTCCCTCAGAAAGAAACCAAGGTTTATCGAACCAGGAGGAGCCAAGAAGCACGTTGAAGGTTGATGGCGGCGGGATGTAGTGCGGCGCAACACCGAGATTCCGGCGCCAACGTGGAACCCGCACAACACAACCAAAGTACTTTGCCCCAACGAAACAGTGGAGGTTGTCAATCTCACCGGCTTGCTGTAACAAAGGATTAACCGTATTGTGTGGAAGATGATTGTTTGCAGAGAAAACAATAAAACAAGTATTGCAACAGATTGTATTTCGAGAAAGAGAATTGGACCGGGGTCCACAGTTCACTAGAGGTGTCTCTCCCATAAGACGAACAACATGTTGGGTGAACAAATTACAGCTTGGGCAATTGACAAATAAAGAGAGCATGACCATGCACATACATATCATGATGAGTATAGTGAGATTTAATTGGGCATTACGACAAAGTACATAGACCGCCATCCAACCGCATCTATGCCTAAAAAGTCCACCTTCGGGTTATCGTCCGAACCCCTCCGAGTATTAAGTTACAAAGCAATGAGACAATTGCATTAAGTATGGTGCGTAATGTAATCAACAACTACATCCTTAGACATAGCATCAATGTTTTATCCCTAGTGGCAACAAGCACAACACAAACTTAGAACTTTCATCACTTGTCCCGGTGTCAATGCGGCATGAACCCACTATCGAGCATAAGTACTCCCTCTTGGAGTTAAAAGTAAAAACTTGGCAGAGCCTCTACTAGAAACGGAGAGCATGCAAGATCATAAACAACACATAAGCATAACTTTGATAATCAACATGACAAGTATTCTCTATTCATCGGATCCCAACAAACGCAACATATAGAATTACAGATAGATGATCTTGATCATGATAGGCAGCTCACAAGATCCGACAATGATAGCACAATGGGGAGAAGACAACCATCTAGCTACTGCTATGGACCCATAGTCCAGGGGTAGACTACTCACTCATCACTCCGGAGGCGACCATGGCGGTGTAGAGTCCTCCGGGAGATGATTCCCCTCTCCGGCAGGGTGCCGGAGGCGATCTCCAGGATCCCCCGAGATGGGATCGGCGGCGACGGCGTCTCGCAAGGTTTTCCGTATCGTGGCTCTCGCATCGGGGGTTTCGTCACGGAGGCTTTAAGTAGGCGGAAGGGCAAGTTGAGAGGCGGCACGGGGACCCAAACCACAGGCCGGCGCGGCCGGGGGTGGGGCCGCGCCGCCCTAGGGTTTGGCCACCCCGTGGCCCCTCTTCGTCTCGTCTTCGGTCTTCCGGAAGCTTCGTGAGAAAATAGGCCTCTCGGGCTTTTATTTCGTCCAATTCCGAGAATATTTCTTTACTAGGATTTCGAAACCAAAAACAGCGAGAAACAAAGAATCGGCACTTCGGCATCTTGTTAATAGGTTAGTTCCAGAAAATGCACGAATATGACATAAAGTGTGCATAAAACATGTAGATAACATCAATAATGTGGCATGGAACACAAGAAATTATCGATACGTTGGAGACGTATCAGCATCCCCAAGCTTAGTTCTCGCTCGTCCCGAGCAGGTAAAACGATAACAAAGATAATTTCTGGAGTGACATGCCATCATAAACTTGATCATACTATTTGTAAAGCATATGTAGAGAATGCAGCGATCAAAACAATGTGTATGACATGAGTAAACAAGTGAATCATAAAGCAAAGACTTTTCATCAATAGCACTTCAAGACAAGCATAACTAAGTCTTGCATAAGAGTTAACTCATAAAGCAATAATTCAAAGTAAAGATATTGAAACAACACAAAAGAAGATTAAGTTTCAGCGGTTGCTTTCAACTTGTAACATGTATATCTCATGGATATTGTCAACATAGAGTAATATAATAAGTGCAATAAGCAAGTATGTAGGAATCAATGCACAGTTCACACAAGTGTTTGCTTCTTGAGGTGGAGAGAAATAGGTGAACCGACTCAACATTGAAAGTAAAAGAATGGTCCTCATAGAGGAAAAGCATCGATTGCTATATTTGTGCTAGAGCTTTGATTTTGAAAACATGAAACAATTTTGTCAACGGTAGTAATAAAGCATATGCATCATGTAAATTATATCTTATAAGTTGCAAGCCTCATGCATAGTGTACTAATAGTGCTCGCACCTTGTCCTAATTAGCTTGGACTACCTGGATTATCACCGCAATACATATGCTTTAACCAAGTTTCACAAAGGGGTACCTCTATGCCGCTCGTACAAAGGTCTAAGGAGAAAGCTCGCATTTGGATTTCTCGCTTTTGATTATTCTCAACTTAGACATCCATACCGGGACAACATAGACAACAGATAATGGACTCCTCTTTTAATGCTTTAAGCATTTGACAACAATTAATTCTTTTCTCATTAGAGATTTGAGGATATTTGTCCAAAACTGAAACTTCCACCATGAATCATGGCTTTAGTTAGCGGCCCAATGTTCTTCTCTCACAATATGCATGCTCAAACCATTCAACTCAGTGTAGATCGCCCTTACTTCGGACAAGACGAACATGCATAGCAACTCACATGAAATTCAACAATGAGTTGATGGCGTTCCCGATAAACATGGTTATCGCACAACAAGCAACTTAATAAGAGATAAAGTGCATAATTACATATTCAATACCACAATAGTTTTTAAGCTATTTGTCCCATGAGCTATATATTGCAAAGGTGAATGATGGAATTTTAAAGGTAGCACTCAAGCAATTTACTTTGGAATGGCGGGAAAATACCATGTAGTATAGGTAGGTATGGTGGACACAAATGGCATAGTGGTTGGCTCAAGTATTTTGGATGCATGAGAAGTATTCCCTCTCGATACAAGGTTTAGGCTAGCAAGGCTATTTGAAACAAACACAAGGATGAACGGTACAGCAAAACTCACATAAAAGACATATTGTAAACATTATAAGGCTCTACACCGTCTTCCTTGTTGTTCAAACTCAAAACTAGAAATTATCTAGACCTTAGAGAAACCAAATATGCAAACCAAATTTTAGCATGCTCTATGTATTTCTTCATTAATGGGTGCAAAGCATATGATGCAAGAGCTTAAACATGAGCACAGCAATTTCCAAGTATCACATTACCCAAAACATTTATAGCAATTACTACATGTATCATTTTCCAATTCCAACCATATAACAATTTAACGAAGGAGAAACTTCGTCATGAATACTATGAGTAGAAACCAAGGACATATTTGTCCATATGCTACAGCGGAGTGTGTATCTCTCCCATAAAGTGAATGCTAGGATCCATTTTATTCAAACAAAACAAAAACAAAAACAAACCGACGCTCCAAGAAAAAGCACATAAGATGTGGCCGAATAAAAATGTAGTTTCAGGGGAGGAACCCGATAATTTGTTGATGAAGAAGGGGATGCCTTGGGCATCCCCAAGCTTAGACGCTTGAGTCTTCTTGATATATGCAGGGGTGAACCACCGGGTGCATCCCCAAGCTTAGAGCTTTCACTCTCCTTGATCATGTTGCATCATACTCCTCTCTTGATCCTTGAAAACTTCCTCCACACCAAACTCGAAACAACTCATTAGAGGGTTAGTGCACAATATAAATTGACATATTCAGAGGTGACACAATCATTCTTAACACTTCTGGACATTGCATAATGCTACTGGACATTAGTGGATCAAAGAAATTCATCCAACATAGCGAAAGAGGCAATGCGAAATAAAAGGCAGAATCTGTCAAAACAGAACAGTTCGTATTGACGAATTTTAAAATGGCACCAGACTTGCTCAAATGAAAATGCTCAAATTGAATGAAAGTTGCGTACATATCTGAGGATCATGCACGTAAATTGGCATAATTTTCTGAGCTTCCTGCAGGGCAGTGGGCTCAGATTCGTTACAGCAAAGAAATCTGGAACTGCGCAGTAATCCAAATCTAGTACTTACTTTTCTATCAACGGCTTAACTTGGCACAACAAAACTCAAAACTAAGATAAGGAGAGGTTGCTACAGTAGTAAACAACTTCCAAGACACAAAATAAAAACAAAGTACTGTAGGTAAAAACATGGGTTGTCTCCCAAGAAGTTCTTTCTTTTTAGCCATTAAGATGGGCTCAGCAGTTTTAATGATGCACTCGCAAGAAATAGTATTTGAAGCAAAAGAGAGCATCAAGAGGAAAATTCAAAACACATTTAAGTCTAACATGCTTCCTATGCATAGGAATCTTGTAAATAAACAAGTTCATGAAGAGCAAAGTAACAAGCATAGGAAGATAAAACAAGTGTAGCTTCAAAAATTTCAGCACATAGAGAGGCATTTTAGTAACATGAAAATTTCTACAACCATATTTTCCTCTCTCATAATAACTTTCAGTAGAAACATGAGCAAACTCAACAATATAACTATCACATAAAGCATTCTTATCATGAGTCTCATGCATAAAATTATTACTCTCCACATAAGCATAATCAATTTTATTAGTTGTAGTGGGAGCAAATTCAACAAAGTAGCTATCATTATTATGGTAAATGCTACTTATCGTAGTCCGATGGGAAACGGTTCGTCGGACCCTTCCGATGCCGTCCAACTCGTTTCCATCCAGCGGGCTGAGATTCCCACTTTTTTTTTCCCTCATTAGCTCGTTAACCCCGCACCTTCCCAAAAATTACGTACCGTTTTGCGGCCCCCAAAGCGAGATCTGCTCGACCCCATCCGCTAACTCCGCCGCAACAGCGATTTTTCTCTCCTCGCCGCGCCGGGGAGATGTCGTTCTGCTGGTGGGGAATCATCGTCGGGCATCTCAGACGGCCGGCAGCCGGCGAACCAGAGTCGATGGAAGATTCGCCGGGTCGACCAGGATATACACTGGACGAAGCAGCCAATTGTAGTCTGCTTCCATTGGCCCTAGACACACTCTCGATCTACCTATTCAAGGATTACACGATCCGCCTGTAGGTAAGTCCAACAACTGACATAGATTCCGATCTGTACATTTTATTTATTTTTCAAGATCAAATCCATCAATTCCTTTGTTTTGGTATGTATGCTTTCATTCTGAACATGTCATGATAGATTTGCTTATGAAGTTGATTGCATCACCAAAAAATTGGTTGCAACCATTCTCATGTTTTGATTTTTAAATTTCTTCACTTTGTTATGCTGCATTACCACAATTCTGATGCTTCGTTTGTCCATGCTTCCCAACTACTCCATCCGTTCCATAATTCTCGTTGCCGTTTTTTTTTTTTGAACAACGTTGCCGATTTGGATTTATACCTTCTTTATTATTCAAGTTGCTAATGACTACTACATTCTGCAATTCTAATTTGTACCACACATGTCCATACCTCTAATTAATATCATATGTTATGATAGATAATAGTTTCTCTTCCGAAAAACCCATGCTTCCTATGTCTCATATATGTTGCGATAGAAGCGTATTTTAAATTCAGAGCATCCATGACATGTTTCTTATATGCATCCATTTGTTTCTAACATGAGGTCATCGGTGAGCCCTCAATGGCAGTCCACGCCGTTCATCTTGGTCGCATATGTTGCTCTTATCTTGTCGACGCCCCTCATTGGAATTAATTGTCTACACAGCGGTGCTCCATGTGTCGTCCCATCGAGAATGCTTCTACAGTCTCGGAGGGTCTGTGCCACGACTTCACTATGACCCATTGTCGTAATCGAAGCAATATCTGATATCAGTAGAAGCAAATACTGGCGCAAATTTGATTATATTGTTTCGAAGCAATGATGTTAGAAACATGTATTTGTACGTGGGAAGCAAACACTATTTTCGCTGGAAGTAAATTATATTCAATTTGTTGCAAGTAGAATTGACAAATTCATAACATCCATGACATGTTTCTTATATGCATCCATTTTTTTCTAACAGGAGGTCGTCGGTGAGCCTTTTTAGTGCACGTCGTCCTTCCTGATCGCATATGTTGCTCTTATGTTGTCGATGCCCCTCGTTGGAATTAATTGTCTACACGGTGGTGCCCCATGTGTCGTCTCAGCGAGCATGCTTCTACAGTCTCGGAGGGCATGTGCCACGACTTCACTCTGACCCATTGCCGTATATCGAAGCAATATCTGATATCAATAGAAGCAAATACTGGAGCGAATTTGATTATTTTGTTTCGAAGCAATGATGTTAGAAACATGTATTTTTACGCTGGAAGCAAACACTATTTTCGTTGGAAGTAAATTATATTTAATCTGTTGCAAGTAGTATTGATGTAAACATTTGTATATTGGAACTAATCGCACATTTGTTTCACTGGAAGAAATTTCCTTTCCAACACTAGAAATGACATAATATATGGAAGCAATCACCCGATTGTCTTGAAGCAATCTTATTGTCCACACGAAGGAAAGTATTCTCGGTAGAAATCAAAATTTAGTCACATAGGAAATAATTTTCACCAGGACTTGAAATCTATTTTCTTCATGTACGGAAGCAACATTGATTTTGTTTGGTAACACACTTAGTAGATGAATAAAGAAACTTTTTTTCTTCATATATGGAAGCAATATTGATTATTTTTTTGACAATAAGCAATATTGATTCTATTGGTAGCACAATTCGACTAATAAGGAAGCATACTATATAACGTGGAGTCTGACTTTTCTAGAGTTATTATTAGCTTCCATAATTCCTGAAATTAGTTTCCAAATAATATGGAGAGGTCGAATTAGACTTGACGTGATTTACGGGATTTGTTTCCGAGCTAACTAACAAGGCAAACTATCAGCGCACGCTTTATTGGGTCATCCCACGGTGGAAACAAAATAATCGCACGGCCTAGAGCTGGTCCGATCAGAAGCAAAGATCGGGCTCCGATCCCTAGCGGTGCCCCATTATTATTCTCATCAAGTGTAAGAGGCATAGTATAATCACAACAAAATTTACTCTCCATAGTAGGTGGCACAAAAAGACCACTATCATTATCATCATCAGAAATAGGAGGCAAAGTATCATCAAAGAAAATTTTCTCCTCAATGCTTGGGGGACTAAAAAGATCATGAAAACCAGCTTCCCCAAGCTTAGAACTTTCTATATCATTATCAACAATGGTGTTCAAAGCGTTCATACTAATATTACTACCAGCATGCAAATAAGATTCCATAGGTTTTTTAATTTTCGCATCAAACAATCCATGTTTTAAATCAGGAAATAGAATAAGAAGCTCACTCTTGTACATTATGCCAAACTAGTGAAATAAAAACATGCATGATATTAAGTAAAGTAAAACAAGTAACTAATTTTTTTTTGTATTTTGATTTAGTGCAGCAAACAAAGTAGTAAATAAAATAAAGCAAGACAAAAACAAAGTAAAGAGATTGAGAAGTGGAGACTCCCCTTGCAGCGTGTCTTGATCTCCCCGGCAACGGTGCCAGAAAAAGAGCTTGATGGCGTGTATTTCACACGTTCGTTGGGCAACCCCAAGAGGAAGGTATGATGCGCACAGCAGCAAGTTTTCCCTCAGAAAGAAACCAAGGTTTATCGAACCAGGAGGAGCCAAGAAGCACGTTGAAGGTTGATGGCGGCGGGATGTAGTGCGGCGCAACACCAGAGATTCCGGCGCCAACGTGGAACCTGCACAACACAACCAAAGTACTTTGCCCCAACGAAACAGTGAGGTTGTCAATCTCACCGGCTTGCTGTAACAAAGGATTAACCGTATTGTGTGGAAGATGATTGTTTGCAGAGAAAACAGTAAAACAAGTATTGCAGCAGATTGTATTTCAGTAAAGAGAATTGGACCGGGGTCCACGAGCTCACTAGAGGTGTCTCTCCCATAAGACGAACAGCATGTTGGGTGAACAAATTACAGTTGGGCAATTGACAAATAAAGAGAGCATGACCATGCACATACATATCATGATGAGTATAGTGAGATTTAATTGGGCATTACGACAAAGTACATAGACCGCCATCCAACCGCATCTATGCCT
The DNA here is from genome assembly GCF_022539505.1 of Lolium rigidum. Classification (NCBI taxonomy): domain Eukaryota; kingdom Viridiplantae; phylum Streptophyta; class Magnoliopsida; order Poales; family Poaceae; genus Lolium; species Lolium rigidum. The sequence continues at coordinate 148,693,061 of NC_061513.1, forward strand.
AAAAAGTCCACCTTCGAGGTTATCGTCCGAACCCCTCCAAGTATTAAGTTGCAAAGCAACGGACAATTGCATTAAGTATGGTGCGTAATGTAATCAACAACTACATCCTTAGACATAGCATCAATGTTTTATCCCTAGTGGCAACAAGCACAACACAACCTTAGAACTTTCGTCACTCGTCCCGGTGTCAATGCAGGCATGAACCCACTATCGAGCATAAGTACTCCCTCTTGGAGTTAAAAGTAAAAACTTGGCCAGAGCCTCTACTAGAAACGGAGAGCATGCAAGATCATAAACAACACATAAGCATAACTTTGATAATCAACATAACAAGTATTCTCTATTCATCGGATCCCAACAAACGCAACATATAGAATTACGGATAGATGATCTTGATCATGATAGGCAGCTCACAAGATCCGACAATGATAGCACAATGGGGAGAAGACAACCATCTAGCTACTGCTATGGACCCATAGTCCAGGGGTAGACTACTCACTCATCACTCCGGAGGCGACCATGGCGGTGTAGAGTCCTCCGGGAGATGATTCCCCTCTCCGGCAGGGTGCCGGAGGCGATCTCCGGGATCCCCCGAGATGGGATCGGCGGCGACGGCGTCTCAGTAAGGTTTTCCGTATCGTGGCTCTCGGTACTGGGGGTTTCGTCACGGAGGCTTTAAGTAGGCGGAAGGGCAAGTCGAGAGGCGGCACGGGGTCCCAAACCACAGGCCGGCGCGGCCAGGGGTGGGGCCGCGCCGCCCTAGGGTTTGGCCACCCCGTGGCCCCTCTTCGTCTCGTCTTCGGTCTTCAGGAAGCTTCGTGAGAAAATAGGCCTCTGGGCTTTTATTTCGTCCAATTCCGAGAATATTTCTTTACTAGGATTTCTGAAACCAAAAACAGCAGAAACAGACAATCGGCACTTCGGCATCTTGTTAATAGGTTAGTTCCAGAAAATGCACGAATATGACATAAAGTGTGCATAAAACATGTAGATAACATCAATAATGTGGCATGGAACACAAGAAATTATCGATACGTTGGAGACGTATCAGAGGCCGTGTTGATCTTCTGTAAAGAGTCTGTGTGAAATTCTATAGACATGTCTTTGACCCGCATATTTTTTGTATACCACTCTGAGAGATGTAATACTAGTGGAACGGTGTTTCATTGGTGTTATGTCAACGACTTACATACTACACCATGCAGTGGTATGCTGGGTCACCACAGAATCAGTCGCTCCCACGCCGTTGGTTGGGACTCATGTGACCGTTCGATGCTCCCTGTGGGAATGGTCGCTTTCAGTTGCCCCACTTGGTTTAGAAACGTCGCTTTCTATAGATGTCACCCACGTTCCCTTACAAGTACTGATTCCAACAAACGTCAACTATGTTGGCTCTTCTGTGCATACAGATTGGTTCGTAGACCGAAGATAAGAACTCACATCTCAAAACTCTCTTAACAACAATACTAGAGAGTAATTTACAACAAAACTTCCTCCTGTTTCCAACAAAAAAAATAAAAAATCTAACACTAATCACATCTGAAAAATCTCTTTACAACAAAATTAGAGATAATTCACAACAAGAATTTCCACAGTTTCCAACAAAAGGTAGTAAGAAAAGCCAACATTAAACATATCTGAAAATCGCTTTACAACAATATTACAGATTAATTTACAACAAAAATTCCCACAATTTCCAACAAAAGGTAGTAACAAGAGACAACATTAATCACACCTGAAAAATCTCTTTGCAACAATAAAAGAGATTGATTTACAACAAAAGATTTGACGGTTTTCAATAAAAAATAGTAACAAATCTAACATTAATCCAATCCGAAAAAACTCTTTGCACATTACAGAATGATTAACAACAATTAGTACCACAATTTTCAACAATAATTTCATACCTTTTAAACAAAAAATACTTAGATTACATCAATTCCAACATTATAGTTCTCTGTGCGGATCAATTTCCAACATATTACAGTAGATATTTTCAGCAAAAATCATGGAGGATTCCAACAAACAATTCGACTACTACACCATTACAAAATTCCTTTGAAAAATCCCTTTACAACATACTGCATAGATGTTTCCCACAAAAAACACCACATTTCCAACAAAAACACACATTCCAAAACTTACATCTCCGTGCATGGCCACCGGCAAGCTCTCATGGGCAAGCGGTGCCGGCTAGTGGAGCCCACCCATCTCCGTCCATGGCCACCGGCGTCTTCAATTCTACTCCTCGGCAGCTGTCATCAGTCGCCTCCACCTCCATCCCCGCGTCGCCAACGCCGCCGTTTGCCCACCACTCGCGCCGCCCTACTCCCGCCACCACCTCCGTCCCCGCGCAGCCAACGCCGCCCCTAGGCCCCCGTCCCGAGCGGCGATGGCGCTGCCATAATGGGCGAGGGTGGTGGCCCTCGTGGCGGACGGCGCCGCCCCGCCCAACCCCGCCTCCGCCTCCGTTCACGGCCGCCGCCTCCACGGAAGCGGTGGCGGCGCATGCCTAGGCAGTGGGAGCGGCCGGACAACGCGCATAATTAAGCTACGGCGTGCGCGCATGACTAGGCGGCGGAGGGCTGACGAGCACGGTGTGGGAGACTGACTAGTGGAAGAGATGAGGCACTAGTGGAGGAGATAAGGCAGTAAGGCCCGTTTCTGTGTGCCATGTAACAGGGACACGCGGCGCGAGAGGGCACGACTGATTTCTAGCGATGGATCGGTGGGCTGATTACACCTTATGTAAAAGCACTTATTGTCCAAGAAAGTATAATTGTTTGACACGTGAAGTACAAGCTTACAAGAGTTTGGACGCTTGGTGGATATGATTCTAGACCAGAACTAAATCTGAGCTCGATTAATCATTTTTTAAAAAAAAATCGGTGGCAAAGCACGGGTATTCAGCTAGTACTCAAAACGGTCCTTGTGCCTATTCGAGGCGCATTAGCCCACGTACGGCCAATGGCAGAAATTCGCTTTCCTGTCGGTGACCGCGTTATTGATCGGAGGGAGTAGATAGATAGGCTAGCTAGGGTGGCGGGTGGGTATACGATCGAGCCCAGGGAATCTATACAAACACATCAGGATTGGGATGCCCTTTTTGGCAGCGGAAAAGGAGCAAATATTCTGAATCCTGGCTGAACTGATGTAGAGACCGCCTGGATTCCAATCCCCCAAGTTGGTGCCCGGAATCTGAGAGGTTTCACTGGCAGATTTAGGATCTGGTTTGATGCAGACTGCACAACACAAGGTGGCTGCGTATACCAGAGAAGACTCAAAATATTTATATGGACGACGGGTATGCGGGTTTGTAAAGCAGCATCATAACCCCAGGCTGCCTTGGTGAAGTCGGTCATCACCTCACAGGTCATCTATTACCTAACGCCTCTCGCCATCCCATTGGGCACCATGAAGGTCATCAACAAGATCAAGAGGGCTTTTCTTTGGTCCGCAAAGGAAACGACTATTGGAGCGAAATGCAAGGTTAATTGGGACAAAGTATGCCGCCCCAAAAAACTAGGAGGTCTTGGGGTAACCCACTTGGAGAAGTTCGCAACGGCGCTGCGGTTACGTTGGCCTTGGCTCGAATGGAAGGATCCCTCCAAGATATGGGTGGGCTCCGGAAACCCCTGCTCTGACCATGATATGGCAATCTTCTACGCGGCAACGACGATTACCCACGGGAATGGGATGAAGACGCCCTTTTGGTTTGCTCCGTGGCTCGAGGGGAGGAAACCGATTGACATTGCGTCGCTCATCTTTGCGATCTCAAAGAGAAAAAATTGGAAGGTCTCGCAGGCGCTATGTGAGGACGCATGGGTCACAAAAATCTCCCTTGAGAGCTCTTTCACAATGGAACACCTCTCCCAGTTCATCGACCTATGGACCCTTATATCAAACATCAACCTTGTCCCGGAGCAGGATGATGATATAGTTTGGAAGCTAACTCCGGATGGGAAATACTCGGCGAAGTCAGCTTACGAGCTGCAGTTCATGGGATCAACTCTATCATCTATGGATAAGACGGTTTGGAAGGCTTGGGCTCCCCCGAAGGTGAAGTTTTTCGCTTGGTTGGCCAACCAAAATAGGATTTGGACGGCGGACCGTTTGACTAAACGCGGCTGGCCCAACTGTGGGCTTTGCCCTCTTTGCAAGCAGTGCACATGAAACCATCGACCACCTTCTCGTGCATTGTCGCTACACTACCCGTCTTTGGAGCTTGATCAAGTTATGTATGGGGCTGAATGATTTGCAACCGGCGCAATGGGCAAACCTGGACATGGCGGCTTGGTGGAGCATGATGGCGGGTGGACGCAAGGCGATGGCTTCTCTCACATTGTTGGTATCATGGGAGGTGTGGAATGAGAGGAACGCGAGGGTCTTTCGAGCCAAGAATGCGCCGCCCCAAGTTGTCTTCGACAAAATTAAGAAAGAAGGGCGCCTGTGGGTTATAGCGGGTGCCAAAAAATTGGGTGAAATGATGCCACGATAGTGATGGTTGTAGTTTCTTTTTGGTATGGACCTATGTATGCTACTCTTGCTTGTAAAACTTCTACTTCTTAATAATAATTAATAGATTGGGGCAAAGCTTTTGTCCCTGTTTCAAAAAAAAAAAAAAACATAACCCCAGTTAATCTCTGTGCTGCTGATGAAGCGAGCTCATCAAGCAGACAACTTAATTACTGCGTTAGCAGCCTAGCTTACTACATGTGAACTTCTTATTACTGAAGAACGCATTTCAGTAAGGAAGTTCAGAATATGATCGGGGGATCCGGAAACCACGCTTTATACAGATTATATTCCACGGAGATCGACCTTGCGCCTCCCCGGTGGCTCGACCGGTCCATGCAGCGCAGCATCGGCCGGCTCGACTGGGCCAAGATGCCCGGTTTCTTGGTCCACGGCGAGCACCAGACGGACCCGAACGGCTCCACGTGAGCTTCTCCGGTAAAAGATGGAACATGTGGAGCCTAAATCTTCGCGTGGCATTGGCAAAATTTCTCGCAATTCCATGGCCCCCGTGGCCAACCGAGGAACATAAGCAGTCACAGGACCATGGCATGGATGAAGGTATCGCAACCTGATCATGGCAAAAGGTCAAATTCCTTCTCCAGCGATATCGGAGACGTCGGGGTTGGGGAGATCCATGCTTTCTTTTTGGGCAAGGGGAGAACCTAGATATTGGAACAGACTCTCCAATGCGCGGCTACATATTGGATGGCCGGGATTGTGCCAAGCTGCAAGGTTTGTCATGTGATATGTATGTAAAGAACCTTACGCAGCAGAATAGAGTTATATTGGTAGTGCACATAGAACCTTGGCCTCTGAAATAAAGAAGTTAATAGCATAATACTACCATGATCTAGACGAGTACCACTTTACGTTTTGGTATTTTTGCGAACTGATAGCGTTTCTGACAGCAGTGCTCACCTGTCGGATTGATGTGGACACTGACGGACAGCGAGTTCTGATGGCCGTTCCCTGTGGAACCCATTGTCAGAGCCTATTTGCTGACATGGACTGTACCCTACTTGTCAGCTCACATAAAGAAATCTAAATAATATTTCTTCCATCTACAAATAGACGTATGAGATTTATCTGAATCTAGATGTATCTAGACGATATTTAGTGTCAAGATACATATATATGTAGATAAATCTCAGACATCTATTTATAGACGAAAGAAGTACAAAAAATTCAGACTCCTCTTGGTTTTCCTCCTATACCCCTCTTATTCTCTCTCTACCACGGGTGGGACTGGGACATGCCCATGCCGTGGCTCTGCTAATAAAGTCCTCTCCTCCACATGATACCGTGAACACCATGTGTTAATCCAATGGGTAGCCTGAAGAATTACCCACAAGAAGTTATAAAGTTTGTTTTCTATTAAAGATAATATCATTTCTACAATTCCAGATGGCCTAGTGTAAGACACTTGCTCAGTTGCTCTAGCATACGGCCGGTTCATTGTCTTAAGTTCGTTTTGTAGAGGCCTGCTCCGGTGCTCCCCTTGTTTTGCAAAACCGAATACTAGATACGTGCAAAAACGAGGTACAACACAACGTGAGCCATACGGGCCTGTACAGGGCTACACAAACGGTGGATTTACACTGAAATTATAATCGTGCACCCACTTACAAACAGGTACGGAAACATCTCCACCGTTGTTGTGTTTGACACGCTCAGAATTTTTTCAAGGGAGGAGCATCAGAGCAGAAGTGTGTTCTGTATTCCAGAAAGCTACATCATAAATATATTTTTGATAAGTTTATCTGCGTGATCGAAATGACTAAGGAACAAACCTAACCGGCGTTTAAGGGATAATAATTCAACACAATTCCTTCCAACCTTATTTCGAAGCAGCACTTAGACTAGTCATAGTGGGGATTAACATAGAGTAGTAACATGGTGCATGTTACTACCCTATGTTACTACCTTCATAGTGGGTAGTTACATATTTATGGTATCATGCATATTATATTTATTAGATTGTAGACTCATCTTTTTTTGAGAAATGTGATGTTATGGTAACATAGCTAGTTACCACTCCACTCTCTTTTTCATTTATTGTCATGCCATGTCACCAAAATGCTTTGGGATATTACTACATATGTTACTCTCACTATGAGCAGTCTTAACGGACCAACGGTTTTAAGGGGCACGCCTGTAAATTAACCAGTCGACCGGCGTTTAGTTTCCCTTCACCTGTGTGGATGCAGTGCCATGCATTTGAGATGCTGACATCCATCGATCCTGCGCCTTTGTTCGCGCGCTGGGGGTGCGGGATCAACCAATCTATGCATATGTGTCAGCCCAAGCGTATCGCAGCACTGGAATCTATACATTCCAAAGGGAACACCTTTGCCCAGAAAAGTTCAGAATCTCCTTAGCCTGACTGATCTTTCAATCTCCAAGCCAATGGCAAGCCCGTTACCATAGTAGCGCTGGCGGCGCCCCAAAGGGTCTATAAATATCGGACACCGTAGCAGCACAGCGGTCATCAAAACCATCGGAGCTTCTGAAGATCAGAAAACTTCAGCGCGCTAGCTAGCTGGTTAGTTTGCGAGAAAGATATACTAATTCCTATCCAGGTCAAGATGTCTTCTGTGTCAAGGAGCTCATCCCGCAGCGGCGCCAACGCGGAGTGGAGCACCAGGGAGAACAAGCTGTTCGAGGAGGCCCTGGCCTACTACGGCGAGGGCACGCCTGACCGTTGGCTCAAGGTGTCCCGCGCCATGGGCGGGACCAAGACGGCCGATGAGGTGCGCCGCCATTACGAGATCCTCGACAACGACGTGAAGCTCATCGAGTCCGGCAGGATCCCGTACCCCAACTACAACGCACAGGGGGCTTGGAACTGATTGATCAAGGTAACCAGAACTCCACCTGATTCCTGTTTCGTGTTCATAAGTACATACAAGCGCCAGAAAACAAAGTAATCGTGATTTCAGTCATTTGTTTTAAACTATTAGTAAGTGAACCATGCCCTAGCTAGGTTGATGTTATCAATTGGCAAAATAAACAGCATCAGAATGCCGTTTTCACGAGCTCCAGATATACTGTAATTAGTCTAGTGTGCGTGCACTATTACACGAGCAAAACAGACGGTGTCATGCACGCACAATCTGCTTGCCATGAATGCATGCGGCAATCTGTCATCCGTCGGTTTGCAAGACGACACAGGGTCTGGCTGTCTGTCCTCTAGTGTAGGCGTGTAGCTTCACTTGGGGACTTATAACTGACATGCACTTTAGCTCACCCTTTCATGTCTTTATGCATAAGAGGCCGGAACAAAGTACTCTCTCCGACCCATATTATTTGATGCTAAAATGGATGTATCTACAACTAAAATGTGTCTAGATACATCTATATTAATATCAAGTAATATGAATCGGAGGGAGTACTTGTTCTCTTCCGTAGATGTCTTTTGCATAAAGGCTGTGAATTGAAGTCTGTCTTGCGCTCTTCGGGGACAAAACCATGGTTTTTACTCCTTGAAGAGGAAGCTCTGCATTCCAATTACAGAGCCCGTTTTGCGAAGGGAACCCATTTTGCCAAATCTGCCCAGTTCTAAATTTGAGAGCTTGAGATAAGTTAACTTACAGAGTTTATAATTTTCTTTATTTATTTATTTCAGGATCGAAGCATCTGAAGGGACTGCAAACATAAAAATCTGTTGATAATCTTGCGTCCTTAGCTGGGAATATGTTATTGAAGCAAGCATACTAATATTATGTTATTGTACTAAGAAGATTGTGGCTTCTTGGTTAGGAATAAAATGAAGAAACTATGGGTGCGTGTGCATATTTAGGTTTGTAAGAAAATCAATTAAGTGCCTAGTTCTTGCACAAGCCAGCCTATATTTTCCATTCCATGTAGTTTTTAATCCTTATTATGGAGTAAACATCAATGATGTAAATCCCCTGTACTTGTGTGTAGTGTACTAGTGTTTATCAAATCGTGGTTGGTAGAATATTCCTGTTGTTGGTTCAACGCACATATGCTTATATTTGCACTTTATCGTACCTTCCGACCAAGATGTAGGCACGTAGCTAGATGTGACTATGTGGCATCTGATTTTTTTTTAGAAGGGACCATAGTCCCAGCATCTTCATTGATTGAAGCATGTAAATAATAAAATCATAGGTCACATTAGGTTGATACATGAATCAACCATCTAAAAATTAAGACTTCCATTGCCAAATCTTTCTTTATGGAAATTATCATGATGATTGCATGGGCTATCTGGACCACTAGAAATGACTTCATTTTCAAGGCTGTCAATCCAAGCATTTACAGATGTCGCAAGAAATTCAAAGATGAAATGGCCCTTCTCTTATATAAGGTGAAAAGGAAACATTACATGGGTTTATCCTCTTGGGTCCAGCAGTTCAGATAGTTTTTTTTCCTTTTCACTTCTTTCTTTTCCTTTGAAGGAATTTGGGCCGTCTATTTTTTAAGTTGCTATTCTCAAGCAACTTCTGTAATAAATTTGTACTCCTTTGTTTCATAAATTAAAAATAAAAATATACAGTAGGGAAACCCACTGTTTAGCCTAAAAAAAACCATCTAAAAATTAAAGTAGCATGAAGTGGTTCTACATCAAGAGCTATCCTGAAATTAGAACACCCGTTTGCTCGGGTTGTATATATGTCGTGCAACCATTTCCAGTTGGTTGCGCCCAATATTCATAGCCGCTTCTGTATTGGTTCCAAATATGACAAATTATGTGATCTATAGCTAGTGTGATAACCTGCAGAGAAAATGATGCTTTTACATTGTTAAAGGTAAGATTGTAGCACACATTCTAGATAACCCAAGGTAAAGCACAAATTCCAACTCGGATTTGGACTTCATCTTTATTGCTTAAACCTTTTAACCAATTGCAAAATATATTGTGATATTGTTTGGGGTTGATATATTAAAGGTCATGTATACTATACGCCAGAGAATCTTTGCCAAAGGGCATGTAATAGAAAAAATGTTGAACTGATTCATCTTGATCACATAAACTATATTTATCTTTTTGCCAAATTATCTCTTGTAAGCATCGCCTTTTGATATAGGCATCACATAAAAATCTAACCGATTAGTTCTACATTCATTTCAGACATATTTACAGAGGAATCGCCATTTATGAAATCTAAATACATCTATTTGACCTTAAAAGAACCTGAAAGTTGTGAATTTACATACAAAAAAATTAGGTTCCCCAAAATCTCTACATCCTCAGACGATGAACCAAATGAATTCATCTTATCCATTCAATCCCGGTTAAGGCTCTTCTCCAAGCTATATAGAGGATTCTTGGACACAACATTTTGTACTGGAACTTATTTTCTTTGAAAAATGTAGTATCAAGATGGACATTAGTGCGATAGTGGGGTATCTCTCAGCCACGTATCCTCCCGAAAACATGTGCTCTCTCCATTATTCCCAACTTGGAAAGAACCTCTACCGAAGAAGTCTTCTTTATGTACCTTCATGAGCTCCTTCTAGTATGGGAAGTCGGTTGGGTGTGGTTTCACTCGAGACAAAGTATTTTAATGCAAGTACATATCACGTAATACCACATGCCATCTACCTTCTCCACTTAGAAGATAATTCCACCAAGGCAATGCCCCCGTGGTGATAATCAACACAAGCACCGGCGACATGACGATTAGTCTATAACCGGCCCAAGTGGGGACAGATGTCGGCGTGATGTTGTACAACAGCCACCGCCCCTGCCTCGCCGCAATAACAATAGGGACATGCCGCCTCCAGGTGAGCAGCGTAATCCACGCCAGGATGTCCTCCACGAAACGTTGACTCTGGAAGTTGCCGCAATGATTTACCCACACCTCATCAACCCGCCTTCGTCGGGAGGTGGTGGCAATATGCATCATCCCCATGGATGATATGGTCCTACTGCCCCATTCCTACCACCATCATGCAATGGAGGAGGTGGTTGAGGTGGCGGAAGCCACTGCTCGGGTCGTTCCCATAATAACGGAAGCTCTAGGTAAGCACAACACTATGATGATAAAGCAGGTTGGGGAGACGGATACGAGGGTTAGACTGCGCATCGCGCAAATGTGCCAAACCTGAGGGAAAAGCTTGATCGTATTCATCAAAAAGGTGAGGATGAAGCTTGCATGGGACCTAGTTTCCATGGCTTAGACGTCCACACTCAGCCATAGCCGATAAAGTTGTCTTCCCAAGCATATTCAGACATACGATGGTATAACAAAACCTCAGACATGGCTGCAAGATTATGTTAATGTTGTCGAAATTGCCAATGGCAATAGCTTAGTGATGATAACAACTCTCTGTGTGCCAACTCGTTGTGACTCCAAGTGCAGAGTGTTGTACCAAGCCTCTTTTCCACCACAAGTGTGATTCGAGGATTTATATCGAACTCTCAGGAAATTGGCTTAGAAGTTGAATTATTCCTATAAAGTTCTTACCTTGTGTCCCCAACTACACCTTGTGGTTTTCAAGTACAAGGTTCGCTATTAGTAATAGGAAATGCATGTGTAAAATAAAGTAAAGTAAAGTAAAGTAAAGTAAACAGCCTAAGCAAAATAAATAAAACCAAATAAAAGGCTAATGGTATTTAGATTTTGTGTGTGCGTGTGGAGAAAGTATTTTTGGTATATTCGGTTAAATAATAGTGGTAAATGTAAAGTGAGGTAATAGTGTTGGAAAGGTGTTTCTGATGATTTAAAATGGATCGGAGTTCATGGGTCCACTTGCCTACTGTCTTTTTAAGTTGTAATGAACACTAAAAATTTATCAATAATATATTACTAGAAGGATACCCCGCGCGTTGCAGCGGGAATTTCTCCGCTAACTCTATTTTGTAAAAAACAAAAGGATATAAGTTGATTGGAATATGATGTTATTTGTAGGAACATGCATGATTCAATTGTCGTAAATAGTCAATAGGCTAACTTAAAAAAAACTGACTTGAAATGGTTATGTAGTTGGCGACTAAAAGTTGATGATGTGGATAATTGGATGGCTTAAAAATAGATGATGTGGCTTGGATGTAGAGTATTAATGAATGTTAGTGGGGGATGACATGGACAATTGGATGGCTAATAAAATAGATGATGTGGATAGCTTGCATGTTAAGATAGACAACTTAAATAATCCTCTAGTGGGGTTTTGCTTTATAAGAGATATAGATTGGTGGAACTTCAACGAAGGATCAGTTGTGTTCATGTTGAGGATGTTTTCCAAAGACAGCTCCGCATTGGATTTCTTATGAATGGTGTTGGAGGGTTTGAGCACAACGCTGGTGCCTTCTACTGTGGGGGTGCCTAGGCCCAAAGCCGGCGATGATTTTAGGTTTAGCTTCACTTGACCAAGGACGAAGGCTAGACCAAGTTTTGAGGTCTTCTTCACCCTTTGTAGTAACAAAAATATAAGTGTGGAATGCAGAAGAATGGAAATCCTAGACGGAAATTTAAAGGATAAAAACTAGAATACTTATTTGATGACTAGCGCCATGGTGGAATCATCCACATCGTGAGGTATGATAATGAGGGTTTTTTATCTTCTCTACCTCAAGGGACATAGTGGTTCTAGCGCCTGACCTTAGCTTCTTGGTTGCGTCATCATCAAAGCCAGCAACCTTGCATTTCTTGGACGGCTGGGGTTTAGCTTCATCATCGGAAGTAGACATGTTGTCCTTTCTGTGCAACCGAGTTTTTTTCGATAAAGGATGCTTTATTACTTCAAGAAGCAATTACATCCAGCCTCTGCATAACCAGGATGCACACAGCCGTTTGTTGTCTCAAGTGAAAAAGGTTACATAAAGAAACTAGGCGAGATACATATCGGAACGATGAATCATATGACGCCTAAGGTTTAGGTGGAGCTACTATCCGTAGACTATGCTTCCACCCATGTAGGGAAAAAGTATCCCTCTCCGTATCCTCCAACCGTGTAAAGACCTCCGTAAATAAGTCTCGGTTCTCCACACGCTGAAGAGGTAACCACGAACGGAGAATACCTATAACTGCAAGCGCCCCCACCCTAAGAAGCAATTTAAACCTTGAGTCGATACCATGAAGCCAATTGCCAAAGACATTGGCGACACTAGTCGGAGGATACAAGGTAGACGCTACTTGGATGACTGACCATGTAGATCTCGCAAACTGGCACTGGAAAAATAAATGTTTGATGGTTTCATCGTGATGACAAAAAACACACCGTGTACTTCCGTGCCAATTCCGGTTAACAAGATTGTCTTTGGTGAGAATAACCCCACGACGTAGATACCATCCAAAAAATTTGATTTTTAATGGTATCTTCATCTTCCAAATCTTCTTATTATTATTATCAACTGCTAAATTAGAAAGCAGGATCGCATTGTATAAGGATTTTACAGAAAAAGTACCATCTACATGAAGATTCCATCTAAATTCATCAGGTTCTGGCGATAAGTGAATATCTCCGAGCCGCTGAATTAGATTATTCCATGCCACTAGTATTTGTCCAAGTAAAACCAGTCTGAACGTCACATTCGGAGGTGAAGTAGCCATTACAGTTGCAATGGTATCACCTTGGCGACGAGCAATTCTATACAAAGCGGGATACTGTTCACTTAAGGGTGCATTGTCGAGCCAAGCATCTTCCCAGAACCGTATTTGTGCTCCGTTCCTAATCGAGAAAGTCCCATGTCGAAAAAAGACATTTTTTGTCGCCATAAGACCAGCCCAGAAGTGTGAATCCCCAGGTTTTCAAACCACTTGGGATAATGTCTTCGAGCCAATATACTTTCTCCGAAAAATAGTTTGTCAAATCCCATCCTCGGTAAGTAGCTTAAAAAGCCATTTACCCAGTAGAGATGAATTCTTGACCTCCAGGTCATGAACTCCAAGCCCTCCTTGATCTTTGGGACTACAAACTATACTCCATTTAACCAGTCGATATTTCTTTTTCTCGTTGTCCCCTTGCCAAAAGAATCTGGATCGATAATAATCGAGTTTATGCAGAATTCCTTTCGGTAGAATGAAGAATGATAACATATACAGTACCATGTTTGTTAGTACCGAATTAATGAGTACCAATCTTCCACCCAGGGACAACAATTTACCGTTCCAACTACTGAGGCGTTTTTGTAATCTTTCTTCCACTAATTTCCATTCCGCAATTGTAAGTCTCCGATAATGAATCGGAATACCCAAATAACGAATAGGAAATTGGCCTTGCCCACAACCAAATAACTCTGTGTACAGAGCCACATCGTTTTGAGCATCGCCGAAGCAGAACAATTCACTTTTATGGAAATTAATTTTCAATCCCGACAACTGCTCAAAAGCCGCCAAAATTAATTTCAGATTTTGAGCTTTTTCAAGATCTTGATCGATAAACAGAATTGTATCATCAGCATTTTGAAGGATAGATAAACCACCATCAACCAGAAGTGGAATCACCCCTTCAATCTGGCCATCATACTTGGCCCGCTCTATGAGTATAGCCAACATATCCGCTACAATGTTAAACAACATCGGTGATAGCGGATCCCCTTGGCGTAACCCTTTTCGTGTTTGGAAATAGTTTCCGGTGTCATCATTAACCCGGATTGCGACACTACCTCCAAACACAAAATCATTTATTAGAGCACGCCACTCAGGCAAAAAATCTTTCATCCTGAGTGTCTGTTGTAGGAAAGACCACTTGACTTTATCATACGCCTTTTCAAAATCTAGTTTTAAAATAACCCCATTTAATTTCTTAGAATGCATTTCATGTACCGTCTCATTCAAAACCGCCACTCCATCAAGGATGTTTCGTCCTTGCATAAAGGCTGTCTGCGATGGTAGAACAACATGATCCGCAACCGTATTAAGTCTAATGGTGGCCACTTTCGTGAAAATCTTGAAACTTACATTTAAGAGGCAAATGGTTCTATATTGTTGAATCCTTTCTGCCTCATTAACTTTCGGTAACAAGATAACTTCACCAAAATTTAGACGAAATAATTCTAGTTGTCCAATGTGTAAGTCACTGAACAAATCTAGAAGATCAGATTTAATCGTATCCCAGAAGGTTTGATAAAACTCTGCTGAAAAGCCATCTGGACCCGGTGCTTTGTTGCATTCCATTTGGAAAATTGCCTTCTGAACCTCTTCCTCAGTATAAGGTGCGGTTAGCAGGCCATTTTCTTCCATAGAAACTTGGGGTATATCAGCCGTTAAATCCTCGTTAAGAGAGAAAGTACTTTCCTCCGGAGAACCAAACAGACCTTTATAATAATTAGTAATGTATGATTTGAGTTGCTCATGGCCTTCAATCAACCCTTCATCTTGAATAAGAGAGTGAATACGTTTTTTCCGATGTCTCCCATTGGCTAAGCCATGGAAATACCGCGTATTTGAGTCTCCCTCCAAAATGAATTGAGCTTTGGAACGTTGATACCATTTGAGTTCCTCCTCGCGAAGAAGACTCGCCATCTGTGCATTGGATTTATTTTTAAGTTCAATCTCATGCGTAGACAATGGTCTAACCTCCGCAACAACCTCAAGCTCATCAATCGCATTTGATAAGCGAGTCTTCTCTTTTTTAAGGATACCAGCCGTATGGGCAGCCCACACCAGAGAGATGTTTGCGCATTGTCCGCATCTTATTATTCCATCTCAAAATAGGCGTGCTACCCCCGACCGGTCTCTCCCAAACCCTCTTAACCATATCATGAAATCCCTCTCTATGTAACCAGCCAAGTTCAAATTTGAACGGGCGTTTACAAACGGGTCGGGGATTCCCAGTGGTTAGGAGAATGGGAGCATGGTCAGATAGTTTTTCTATACGTTCTAGTGCACGGACTGACACCATAGGGTATTTTTTTCCCATTCGGTATCCATCAACACGCGATCTAGTTTCTCGTATGTGGGGTCAGGCAAGCTGTTGGCCCAAGTAAACTGTCGACCGGACATGAACACCTCTCTTAAATCAAGGCTATCAATGACAGCGTTGAACAAGAAAGGCCAATGACCATCAAAGCGGCCTTTACTTTTCTCGTGAGGAAACCTCAACAAATTAAAATCTCCTCCGATTAAAATCGGATAAGGATTATCTATTGTAAGATTTACCAACTCGCGTAAAAAGTTAGCCTTAAAAGCGTCCTGGGGGGCACCATACACAACAACCAAACTCCACATGAAACCATCTGCTTTATTCTGAATGTCGAGCTTAATGTGATACTCTCCATCAGAACTACCCAAGACAGTCATGGTGACTATGCGGACGCATGCTAAAATGCCCCCCGATCTACCACGGGGCGGGCGAGAAAACCACTGAAAGTTAATCCCGCCTGACAGTCGGTCGAGAAAACTTTGTGAGAAATTTCGCCTACCCGTCTTCGATATAGCAATAAAATCTAAATCATAATCTCTACAACCATCAGCAATGTGGGAATGCTTAGCCAAGTCACGAAGACCTCTGCTATTCCGGAACATGCCATTCATCGAGAAACTATTTTAGATTTAGTGTTCTTGCCATACCTACGAGATTTCTTTCCAGCAGACGATCGAGAACCACGTTCGGACGCTTGTAGATCAGAACTAAGCTCCGCGTGTTCTAAATCAACTTCTGAAATATTGCCAATAATATCCGAGAGAAGCTGACCATCTAGGATGTCATCCTCTTCATCATCGTCTAGTATTGTCATTTCAGGCCCAGTGGAGACATTCGGAACAACCGTTAAACGGTCAAGCTCCATTTGTCTCAACACATTGGTCGAAATAGAAATCTCCTCAGACCGACTACCCAAGGAAACCCCTAAGCTACTCAAATTAGAAGAAATACGAGTATCTGAAAAAGAAACAAAAGACTTGGACGGTTGTTTAGTACCTACCGTGTCGAGGTTCAACTCTGCCTTGCGTCGCATGGCTCTCTGCATGACGTCCTCATCCGTCGCCCCCGCCCCATCCTCCGAAAGAGCGTACCTCCCACTCCGCCTCACCGTCGGCTGAACGACCGGAGGAGGGACCGTGGGTCGAGGCTGCTGCAAGGTGGAGACGGGCGAAGTAGTAGACGAGCACGGCGGAGAACCAGCTGGTGAAGTAGGGGCCGTCGATACAGGGGTAGAAGGTGATGTAGCCCCATGTATCATCCCGACCCCAGGCGAGCCCCCCCCCCCGCAGGGTCAGGCGGCGTCGACGAAGCAGGAGGAACCGCAGGCTCGAAAGACCCGTCTGCCGGACTCGGCGCGGTCCTCGGAGTCCGCTGCCCCGCAGGAAGGTGGCGTAGCTGCACGTCGTCCTACACCTCCTCCAACACTGCGACACTCCGGCGCCGCTGAGCCTGAGGGGACGCGTAAAACTCCTCCGCACGGCGCACATGCACGTCGACCATCGAGGCCGTCTGCAGCGACGAAGGAGGCGTCGTGGCCGCCTGCTGCAGCGCCATAGCCGGCAGAACCGTGGGCCGCTGTAGGGACGCCGTGGCCGAAGTCACCGTGGCCGGATGCTGCGAGGGCCCCTGCAGCGAAGCCGTGGCCATAGCCGTCGTGGCCTGCTGCCGCGTGGCGAGCCGCTCCGGCGTGGGTAGCGCGGCCTGGTGAGGCGGCGTAGCCGACCGCTCCTCGGCCGACCCCAGCGCGCGCAGAAGCTCTGTGGACGGCTGCGGAGGCAGCGAAGACACCGAAGTACTCTGGCTCCCGTCCAGACCAGCCGAGGACGCAAGGGGCGGCTGCACCACCGGTGTCGACTGCGCCACTGAGTCCGTCTGAGTTGAAGTAGGAGACGGGACCAGTGACTGATGCGCCCTCGGTGAAACGGAAACCGGACGAGTACGACCCTGCATGAAGATCCGAACTCTGGAAGGTGAGGGATCCCGTGGAGTCACCGGGGAAGAAGCGACCAAGTGTGGAGACTCGACTCTAGCACGAGCCACAATCTGACGCCCTCTATCCGTCATCGGCGAGTGGTTGAAAGGAGTCAATGCCACCTGTGCAGACTGCACCGCCGACGTGCCAGCATGTGTCGGAGGATGTCCATCAACATCCATACCAGCAGCCTCCGGTGCCGCATCAGCTGAGGCCTCATCATACCTCTCCCCCTCAAAACCATGTGGACCATCATCATCCCCTCCTTCCTTCCAGAAAAAAGGCCGGAACCGAGGATCTGGCTGAAACCCCACTGCCTCACGACTGAAACGAAAACGGCAACCATTAAGCTGTAGCAGTGCAATCACCTCCATGCAACCATTATTCTTCTCCAGAACTGTAGGATCACGCATAGCCACAAGAACACGAATAATCCCCTGGCTCCGAAGAGAGAACAAATCAACATCGGGAGTGGTGCCAATAAGAGAACCCACTGCTCAGAGACCTAAAAAATGACGAACAGAGTCGGGTACTCCACTGACGTACACCCAAACCGGCTCCATAACAAAAAGTGGCTGAATATCCTGATGCACCCATGAAGAAACCAGATCCTGAGCATTAATCTTGGGCACACTCATCTGCATACCATCAATCCGGGGCAAGTCTTCGGCTGTAGGAATACCAATAAGAAAAGCATTAGCCCCATGGGGCACCGCCTCCCATTTCCATGCTGGGTTCCCTGGACACATGCGGGCCATAAGACTCTGAATATCAGCTGCAGAGACAGCCCCCTCCCCTGACACCTGCACTAAAGATGTGGGCGCTCTAGAAGAGATCAGCTGTGGTTTATACACTGAGTCCGGAAGCTGAAGATCAAGCGTGGCATCATTACCACAACCAACAAAAAAGCTCGTAGGTCTAGGCAACTTCAGGATAGGACACCTAATGGTCGGGTGAGCCCCAGAATCACAAACCAGACAATAATAAATAGCCTTACAATCTTTAGTTGCATGAGTATTAACAGCACATTTCCAGCATCTTCCCGCCTTCTTCTGCTTCGCCACTGGTGCAGCAGGATCAGGAACAGGGACAGGAGGCTGCACAGGAATCAGTATTTGCCACCAGAGATGGCTGCCCTATGGAGCCCGGAACCATCTCGCCCAGAGGCGGCACCGGCTGCCCCAAAGGTGGCGCTTGCTGCCCCCCAGAAGGCGCCGACTGCCCCTGAGATGCGGCAATCTTCTTCTTCCGTCTCTTCTTCACTTGCCCAGGTTGCGGCGTTGGTTGCTGATGCGCAGGTTTTTGCATAATAGGCTGCACCATACTCTGTTGGCCAGGCACAGGCAACTGAAAAGGACCTTGAAACGACTGATACTGCTGCTGCGGCGTGTACTGCATCTAAGGTACCGGCGGCCGAATTGGCGGGCGATACCCCATAGATGGCCTCGGGTAACAAGCGGGCGGCCTCGGGGCAGGGGCAGGTTGCGGCATGGCCACCCCCGCCGGCCACCCCTGGAAGCCGGGAGGTCCCAAGTATGGACCCGGAGCGGCAGCATTCGATGCCCCCGCAGGAGCCGCCCTAGGTGCCGCCGGCACGGGCGCAGACGCCCCGGGAGGCGCAGGAGGCCGCGCAGCCCCGGCCATCCCCGCGACCGAGGAGAACCCGGCGACGACCTGCGCGAAAGAACGCCTCCGCCCAGGGCTCGGAGACGACGAGGGGAGTGATGGCGACGAAGGAGAGACGACGGCGACGGCGTGAGCTTGGGGACGAAAGGCGGCGGCGCGGTTGTGAGAGTATCGATACGATTCGATCACGGGCGATAGTGATTGCATGTGTCGGTCGCGCAACATGACACAAGCCCTCCTCTGCACCGCCATCACAGCCCGTCCAAAGCAGGCCCACCTTGCCTGCGGCCCACCAGGGGAGGCCTCGATTGCCGCTGAAGCCGATTTGAATCTTGGCTGAAAACGCGCCGCGATCGGCGCCCGCGCCGCTACCTCCGAGGACAGCACGACCGGCACCGACGGAACAGTCTCCGACCTCGCCTCCACCGGCCCACGGCGCGCTGTCGACGCTGACCCAATCCTCAAAGAGGGAGCGTCCCTCGACGAAGAACCCAACAGCGCGTTCTCCGCCGGCAGACGCGATGAAGCTTCAGCGAAGAAATCCCCGAAGACGGGCGCCGGCGTGACACGTCGACGGGGGAGCGTACCTCGCCAAGGCTTCATCCGCGGCATGCGAGATAACCGCGGGCCCACCGACGAAGATGACGCCGCCCTCGACGCCAGACCCTTGGCCTTCACTCCCGGCGATGGCGACACGGACCTAGCCCGCACCGTCGACCTGCATGCAGAAGAGCTTACCTCCGGCGACGCAGATCTTGGCCAAACCCTGGACTCACTGGTCGGATAGCCCATCTTGGCCCAGAAGTCAGCCTCCACCTCCTCCTGGGAAATCGCCGGCGACCACCCGATCTGCTGCACCTCTGGTTCAAACCCTAGCGCAGACCACGCCGCTTCCTCCGCCGTCTCCCGTGCTTCCTCGTTGGAATCCCCGTCCTCCGCTAGGCAGGAGAACCTGGACCCGACGGCATCCCCGGCCAGAGATAGAGGGCCGAAGGGCGGCGCACTGGTCGACGAAGTCGCCTCCGCCATCGCACTTCGATTCCTTACTGCTCCCTGTGCAGCCGAGTTGGAAGATCTACTTGATCTTCATCTCGCTAGAGGGATTTCTGCATTCGAAAAATAAAAATAACACAAGATACAACATAACAATTTACCGACTAAATCAATAACGAGCAAAAAGATAGTCGGGAATTGCCTTCACGCATGTATCATTCAGTAATATATCCTTATGAATCATGATGCCTATGAATTGCAGGTTGATCTTCATCATCTTCCGCAACCATCTTCTATGCACACTCGATGCTACGTGAACGGATCGTAGCGAACAAGAGTGGGGGTGAATGGACGCTACACAATTTTTATGTCTTTTCAGTTTTTATGCGATGCGCAAGTTAAGGTGAAATTTCTAGTGGTAGAGGTGTTCCTAGTATGATCCTAGCCTAGTGCAACAAGCAAAGGAACCAAGCATGATAACAAAGTTAGGGAGCGGGACAACCGGGGGGGGGCGGAGACGAGGCGAGGTTTGTTTCCCGCAGTTCCTCCCACAAAAGGGAGTACGTCTGCGTTGAGGAGGTGCTAGCCTCACACAAGAGGCTAGGTGGCCACACCACGAAGGAAGGCCTCACCTTCTTCCTCGAGAGAGCTCCACAAAGGGGCTCCCCCTTCTCCACTAAGGCACCGGTCGAGGCGGTGGTTCCTACACAAGGTTGGGGAGAGCTCCACAACACCGGAGGTTCCCAACACCCTATGGGGCTAGCACAACTCCAAGCAAGCCTCCATAGGAGCACATCCTCCAAGATCCCACCATATATAGGAACCCTAACTCCAAGATCCATTAAGGACTAACAAGTATTGGCGAAATCTCTCTTGGTAGAACTATAGATCGGGGCCTGCTCCACCACTCCTCGAAGTTTGGGCAAGATTGGTTGGGTAGGTGGGGAGATCCTCAAGGTTTAAGCTCAGCAACAATGGAGGAGAGAGAGAGAGAAGAGACAAAAACGAGCTGGGGAAGATGGGGCCTTTTTATAGGGCCCCTCAAATCCAACCGTTATGTGATGCCTCCGCACGACCGGTACTACCGCTTTGGCAAGCGGTAGTACCGCTCTGGATTCGAAATCCCCCACAGACTTAGCCACGTGGACTCACAGCGGTACTACCGCTTGCGGTACCGCTTTGGTACCGCAACGGCCTCTGTAAGTTTCTGGCTTGAGTTACGGTACCTAAGTGGTACCAAAGCGGTACTACCGCCCATGGTACCGTAGAGGTACCGTAACCCTCTCTGTGGGACTTTTCAGTGCAAACTTCCAGAGCGGTACTGCAGGGCGGTACCAGTAGGGGTAGCGGTACTACCGCTACTGGTACCGGTAGTACCGGTCACGCCGACACTGCTTTCTCCTCTTTTCCTCTCCAGCCATGTCACCTCGCGATACACACACAAAACCAGAAAACCTATAAGCTACGTTTCAGTCCTCCGATCATGACGTGTTCAGCATGGGCACCGTGCACTTACAAATCTATCAAAGACAATCTTCGCACACGGTTAAACTCATTCAAGTGTTGTTATCAAACACACAAAACATAGAGTATAGACTTTGCTCTTTCAATCTCCCCCTTTTTGGTGTTTGATGACAACACAAGAATTTGCAATGGCATAAGATATTATGATAAGGTTCTTAGATTTGCAAAAGCTAGATGGAGCTCCCCCTAGATGGTGTGCATAATTAGAATATGCATTTGAATACATATACACACATCCTAGAGAAACAACTCCCCCTAGATTCTACAAACCATGCACATATGCAACAGGGATACTTGACATGTTCATATAGCATATGCACACCATGGAGGCAGCACAAGATCATGCAATGAGCTTTGGGTGGATTTGTCATACCTTTGCCTTGAGAATACCCAAACTCACAATAAATGCCTCCATAGAATTGACGTAGCCAACAATAAGATAATCAACGAAGACCAATATAGGCTACCACAAATAGGTCTTAATACAAACTGGGGGGAGATCCACGAATAGAGTAGCATACGAATAGAGTCTCAAATAACTAGAGGTAAAAACATGATGCCAAGGCTAAAGAACCAAAAAGAAACACCGAGCCCTTGGCATCCCCATGCAAATACCCGTCCTAATAGATCAACTTCTCCCCTTTTGGCATCGGAACACCAAAAAGGGAGAAGAAGCATGCTAACGCCCCAAGGAGATCACTCATCATCATCATCCTCATCATCATCCTAGTCGCCCTCCTCGTCGTCCTCCTCATCATCACCTTCCTCGTCCTCTTCTTCCTCCTCTTCTTCGTCTTCTTCTTCAACTTGTCCCTTGCCATGAGGTGGCGGAGAGGAGCGCTCGAGGATGGATCCTTCGGAGCTCGTCCAAGTATGCTTGGACTTCCACTCACCAGGAGGGGTGATGTTGTCCTCGGAGCCCTCGGAGACGGGGAGGCCCATGTACCTCATCATCGCCTTTTGGCGTGGATGAATTTTCTTCTTGTCATGGTGGGCTTGGTACATCTTGTCTTGGAGATCCTCCTTGAAGAAGAAGGACTTCTTGAGGCGAGTGGTGAGCTTGGCGAAAAGGCCTTTGGTCATGACGGAGGAGGGCACAAAGTCGGAGTCATCAATATCGGCCTCCTCCTCTTCCTTGTCCTTGGGGGCATTCCTTGGGAGATCATGTTTCTTGACGGCGGGGCTTTGCTCCTTGTGGATGGTGATGGGGTAGCATTGTTCTAGGAGGTCTCCACGACCGGCTTCATCCCACTTGAGCCAAATAAGCCTCATGATGTATGGAGCATATTGGGGAAGCTTGCGGAGGAAGGCACAATGTTGCATCTCATGCCAAATGTAGTCCATGATATCCAAAAGCTTGCCGCTGCCCTTCAACTCTTGAGTGCGCACAAGGAGATTCACAAGAAAACCATGCATTTCATCGTGGTTGGCGTGCTTGGGGTTGATGGTGTTGCGGTAGATGCGATTCATGATGGCATAAGTGGGGAGAAGGTCATAGGCACTTCCGCACATCGTCTTCCCGGGGATATAGAGGTTGACCATCTTCTCCTTGGCCATTGGCTTGTGTTCAAGATGGATTCGAAAGTAGTTGAATTCGTTGCCGGGGATCTCATAGCCTAGGCCTCTTGCAAACTCATCCCAAAGTGGCCTCCATCACGTGCTCTTTTTTCATCCACTTGATAGAACTGGCACCGGACTCATCTTCGAGGAACACCGCAGTGGCATACAATTGAAAAATCATCTCCTTGGAGTACTTGTGGGTGAAGGTCATCAAGGGGATAAGTCCTTGTTCTTCGCATATCTCAAGGGCCTCCCCAATGTATTCGGGCTTGGAGTTGAGCTTGGCCATGTTGATAGAGAATTGGGGGCAACAATTGAACTCCTTGGCCCTATAGATATCATTGTAGATCCTCTCTTGGTTTGGATGGTAGAAGAAGTTGTTTGGGCAAAGCCACGGGTTCCTTGGCACCAAATAATGGTTGATCCTCCTTATCGCCAAGAACTCGAACTTGTTGAGAGCACTCATGAGCTTTTGGGGACCCGAGGTGGTCCTCTTGCTAGCTGCCGCTCCTGCTGCCCTTTGGCGCTTGTTGGTCCTTGGCGAGACAATCTCATCTTGCTCTTCTTGCTCTTGGTCACGGGGACGATGATATGTGAGTTTCTTTCCCCTCTTCGCGCCGCTATAGGATGGACCTGTGAAACATCATAGGTTGGGGAGGGAATAGGGGTTAAGTGCACAAGCCTTGGAGTTGAGGATCAAAAAGGACACTAACAAGAAGCAGGAGTGAAACTAGTCATAGCGGTAGTACCGCAACTCAGACCGGTAGTACCGCTTTGACCGGTAGTACCTCTTCCAACAGATCTAGGTCGAGATGCATGGCATTGAGGCACAAAGTTTCACATAGTGTTGCTAGCTAGTATCCCTCTAGC
Organism: Lolium rigidum; assembly: GCF_022539505.1. Lineage (NCBI taxonomy): Eukaryota > Viridiplantae > Streptophyta > Magnoliopsida > Poales > Poaceae > Lolium > Lolium rigidum. The sequence goes on from NC_061513.1 coordinate 148,716,960, forward strand.
ATGGAAAAGCCTTCTAAGATGTTTCTCCACCAAAAACTCCATCAAATCCTAACCTATGCATCTAGGGAATCGAACAAACCCTAGAGAGAGAGGTTCGCGTTCATACTGGAGGACATGATGGAGAAGGAGGTGGGGAAGCTTCTCCACGGAGGAGATTTGACCGGGGATGGTCGGAGAAGGAGATCGGGGCCGATCTCCTCGGAGTCTTCGAGCTTCGAGTCATCCTTGGCTAGAGGTGGTTGGGGGAAAAGTGGTGAATCTGTTTGGATTCTTCCCCACCCGGTACCTTTAGTCAGGCTAGTGCAAAGCGGTAGCACCGCTCATGTGAGCGGTAGTACCGCTTTATCGGTACCAAACCGGTACCTTGGGTGGTAGTACTCGATGTCTACGGGAGCTTCTATTCTTGTAGACGAATGTTGGGCCTCCAAGAGCAGAGGTTTGTAGAACGACAGCAAGTTTCCCTTAAGTGGATACCCAAGGTTTATCGAACTCGGGGAGCGAAGAGGTCAAAGATATCCCTCTCATGCAACCCCGCAACCACAAAGCAAGAAGTCTCTTGTGTCCCCAACACACCTAATAGGTGCACTAGTTCGGCGAAGAGATAGTGAAATACAGTGTGGTATGAATAAGTATGAGCAGAGCAACGATGCCGTAAAAGTGCTTGGCGTGCAGTTGATGGTGGTGGTATTGCAGCAAGATAGTAACGCAAGAAAACGGTGAACAAGCAGTAGTAACTCAGCAGCATTTAGGAACAAGGCCTAGGGAATAGACTTTCACTAGTGGACACTCTCAACATTGATCACATAACAGAATAGATAAATGCATACTCTACACTTTTGTTGGATGATGAACACATTGCGTAGGATTACACGAACCCTCAATGCCGGAGTTAACAAGCTCCACAATAATGCTCATGTTTAAGTAACCTTTAGTGTAAGATAGATCAACGTACTAAACCAAGTACTAGCATAGCATGCACACTGTCACCTTCATGCATATGTAGGAGGAATAGATCACATCAATATTATCATAGCAATAGTTAACTCCATAATCTACAAGAGATCATGATCATAGCATAAACCAAGTACTAACACGGTGCACGCACTCGTCACCTTTGCACACATGCAGGAGGAATAAACTACTTTAATAACACATCACTAGAGTAGCACATAGATAAATTGTGATACAAACATGCTGCAATCATAAAGAGATATAAATAAGCACCTCACTATGCCATTCAATGAGTAAGTATTCTGTGAAATATAGCCTAAGAGACCCACACGTGCACACACTCGTCACCTTTACACACGTGGGACGAGGAGTCTCCGTGAGATCACATAAGTAAAACTCACTTGACTAGCATAATGACATCTAGATTACAAGCATCATCATATGAATCTCAATCATGTAAGGCAGCTCATGAGATTATTGTATTGAACTACATAGGAGAGAGATGAACCACATAGCTACCGGCATGCTCCCGAGCCTCGATGGAGAACTACTCCCTCCTCATGGGAGCAGCAGCTGTGATGAAGATGGCGTGGAGATGGCAGCGGTGTCGATGGGAGAAGCCTTCCGGGGCACTTCCCCCGCTCCGGCAAGGTGCCGGAACAGAGATCCCTGTCCCCGATCTTGGCTTCGCGACGGCGGCGGCTCCGGAAGGTTTTCGTCGTGGTCTTCGTCAATCGTGTGGCTCGATCCAGGGCTTTATACTGAGGCGCGAGAGGGCCGAAGGGCTATACTGTAGGGGCCGACAGGAGGTGGCCGGGCGCTCGCCATGGTGTCGACGCGCCG
>NC_061513.1:148718853-148730814 GCF_022539505.1 Lolium rigidum
GGAGCGGTGGCCGGGATCCGCCAGTGGGCGGTTAATACGCGCGCGGAAGTCGAAGGGAAGTGACCCCCGACACCGACGCGTCGATTACTAGATGCGCATGTCAGCCGACAGGGCGCGGGACCCGAGATATTCTCGACTTCTCCGAGGAAGTGTTTAATGACTAAGATGCCGGAGGATAGGGTACCGGAAAATGTCTTGCAAAGAGAGATAACGAAAATCCGGGCAAAGATGCCGGATCCAAGCCCATCGCCGGATAGATTAGACCAGTATCCTATGTTAGAAGAACCTGGCATGGTCTGTTGGATAGAATCCGCCAGACTATACCAGCTTCGGGGACTAATGTTGGGGGGATGACCCCCGGTATGCCAAAGGCATGCCAAACCGGATGGTTTGAGCCATCAAGATACCGGTTTAATATTCGTACCGGAGCACAGAGATAAGAAATTAGCTAAGTGAGGCTAAGCCGGTATCCCCAAGAGGGGTATGCCGGAACCGGGTAAAGGAGATACCGGGCTACCGAAAAGAAGAGCATGTCGGCAGGACTGGTCAAAGATTCTCTCCAGAGCTAGAAGACAAAGATGAGCTAAGCAAAGTAGCTTTAAACGAAGGGCTGACGATAAAGAGGAGGATGACGGTCAAAGAAGCCGGAGGACGTCAGCATCCCAGAAGACCCCGGTGTCATCTATGATTAAAGTAGCTTTGTAAAGTAATTTGTCTAGTCAAAGATGCCATTAGGGTTTCTTGCCCTGTAAGCCACCCTCTCCCCTATATAAGGAGAGGGGGCAGCCCTCTTCACGGGCACGGAAGAAGAGAGCTAGGTTTAGACGAACACTTGTACTGAGAAACTTGTAACCTGTTGAGATCAATAAAGAAGATGATCTAGAGCGAGTTCTTCCTTATGTCTTTCTTCTTCAACCTCTAGCCTTGGCTAAGTTCTTGAGGAAACCATCCGGAAGTTCATCCCATCTAATCACAAACCCTCCCCCAAATCCTCTTGCGTCCATTCGGCCCCAACTTAAGCCATCCTATGGCATCTGTCTGTTCACCACGACGACATTGATCTCCACTTAGGACAAAAGCCTAAGCTTGGGGGAGGTATACCGGCATCACTCATTCATTGCATATTACAATTGCCGGATACTTGTACATACTTGTTTAGCTTCTTAAGGTGGTTTCTAATAAGAGGGAGATGATATTTGGGGAAGTGTTGTTTGAAAACAGATTCTGGACTGATACCAAAAAAATTCCCAAAAACAGTCAGAACGTTATTTTATGAAGCCAGTTTTTGTGCATGTTCCCCAGGTTATTATCTAACTTTCATTAGTTGAGCACTTTTCGAGTTGAGCAGCGGAAGATTTTCGTAAAAATAAATTACTTGCTTCATCTGTCAAGTTTGACGAATTTCTGTCGCTTTGTGTTTATGTGACTCTTTTAGTTTTCATTTTCTTGTTTTTGCTTTGTTTCTTTCCTAAAACACAAAAAGACCAAAAATATTTCTGTTGTTTCTCTTTACAATTTGTTTATTTTGGTTTCTTGTTCCTATTTTGCTTTATTTGCTATCGTTGGTTTGCTATAAGAAAATCCAAAAAGATTTTGCTTTGTTTGCTTGTTTCCTTTTGTTCTTGTCTCCAATTCGAAAACACCAAAAATATTTGTTGTTCTTCTTTGGTTTTGTAAAGTTCATTATGGAGTTCAGCGGTCTCCGGTGGCTGGAGCTTGGTTTTCATTCCATATTATTCAAGCTACACAAGTGAAAGGCAATAATGACGATCTACGACAACTCGACTGTGGTGGGAGGCTGGTATGAACTCTAGTAGTTCATGTGAGGTATATGTCATTTCAGAAAGTCTAGTAGTTCATGATCTCTCATGTTTAGCTCCAATTTATTAATATGAGTAGCATATTTATAAATATTTTCTTGCGTTGTTTTATTCATAGATAGGTATGACATTGTGGTAACCTCCTCTGAATAATTCACTTGAATCGACTTGGCACATGCTCACGCATGCATATGACTGAACAAAAGTCAATTAAGCCTCGATGATTTACTTTGCCTCAGAGTTCTTGTATCACTTTTATGCCTCTCGTTAATTTATTTTGTCGCAAGCATGATTATGACGGTTATTGCTCTCTTGATTGTCGCTTCCCGGCCTATTGCTAGCCTTCACTTGTACTAAGCGGGAACGCTGCTCATGCTTCCAAACCCCTGAAAACCAAGTTATTCCAAAGTGTCCACCATAAATACCTATGCATGGCATTTCAAACCATTCCAAGTAAATCTCATGTGCTACCTTTAAACCTTCAAAATACTTCTCAATTTGTGTCGATGTTTTATAGCTCATGAGGAAGTATGTGGAGTTTATCTTTCAACCTTGTCGTTTACTCCTGACAAACTTTCATCAATGTACTAGTGGCACATCCTCTTATCCAATAATTTTGCAAAAAGAGCTGGCAACGGGGTTCCCACCCCCCAATTAATTAACTTTCATCAATAATTCTCTTCACATGTTTTGCCCTGATTTATCAGTAAGCAACTAAATTTGCAAATAGACACTCCTCAATGGTACGTGAATGTTGGAAGGCACCCGAGGATTCGGTTAGCCATGGATTGTGTAAGCAAAGGTTGGGGGGAGTGTCATCCATAATGAAACTAAAGTACGTGTGTAAACAAAAGAGAAGAGGGATGATTTACCTTGCTGGTAGAGATAACGTCCTTCATGGGAGCCGCTCTTGAAAGTCTGGTTGACGAGGTAGTTGGAGTGCCCACTACCATTCGTTGACAACAACAAACACCTCTCAAAATAATTTTGCTTCTGTTTTAAAAATGAAAAGCTCTAGCGCATGTTAATCCCTGCTTCCCTCTGCGAAGGGTCAATCTTTTACTTTTACATTGAGTCACCATCCTTTCTTTGAGCACCTTCTTGAGAGCACAACTGTCATTCTTAGTACAATATGCTTGTCCCAAAATGTGATTAACTGTGGTATAACTTTGATGCTTTTATCTTTGATAATCTCTACTTCCAGTCTTTCCATGAACTTCGAAGGTGCCCGGGCATTTATGTTTTGCTGTACAAATACGGGCAAGCGAGATACCACTTTATCATATCCTTTTATGAACATTGCAATCTTGCTGATAGACATGATTCATGATGCTTATTATTAATTTGTTGGTACCTTTTCCATCATTGACATAGCTATTAGATGTCTTTATTTGCATGTATCTTATTATGAATTGCCTAAGTACTTGTCCATATCATGAGAATATTTACATCATATGAACAAATGTGTTCGTGAAAGTTCTATTATCGCACTCAGTTGTTAACTGAATTGCTTGAGGACAAGCAATAAGCTAAGCTTGGGGGGAGTTGATACGTCCAAAACGTATCTACTTTCCCGAACACTTTTGCTATTGTGTTGCCTCTAATTTGTGTATTTTGGATACAACTAACACGGACTAACGCTGTTTTCAGTAGAATTGCCCTGGTGTCTTGTTTTTGTGCAGAAACTCAAGTTTCAGGAAAATCCCCGGGATTAATTCCAAAGGGCCTATTTTCACAGAAGATTAACGGAGCCAGAAGACCAGAAGGTGGGGGGGGGCACGAGGCGCCCACCCCACAAGGCGGCGTGGTGGGCCCCTGGGCCGCGCCGGCCTATGGTGGCGGCGCCTCGGCCAGCCTCCGACGCCCCCCTCTGGACTACTTAAGGGTTTCGACCTAAAAACGCACGGGGGTTAGACGAAATTGCCGGAAGACATCCGAACTCCGCCGCCATCGCGAAACTCCGTCTCGGGACCGAAACTCCGTTCGGCACTCCGCCGGGACGGGAATTGGAGGAGATCATCGCCATCATCACCACCGACGGCTCTCCATCAACCAGCCATGCTTCCCCCATCCATGTGTGAGTAATTCCCCCGCCGTAGGCTGAAGGGGATGGTAGGGATTGGATGAGATTGGTCATGTAATAGCATAAGATTGTTAGGGCATAGTGCCTAGTATCCGTAATTGGTACTTTTATGATATTGTTGCAACTTGTTATGCTTAATGCTTGTCACTAGGGCCCGAGTGCCATGATCTCAGATCTGAACATGTTATCAATTCATGATGATATTCATTGCTTTATGATCTTACCTGCAAGTTGTATACACATATTGCTGTCCGGAACCCGAGGCCCCAAAGTGATAGAAATTGGGACAACCGGAGGGGAAGGCGGTGATATAAGGATCACATGTGTTCACGAAGTGTTAATGCTTTGCTCCGGTGCTCTATTAAAAGGAGTACCTTAATTACCGATGAGATTCCCTAGAGGCCCGACTGCCACCTGCTGGTAGGACAAAAGATGTTGTGCAAGTTTCTCATTGCGAGCACGTACGACTATATATGGAACACATGCCTATGGTTGTTTAGTACTTGGATACTCGTTTTATTACTATCTCGCAAATGCCCTACCTTGATTGTTACATGAGTTCTCTCATCCATGCAGACGCCCGTTCATCCATCCCTGTGCCTACGATATTTTAATCTTGTTGTTTACTATAATCACTACTGCTGTCTTTGTTACACCGTCTGCTGATATTTCACTACTGCTACTCGCTATAAAAGCTGTTGCTACTCGATAAACTCTTGCGAGCAAGTCTGTTTCCAGAGTGCAACTGAATTGACAACTCCGCTGTTAAGGCTTACAAATATTCTTTGGCTCCCCTTGTGTCGAATCAATAAATTGGGTTTTACTTCCCTCGAAGACTGTTGGGATCCCCTATACTTGTGGGTCATCACCACCCTAGTCAGCCACGACATGGGTCCTACCTCACCCCATGACCCCTTTTACTCGGTTTCAACGCACACTCATCCGTCTTGACCTAAAACGCTTATATATATTCTAAATATCGTAAAGACGCCAAGGGGCGAGCATCAACAGAGAAAAACATGAAACAGAGAAGTTCCGTGAAGATTGAGGGGGGAAACACCACCGGAGTGGGCCCCGGTTGCTCCTCGCCTTCATCAGCATCACCATCATCGCCAACACAATGAAGAGGGAGTATTCCACCTCTGGAGTATGGGTTTGTGGATGTAGCTTGTATCATCTCTCCCTATGGTTCACTATTATTACCACTCTAGCTGCATATCATGATTGTGATCATATATGTAATGTTTTGATGGTGTATCTTTTGTTATAAGATGAGTTATGAGATCCAATGAAGTATTATGTGTTTGATGTATTAATATATGCATATGTTAATTATCCCATTTGTGTATGTTATATTCTCATCAAACTTGTTTGCATGAGCATGTTTGGGACATGTGTGTGTTATTTTGTGTAACTTGGTACTATGCATGTGGTTGTGACAATAATTTGTGTGCTAGTAAGGTTTTTACCCTTATATTTGTTACCTTGGTAAGGATACAAAGATTGTGTATGATGTTGTTCGTCTACTGATAATCTAGGTTGCCTTGTTTGCTCAAGATAGTATCATTAAATCCACTTCACGTCAATACTTAAGTTAATACCCACTTTAGTCTTAAACTTGGTTCGAGAGGATCTCTTTCCACAGGAGTATTAGTCGGATGTGTTGCATCATCTTTAAGCTAGGATGTGATGCACATATGGATGCTTATCAACTTACATAATATTACTTGCTATCGCTTGTCGTTTGTTATTACATGTTATATTCTTTCCACCTTCTTTGAAAGAAAAGTTCAAATGAAACCATGAATGCCGGTCCATTTTAACCCGTAAGAAACATCATTTACTTTACTTTACTTGCACTTTTATTCTCAAAACTTCATTATTTAGAAAATATAAAAATACTTTGCCTAATTTACTTGCTTTATTTACTTAATTTTTGTATTACTTACATCGCGTTGTGCCTGATAAACACTTCGGTGGAGTTGGGGACACAAAACTGTTGCTACCGGATGATAACCTGTGCATTGCTGCGGAAAATCCATCACACATATGACACATATTAGAAAGATGCAAAAATAAAGAATGTCAAGTTAATGTATTGCAGATATTCATGGAAGAAATACATTTCATCACGTGCACAAATGTAACATGCATCAGAAATCTCACATACCAAACAGAAGTCTACCATACATTTGGCTGCTTGGGAGGAACTAAGTGCGTCTGTTTGGGTGTAGGCTACACATGAAAAACTCACCGTTCAGTTGTTCCATGTGTAGGAAATAGAAAAATCAATGAAGCACATTCACATATCCATTAAGGATGAATAATCAAGCAGCCTAAATCATGCAAAACATTGAAGAATAGCCTCTTGGAAATATACAATGATAGTGATTTCCGAAATATAGTATATATCTATATAAAGGAATGTCATTGTGCACAATTAGTTTTATCAAATTGGATATGATAACCTTAAGAGAGTATTTGAACAGGAGTTAAGAAGTCTATTGGCGTAGTTGTTGTCATGGACACTTTCCAGAGATGAATAGAGATTACACAATTTATAACAAGAAATATTGGCATAAAGTCAATAGTAGGATACCAAAAAAGTTCCATACTTACAACAGTAGTATACGCTATGCATGGCAATGATATAAACAATAAGAACCGAGAAACATATGGGTTAGTGCTACTGCTGAGATAGATTTTGATGGCTTTCTAATGCCATGAGGATTAGCTTAGGATAAGCATAACATAAGCAACCCCAGAGCATAGCTAGATCATTGAATACTAGCATAATACCCGTGCTTTGCTACGGGGCCAGCTATTAAACCCATTTGATTAGATCTTATTATCATTGAACGTAAAAGGTTATCGAAAATACGTTTTTTCTTACACATCCAAACTAAAAGCGGCGTTTGCTACCTGGCTATTCAGTTCGCCATGTTAAATTCTCAATTTTTTTAAGTGGAAAAAACAGTCTCTCAAATCTTTAAAAGAAAATCAGAGAAGAGTATGTTTCAGCGTGTACTCCCGCCAGTCTCTCAATTATTTGTACTAACATAAAATTGTTATCGTGTCTGTAGTTTGATTTGCAGAACATGCAAGCAACCACATTTCTCAATATCTTGGATGTATTACATTTCGCCAAATGAATAACTTAACTAAGAATTAGCACGTCAACTTTCATGCCATGTTGGCTGCAGGCAATGGCGTAAATACATCCAGTGTAGGTAGTACTTAGAATCTAGAAAAAAAAACGACTATTAGATCACGCTACGTTCTGAAAAAAAAATAGAGAATCAATCGATGGCCAATTTCATCCGATCAATCTATAGGAGATAGACAAAACGAACCAATAATGAAGCAGAAAATCCAAGCGATCGACCATCTTCCTCAGATCTTACGGCCCAAGAGAGATGACATTATCACACGCTCGTGTCCAAGTTAAGCTCTCTCACACAAGATCAGTGAAGCTATGAACTTAGTCAACCCAAGACAATGTGAATCGACATGGATGGCTTGGATCTCGGCATCCATGGTATTCGGCAGCCGTCGTCGTGGACGATCGCAAGAATCGTAGGACGGCGTGGAGGTATACACGGCAGCGCGGGGATCCAGGATGGGATGGTTGCGCTCGGCTTCAGTTTTCTATCGCAAACGTGGGACACTATAGAGCGTTGCGATGGAAACACGTGGGGGGATTTACACAAAAAATAACCCTTCTAGCTAAAATTTGCACAAAATGACCTTTCGGCCAAACTATTTCACGCTTCTAACCCTTTTGTGTGGCGCCCTTCACAAGGATGCCACACCCTTCTATGCACACATGCTGTCATACATGGCGGTTCGAGCCTGCCTGCCGATAATGTGTGCCGCCGCTCCCACATGCGTCACACAAAAAGGTTAGAGGCATGAAATAGTTTAACCGGAGGGTCATTTCGTGTGTTTTTTCTCACAAAAGGTTATTTTTGTGTAAATCGCCCTGGCGTGGCGACCAAGGCACCATCAACCACGGCCATCGAGTCCCACACGCGATCGATCAAGCACGGCCATGAGGCAGCGTACATATAGGACTGTAATGAACCGAAGAAAAGCAGGAGGTATCTTGTCCGGCTAGGACTCCCACAAAGCAACTTGTGTGCCGCACGAAATTAGCTACTCCGGGCGAAACCAAGGGACCGGCCCACCTATCAGCCCAACTTTCGAGAGTCTAGGGAACAAAGATTGTTGACCAACGAAACAAAGATTTTTGACCGGCGACGCACACGTTGACACGAACGAACAACGGGTTTCAATTTAATAGTTAAGATTAAGACTAGTAGAAAAATGGGCTTCCGCCCGAAGCTCTAGTCCCGGCCGTGTTTGGGACCGGGACTAATGTGAGCACTAGACTCGGTTCCAACGGCTAGGAGGGCGCACGGGCACGACCAGCACTAGTCCCAGGTCAAACGGGACCTTTAGTCCCGCTTGGAGACACCAACCGGGAATAAAGACCATCGTCCCTGCCAGAGGCTCCAAACGGGACCTCTAGTCCCAGTTGGAGATACCAACCGGGACTAAAGTCTCCTATATAATCGCCGTCCCTCTTCCTCCCTTGCTCTCCTCTCTGTTTTCCTCCCCGGGCTCGAGTTCATGCCCATTTTTTCCATGATTTGTCAAGATTTGGAGGCGTCCCATCTATCCAAGGGTTCTAAAAGGTTAGAGAATTCATCCTTTCATCTGTCATTGCTAGTTTAGCTCAATTTATGCTCGAGAAGTCAAGGGATTTGTGGGTTTTGTGTGGGAGTAACTATATGGGAGTTCATTTGATTTATATACAATCTGAGCTCAAATTAACTTCTTAGTTTGCATATGTGTAGATGTGGTTTACTTAGTAATTGATCAAAATGAGTATGGAGTAGAAAGTTTTTAAATTAGTGCATAGTTTTTTATTTTTGCAATAATAACATTTATAGCCATATATAGTTGTTTTGTTATTCATTCCATGGGTGTTGTAAGTATGAGGCATGTTCTTGATTGTTGCAATAGCCGATGATTATACTTTGGCACCATCTGTGAGAAAGGGTGTCATAAGCCTTGGGATGGAGGTAGTATGTATTGATAAAATGTATGTGTAGTTCATAGTTTTATTATGTATTTGATTCCTATTGTTTTTAGTTAGTAGTATGTTGTATAAGAAAGACAAACATCCCCATGTTATTTAAAATTTACAATCAACTTCTGCATCGTGATTGTGTTTAGAGTGTTAGGGCATGTGACTAATTGTAGTGTCGTGATTGTGTTTCTATTGTATCTCTAGCGAGCTAGATACTCGATTGAGACATGTAAATTAGTTTTTTCTACTTTGGTTTTAATGTGAAGAACTCGTATTAATTTTTCACTTCTATACTCATGATGTTGTGTAATGATTTTTTATATACTTAATTATATAATTCAGATGAACCGGCAATGGATGTACGATGACTGACGCTCTGTCGAGTTCAGTAATGGCATGCATTACTTTATCGGTATGGCTGAGGCAAACAAGCGGGATGATTTTATGTGTTGTTGATGACATTCGCCTATGCCGTCAATTTGTTGGGACTCCAAGTGCAGAGTGTTGTAGCAAGAGAAGCTATTCCTCACAAGGGTGACTCGGGAGTTTATATCGAACCCTCATGTAATTGGCTTAGAGGTATCTCCTCTTCCTCTTCATCTAGCAATCCTTCCTAGCAAAGTTTTGCCTTATGTCCCCGACTCCACCGTGTGGTTCTCAAGCATAAGCTTTCGTATTAGTGGTTGTGGATAAAAGAGGTAATGAAAGTAAATTAAAGCAAATAAACTATGTAAACTAAGTAACATCGATAAAGAGATAGATGTTTTTGGGTTTTGTGTGTGATTAAGTAAAGAAAGTATTTTTTGTATTTTTAGATTAAAATAGTGCCGCAAGTAAAAAGTATGATAAAGGTAATGGAAAGATGTTTCTTATGATTAAAATTGGACCGGGGTTCATGGGTTCAATTGTCTACTGTCTTTTTAAGTTGTAGTGGAAACTAACTATTCATCAATGAGATAATATTGGTGGACCTTCAATGTGTGTTTGATAAGCATTCATATGGGTATCACGTCCTATCATAGAGATGATGCAATACATATCTCTTATACTCCACAAGAAAGGGAAAACTCCAAGCAATCTTGTCTTAAGAACTAATAGAGCATAGCCCTAAGTACTTTGACCTGATGTTTAAATACCAAATATGCTACCTTGAGCAAACAAGATTATCACTATTGTCACATGGTAAACATAGCACATGCATTCACTTTATCCCTAATGAGGTAGCAAAGGAAAAGGTAAAACCTTAATAGATCATGAATTTGTTGTCACTATTCAATCATTAAAACCATGCTACTCCATCTAATACACATTTCTCCCCACACATGTTCTTGCATACAAGTTGGATCGGAACTAGAACTTAAGAACATGGTAAATGATATGCATCTATCAATACATCTTACACATAATATATTCAAATCTCATATCTCAATATCATAAAATAAAGATCCACCATATAGGAATTACATATATGACCATAGTCATGTTGGGCAGATCATATGGTAGTAAGATCTATGAAGAACAAGAGAGAAATAGATCAAGCTATTTCCACAAACCCATAGTCCAGAGGTGGACTACTCTCTCTTCACCATGGTGTTGATGTGGAAGATGTTAGAGACGGTGGAGATCCCTTTGGCGGAGTTTCCCCCTCCAATCTTCGTTGTTGTATCCTTTGTTTTGGTGTTTCTGTCTCTCGGTGGCTCTCTCTTCAAGGAAACCTTGGGGGTTCATATATATAGGGGGTTTTAGGTCAAACGGAGTCCGTGGGCAAAGGGATCATGCGAAACGGGCAGTCGACGATGAAAAGCGACAGGGTGGAGCGCCCACCCTTATTGGGCGTGCCACCTATGCTCTTTTGGGCCTCAGGCCCTCCCTCATGAGGTCCAATCGCTCTAGATGCTTCTCTTGGTGAAATATTAATGTCCCCGAAATCCTAGCTCAATTGACTCCATATAGGTCCCTCAAAGTGAAAAATACAGAAAATAGGGTTTTCCTATTTTGCAGAGTTATACCCCAAATAAAGGGGATCATTGGTAAATCCCCATAAATCAATATAAAACATAGATTTAACATCATATATGTTGCAAATATGTGGGTACATGTTTCAATAAAGTGCAAAGTTCATGTATGCATTTTACATGCATCAACATCCTCAAGCTTAACCTATGCTCGTCCTCAAGCATGAAGGTGATAAAACTAACATGGACTTTGGAGTTTATTGCATTGCTTCTATGTTATCATGCAAAGTTTCACAAGTTTCAATCATTAAATAATAACAATAAGCAATTGAACTATAAAGTCATATCTCTTACATTCTACAAAGCATGCTCAATAATAAATGGCATTGTAAGCAAATAAATGAGAAGTATTATTAACCATATAGCATGATTGGATGAACCTATATAATTTGTTTGGAAGGTTCTTTTTCTTCTCTTTTGACTCTTGAATAACAAAAAGTAAGTAGGGAATACATGTGCTAGTCCTCCAACAAAACAGAATATAAATAGAGCATAAAGTAAAGTTTTAAGCTATGTAATTCATGTCAACAGCAATCATAAGGATGGTGTTCCACGCATCTATTTGTTACTTTGTTTTAGAGATACTCATGATTCATGTGTTTGATCTCTTATAAGTAAGTGACTCATGCCCCTTTATCCACTAACAAGCCACACCTCGTGCTACTCAACTTTAGATTATCACAGACCTTTCACATATTGTTTCAACCAAGCATCGCAAAGGGGTACCTCCATGTCTCCTGTACAAAGGACCCAAGAAGATTTTTAAACCTCACTTACATGGGCCATATATAGCGGGAAGAAAGGACAGCACACAAATGAACATCCTCCTAGTAAAAATATGTCTCTTACTTTTCTCTAAATACTATTGAGGATGCTGATACGTCCAAAACGTATCTACTTTCCGGAACACTTTTGCTATTGTTTTGCCTCTAATTTGTGTATTTTGGA
>NC_061513.1:148730914-148798165 GCF_022539505.1 Lolium rigidum
TTTTAGGACCTGCCCATGGCTGCGATCTGGTTCTTTGCCTCTGGCTGCCACTGGCATCAGAATTTTCTTGCACAGCAGCAACTTGCTGCGGACCGTACCTTCGATCCGGGAAATCTTCCCTCCTTTTGTTGTTCCGGTTGTCCCGGTATTGTTCCTGGTGTTGCTGAGGCGGGTTGATTGCTCCGGCTCAGCTTGTATCGTCGGTTGCATTGGGTCTCCCAACGCATAGTTATCCGCCACACGTATCATTTCCGCCAAAGTTGTTGGCATGTTTCTCTGCAGCCTTTGCCACAAAGGTGAACCTCGCCGGCATCCTTGGCTAAACCAAGCAATGGCCTGTGCTTCTATCACTCCTTCACAAGAGTTTCTAGTGGAGTTCCACCGGGTCGGGTAATCCCGGTTCGTTTCCTGCGGCGCTGCACGCACAAAGCGAGCAGCTGAGGCCTGTTTGGCCTTCGATAGGTGCTGCTGAAGTTGCTCACAAAAGCTTCCTCAAAGTCCAACCAGCCATTTATGCTTCCTTCCGGCAAGTTGTTCAGCCAGATTCTTGCCGGTCCTACCAGAAACGTTGGTACGATCCTGACGGCCCAACGCCGGTTTCCTCCTCCGGCTACACAACCTCCGCCGCCAGCGACGTATACCGCGATCACATAATCCGCGAGCCAGTCTTCCGGCTTAGTGGTGCCATCATATGTTTTGGTGTCACGGGGCAACTGAAAGTTGCGAACTGGTGGTTGCTCTTTCATGATCCTTGGGCCAAAGCACTTTGGACCCGGAGGACCCTCTGCCTCAATCATTTCAGACAGGTACACTCTGTCCGGACGGTGCCTCGCATCCCGTTCCGGCAAGTTCCTTTCTCCCAGGCGCTCTCCCAAGGGGTTCCGGTAAGCGGTGAGTCTTGTTGAGTCAGCTTCATCGTAACGTTCCGGTACCGCGGCCCTTGCCTGCCGGTACCTTGGTGGAGGCATTTCCTCATCATCATACGCTGCCCTTGCGGCCGGATAGTTTTGCCCGGTTTCGTATCTACCGGCATGATTGTTTCCGGCATAGCCTCCTTTGGCGTAGCCTCGATTTGCCCCTTGGCTTTTTCTACCGGCATCGTGTTGCCCGGCTTGTTGTTTACCGGCAAGAACCGGATCGTACACGTGCATCTCGCTGTGCGTTCATTTCTTTTTCTCTTCTTCTGTCCGGATGGGGGGACGAGGCCTGCCCATGGGACTTGCTTCCGGCATTCTTTGTTGAACGCACGGATTTTGAGGCCGCAGCCTTGTTCAGCTTAGCCAGCTGCTCAGCATTTTGCTGCTCAATAGTTTCCAGCAGCTCTCTAACACGCTCTTGCTGTTTTGCCAAAGCATCTCCGGAAAGCGATTCACACAGCTCTACTGCAGCCTTAGCAGCTTTTATGGTTTTATCCGGGCTGCTGTACTTAGGTTTCTCTACGATGCTAACAGATGCAGAGGCACTCTTGCCGGTAAGAACTTCCTTACGCAAATCCTGATCTAGATTGCGAGCCTTAAGCCGGTTCTCCGGTATCCTAGCAGCATGAGCGCTAACGTAAGCAAAGCCATGGGCAGCGTTGTACTCACGTAGGGTTAGGTTCAGCTCGCGCTGCGCCCGGACGATGTCGGCGCCGTTCGCGAGCAGCTTCTGGCGTTGTGCCTCCTGTTGGAGATATGCCCAAGAGGCAATAATAAAAGTGGTTATTATATATCTTATGTTTATGATAAATGTTTATATACCATGCTATAATTGTATTAACCGAAACATTGATACATGTGTGATATGTAAACAACAAAGAGTCCCTAGTATGCCTCTTAACTAGCTTGTTGATTAATGGATGATTAGTTTCATAATCATGAACATTGGATGTTATTAATAACAAGGTTATATCATTGTATGAATGATGTAATGGATACACCCATATTAAGCGTAGCATAAGATCTCGTCATTAAGTTATTTGCTATAAGCTTTCGATACATAGTTACCTAGTCCTTATGACCATGAGATCATGTAAATCACTTATACCGGAAAGGTACTTTGATTACACCAAACGCCACTGCGTAAATGGGTGGTTATAAAGGTGGGATTAAGTATCCGGAAAGTATGAGTTGAGGCATATGGATCAACAGTGGGATTTGTCCATCCCGATGACGGATAGATATACTCTGGGCCCTCTCGGTGGAATGTCGTCTAATGTCTTGCAAGCATATGAATAAGTTCATAAGAGACCACATACCACGGTACGAGTAAAGAGTACTTGTCGGGAGACGAGGTTGAACAAGGTATAGAGTGATACCGAAGATCAAACCTCGGACAAGTAAAATATCGCGAGACAAAGGGAATTGGTATTGTATGTGAATGGTTCATTCGATCACTAAAGTCATCGTTGAATATGTGGGAGCCATTATGGATCTCCGGATCCCGCTATTGGTTATTGGTCGGAGTGAGTACTCAACCATGTCCGCATAGTTCACGAACCGTAGGGTGACACACTTAAAGTTGGATGTTGAAATGGTAGTATTTGAATATGGAATGGAGTTCGAATATTTGTTCGGAGTCCCGGATGAGATCCCGGACATCACGAGGAGTTCCGGAATGGTCCGGAGAATAAGATTCATATATAGGATGTCATTTTATGTGAATAAAATGTCGCGGAAGGTTCTATGGAAGGTTCTAGAAGGTTCTAGAAAAGTCCGGAAGAAACCACCAAGGAAGGTGGAGTCCACATGGGACTCCACCTCCATGGCCGGCCAACCCTAGTGGGGGAGGAGTCCCAAGTGGACTCCCCCTTAGGGGGCCGGCCAACCCCCCATATGGGAGGTGGAACTCCCACCTTGGTGGGAGTCCTAGCTAGGCTAGGTTTCCCCCTCTCTATGGAAGGTTTTTGGTTCGGGTCTTATTCGAAGACTTGGAGACCAACTCTTGGGGATCCACCTATATAATGAGGGGCATAGGGGAGGGGCCGGCCACACCAAAGCCACAAGTTGGCCGCACCCCCTTGAGGCCGGCCACCCCCTCCCAAACCCTAGCCGCCCCCTCTCCTCCATAGCTCCCGCGTGCTTTAGCGAAGCTCCGCCGGAGTTCTCCACCGCCACCGACACCACGCCGTCGTGTCTGTCGGATTCAAGAGGAGCTACTACTTCCGCTGCCCGCCGGAACGGGAGGTGGACGTCGTCTTCATCAACAACCGAACGTGTGACCGAGTACGGAGGTGCTGCCCGTTCGTGGCGCCGGAACCGATCGTGATCAAGATCTTCTACGCGCTTTTGCAAGCGGCAAGTGAACGTCTACCGCAGCAACAAGAGCCTCATCTCTTAGGCTTTGGAATCTCTTCAAGGGTGAGACTCGATACCCCCTCGTTGCTACCGTCTTCTAGATTGCATCTTGGCTTGGATTGCGTGTTCGCGGTAGGAAATTTTTTGTTTTCTATGCTACGTTATCCTACACCTCCAGCTCCGCCTGAGCCGCTGCCGGGTCGATGTTCTGCGCGATTGGCGTTGCCAGCACGTTCATCGCCGCTTGGAGTGGTGTTTCCGGTGGTGCGGAAGATGCTCCCGCAGCGCCAGCGTCGCGCTCCAGCGGTGGCTTGGCCGCACGGGTCGATGCCGCACGACCTGCACCTTCATCCGCAACCTCCTTGTCCGCGCCGGCCACGCCAGCCATCATCACCTCGACGCTGCCGGTGGCGCGGCCAGCACGAAGCCACCTTGGCGGGTCCGGTGCCACCAGCACCGGCGAGAGGCGCCGGCGCACGAGGACGGTGCCGAAGTAGACGCGGTGGCTGCCGAACTCGATGATGCGGCCGTTCTTGGGGAAGATGCCGCCGTTGGCGAAGCAGCCCGCGTTGTCGTTGATGAAGTCGATGGAGTAGAAGCGCTGGACGAGCGCATACACTGTCCGCTCGCCGGCGACCTCGAGGTATCCCGCCCGAATATGAACTCCAGCAAGCGCCACTTCATGCCCCACGGTGGGCGCCAACTGTCGTCGTGGTGAATAGACAGATGCCATAGGATGGCTTAAGTTGGGGCCGAATGGACGCAAGAGGATTCGGGGGAGGGTTTGTGATTAGATGGGATGAACTTCCGGATGGTTTCCTCAAGAACTTAGCCAAGGCTAGAGGTTGAAGAAGAAAGACATAAGGAAGAACTCGCTCTAGATCTTCTTCTTTATTGATCTCAATAGGTTACAAGTTTCTCAGTACAAGTGTTCGTCTAAACCTAGCTCTCTTCTTCCGTGCCCGTGAAGAGGGCTGCCCTCTCTCCTTATATAGGGGAGAGGGTGGCTTACAGGGCAAGAAACCCTAATGGCATCTTTGACTAGACAAACTACTTTACAAAGCTACTTTAATCATAGATGACACCGGGGTCTTCTTTAATCGAGGATGCTCGACGTCCTCCGGCTTCTTTGACCGTCATCCTCCTCTTTATCGTCAGCCCTTCGTTTAAAGCTACTTTGCTTAGCTCATCTTTGTCTTCAAGCTGCGGAGAGAATCTTTGACCAGTCCTGCCGACATGCTCTTCTTTCCGGTAGCCCGGTATCTTCTTTACCCGGTTCCGGCATACCCCTCTTGGGGATACCGGCTTAGCCTCACTTAGCTAATTTCTTATCTCTGTGCTCCGGTACGAACATTAAACCGGTATCTTGATGGCTGAAACCATCCGGTTTGGCATGCCTTTGGCATACCGGGGGTCATCCCCCCAACAATCAACCCCAGCGAGGGTCAGGGTTCCACGCCGGTGGATCGTACATGGTGTGGTCATAATAAGGTCCCTGTGCAGAAGAAAAGGGTGAAGGCTCCACATGCCCAAAATGTTGGTGTGAAGAGCTCGCTGCATCGGATGACAAGTCGAGGTGTTCCTCGGCCTCCTCCGTGGCGTCCCCTGCATGATGGCCATCCCCCTCTATGTATGCATCTAGTTCATCTTCCGTGACCGACCAATTTTTCCTGGAATCAAGGTTAAACAAAGCAGGTGCGGGCAATCCTACTAGCCTTTCAGTTTTTTTAGTTGTTCTCCAATTTTTCTTGTAAAATGTTATCTCATAAGACAGGTTACTCAAATTAGACCAATCAGAAACAAAGTCATGTTTTATCATGGAAACAATATCAAGTTTCTCTATGGAGAGCTGAACATCAAGAGGGTGAGGTTCTACACCATGCATAGCTAGCAAACGAGAGGCGATGAGACCTCCACAAATTCCTCCTTTATCACGGTTAGTAGCAAGTCTAAAGGCTATCAAAGCACCCAAATTATAAGTCCGATCACATTGCAATGCAGCAGCTAGGAAAGCCAAATCCTGGATATATAACTTATTTGCATTCTTTCTAGCAAGAACGCACTTGGTGATGAAGTAAGCAAAGTAGCGAATAGCTGGGAGTTAAATACTACGAATTTTACCACTCTCATCTGAGAAGCTTCTCCCTTGACAGATCATCTTGTATAGACTCAAGAGCTCCTGCGGCAGTCCCCTAACCTTCTCGCATACTCCCCATTGTGGCACTCTAATAGCTGCACAAAAATCATCAAAGGGCAAGTCGATAGTTTTATTATAAATTTTATATCGAACCATGGGGTTAGGTTGGGACCAATGGAATTAAAAATCCTGCACCACTGACATGGTTAGTTTTGCATATTGGTAAGGTTCACCAACAACAAAACTTTCCAACCCTGCATTGGAAATCAGATTTTGAACATCTTGCAAGATTCCAGCACTCCTCATAAAATCAGTGCATGGGTAGTAGGAGGGGTATACTCCCTCTTCACGGTGAACTCTCATAACTTCTTGCACCTCCAATTCTTGTTGGTTCAGTTGGTGCCTATTCCACTCCATTTTCTGAAATTTTTCAACAATCATTATAAAAGTTGATTTGGAGACATATAAATGAGGGAAACTACTATAGGAACTTGGTAGAGTACTAAACATGCATCAAAACTAATTCTTTACAACTTAGAACAAGCATGCAAGCTCACTTAACATGTTACCTACAACAGCAAAATACTCAAGATATACTTAACCAAACAAAATTCTATTTGGATAATCGGAGGAGTCACATACCGGAGAGCAAATGTGCCAAATTTCTGACAGAAATCTGGGCTGAGCAAAGAGATCGAAGAATCCTGAGCTCTTGAGCAAAAACGCGAGTGAGAGAAAGTTGGTACGAGTTTTTTCGGGAGAGAGAGTAGAATGGGAGGAAGAGATGACTTAGTGGGGCAAGGAGGGGCCCACACCACAGGGTGGCGCGCCCCCCTCCTTGGCCGCGCCGGCTCATGGGGGCAGCCCTGGGGTGCCCCACTGGTCAGCTCCAGGCACTCCCAGGTTGCTCTTCGAAAAATAAGACCAACGGTATAATTTTTGTAAATTTTTGAAAACTTTGAAAAATGCACATTTTTGGGTGTTAAAATTATTATTACAGGGCAGAAAAAGATTTTTCAAACCTCTAAACAACTAAAGCATCTTGCAAAACAAGTAGTGCTACAGCAAGTAAAACAAGCGGATGAAGAAAGAAATGTTGTTTAGCTCCTCTATGCATATAAAATGTACTTGTTAACAAGGTTGATCAAGTCTTGCCACCAAATAAATTTTACATGACATAAGAAGAAATAAACCTCAAATCAATCATGTTACCTTGTATTGAATTGATATGGATCCAACCATAATATTTTGATATCCTTCTTTAGGCTCATATATAGGACAATCAATAACTCCCACTTTGATAGTTCTCACATTAGAAATTGTATTAACTCCACATACTTTATCAATCCTCTTGGGAAAATAAACATTATGCTCCTTGTCATCAACATTGAAAGTAACTTTTCCTTTATTGCAATCAATAACAGCCCCTGCAGTGTTAAGAAAAGGTCTTCCAAGAATAATAGACATATTATCATCTTCGGGCATTTCCAACACAACAAAATCAGTTAATATTAAGCAATTATTAGTAACTTGAACAGGAACATCCTCACATATACCAACAGGAATAGCTGTAGATTTATCAGCCATTTGCAAAGATATATCAGTTGGTATCAACTTATCTAAATAAAGTCTCTTGTAAAGAGAAAAAGGCATAACACTAACACCTGCTCCCAAATCACATAGAGCAGTTCTAACATAATTATTCTTGATGGAACAAGGAATAGTCGGTATACCTGGGTCGCCCAGCTTCTTTGGAACTTTTCCATTGAAAGAGTAATTAGCAAGCATAGTGGAAATCTCCTCATTAGGAATTTTCCTTTTGTTAGAGACAATATCTTTCATATACTTTTTTTTAAAGAGAAGGCCGTAGCCCTGCCTTAAATTAATAAGGCCGTTGCCGGCAAGAGTTACAGGATGCTGAAGAACAGCTTACAAACATCGATGAACAAGCAAACGAAAGATTACAAAGCAAACAACTTGTCATCAAGGTCATCATCTCAAGGAAGAACCAAAGCGGAGGAGGGACAACGCCATGAAGCTCGCCACCGGGAATCCTGCCACCGTCAAGTCCTGTCGCATCGCAGCCCGAATGCCATCCGCCTCCACTTCCGAAGAAGGTCCCAACCTTCTCGCCCTGGATCGTAGGGCGCCGGACCGTCGGCAAGCGGAGTAGCTCTCCCTAGAGCACGAATGAGCACCAGGGGCATCAAACCAAGGACAAGAACCGGACACGACCACCGCACGCGAAGGACCACGAGGCATCGCCGCCGGCCGGCCGCACCGGCCACCCAAAAGACTTCAGCATCAGGACGGAGATCGCCAGAGAAGACACGGCAAGCGCCGCAACCGCAGACCAGGACACCCACGCAGCACGAACACCTTCCGCCGACCCAAGGCGGCGCCTTCAAGAAGAAACACGACGCCAGGGCGCCGTCGCCGCCCAATCGAAAGATTTGGGTTTTCACCCGGGTGCCAAAGGAAGGAGGGAGGGGGATATACCTCAACATCGCCTCCAAGGAGGAAGACGGCGTCCAGGACGTCGCCGACGCCGTGACCGCCACCGCCGGCCAAGGATTTCTCCCGGCCGAGCCCCTCGCCCTGCCACCCCAACCACACCGACGAGAACGCCGGATGACATGGCCTTGGGGTGGGTACCACATGGAATCCGGCCTCCGTCTTCAGATCTGCCACGAGGTCGACGGGGCAACCACCGCGGCCCGAGCACCCTCCCCCGCCTCCACGCCGCCCACGCGACCGAGGAGACGGTCCTCAGCATCAGCAAGCGCTCCCCGCCGCCAGGGACCGCGCCGCCCTCACCTCGCAGAGGCCGCCGCCTCCGGTGCCCAAGCCCCCACCGGGATGAGCGCTGGTCGACCACGCCCTAACCCGCGGCTGCTCCGGCAGGAGCAAGACGCAGCAGGGGCGCCGACGTCGCGCCCGCTCCGGCACCAGCAGATCCCGCGCGGCGTTCCTCCTCCTATCGTCGCGCGCGGAGCCGGGAGCCCAGATCCCCGCCGCCCCCTTCCTAGGCGTCGCGGCCTTCGACCGGCGGCGCCTCCGGGGGCGACGAGGAGGGGAGATCGAGGCGGGGGGAGCTGGCGGCGGCGGCCTAGGGTTTCGTCCCCCGGTCGCCAGGAGGAGGCGACGCGGGGGAGCGAACCGGTTTGATCCCTCTTTCATATACTTTGAATAAGGAGGCAATTTAATAGCATCAGTCAAAGGGATTTGCAAGAACAAAGGTTTCATCCAATCAAAAAATTTATTATAGTGTTCTTCTTCCTTTGATTTTAGTTTCTTAGCAGGAAAAGACATTTGCTTTTGAACCCAAGGTTCCCTTTCATTACCATGTTTCTTAGCAATAAAATCTTCTTTAGTATACTTTTTATTTTTAGCATGCTTTTCAGGTTCATCTTCAACCTCTTCTTTATCAGAATCATCATTCTTATCATTATCTTTATCATGTTCATTACCACTTTCAGTTTCAGCATCAAAAATAGAAATACTATTAGGATCATTAACAGGCTCAGAGGATTCTACAACAGTTTTATGTTTCTTCTTCTTTTTCTTAGAAGGAGCACTAGTTTCTTTAGTTCGTTGAGAATCTTGTTCAACTCTTTTGGGATGCCCCTCGGGATATAGAGGATCCTGAGTAGAAACACCGCCTCTAGTTGTTACTTCATAAGCATGTTTCTCCTTAGAAGTATTTTTTAACAAGTCATTTTGCACTTTAGTGAGTTGATCAACTTGAGTTTGAACCATATGAAAATGTTTAACAAGCATCTTAACATCATTGGAGGTTCTCTCCACAATATCATGCAATTTACTAATAGCGTGAGAATTTTCCATTAAATGATTCTCTACTCTCATATTAAAATTATCTTGCTTAACAATATAATTATCAAACTCATCTAAACATTGAGCAGGAGGTTTTGAGTAAGGAATATCTTCCCTACTAAAGCGTTGAAGAGAGTGTACCTCGATCATGGATGAAGGGGGAGTTATCTTACATAAATCTTCTATGGGGGGTAAATTCTTCACATCTTCGGATTTAATACCCTTCTCTTTAAGAGATTTCTTGGCTTCCCTAATATCATCATCATTTAATTTAATCATACCCCTCTTCTTCAATATTGGTGTCGGGGTTGGTTCAGGTGTAGTCCAATCATCATGATTTCGTCCTATTCTAGCCAATAATTCTTCAGCTTCGTCTGGAGTTCTTTTCCTGAAAATACAACCATCACAACTATCCACGTATGCCCTCGACTCAATGGTTAGTCCACTATAAAATATATCAAGTAAATCATGCTTTTCCAGATCATGTCCAGGCCGAGCTCTGATAAGAGAGCAAAACCTTGCCCAAGCTTCAGGCAATTTCTCTCCATCTTCCTGGTCAAAACTATAAATTTTTTGCAAAGCAATATGTTGAGCACTAGCAGGAAAGTATTTCTGAAAGAAAACATCAAGAAAACCACTTGGACTATCAATAGAATCAGGAGGCAAACTATTATACCAAGTTTTAGCATCATCCTTTAATGAGAAAGGAAAAAATTTAGCAACAAAATAAGTACGCTTCTTGGTATCATCAGAAAACAAGCTACTGAGAGTAGACAACTCAATCATGTGTTCTACAACACTTTCTTTTTCAGTACCTGATGTCTACGGGAGCTTCTATTCTTGTAGACAGTGTTGGGCCTCCAAGAGCAGAGGTTTGTAGAACAGCAGCAAGTTTCCCTTAAGTGGATCACCCAAGGTTTATCGATCTCAGGGAGGAAGAGGTCAAAGATATCCCTCTCATGCAACCCTGCAACCACAAAGCAAGAAGTCTCTTGTGTCCCCAACACACCTAATAGGTGCACTAGTTCGGCGAAGAGATAGTGAAATACAGGTGGTATGATAAAGTATGAGCAGTGGCAACGGCACCAGAAAAGTGCTTTGCCCAGGACAGTAAACAAGCAGTAGTAACGCAGCAGTAGTAACGCAGCAGTAGTAACGTAGTAAAACAGTAAACAAGCAGCGATAGCAGTATTTAGGAACAAGGCCTAGGGATTACACTTTCACTAGTGGACACTCTCAACATTGATCACATAACAGAATAGATAAATGCATACTCTACACTCTCTTGTTGGATGATGAACACATTGCGTAGGATTACACGAACCCTCAATGCCGGAGTTAACAAGCTCCACAATTCAATGTTCATATTTAAATAACCTTAGAGTGCATGAAAGACCAACACGACTAAACCAAGTACTAACACAGCATGCACACTGTCACCTTCACACCATGTAGGAGGAATAGATCACATCAATACCATCATAGCAATAGTTAACTTCATAATCTACAAGAGATCATAATCATAGCCTACGCCAAGTACTAACACGGATGCACACACTGGTCACCATTACACCGTGCGGGAGGAATAAAACTACTTTAATAACATCACTAGAGTAGCACATAGATAAATTGTGATACAAACACATTGCAATCATAAAGAGATATAAATAAGCACTTCACTATGCCATTCATAACAGTGAATAAGTATTCTGTGAAATATAGCCTAAGAGACCCACACGGTGCACACACTGTCACCTTTACACACGTGGGACAAGGAGTCTCCGGAGATCACATAAGTAAAACTCACTTGACTAGCATAACGACATCTAGATTACAAGCATCATCATATGAATCTCAATCATGTAAGGCAGCTCATGAGATTATTGTATTGAAGTACATAGGAGAGAGATGAACCACATAGCTACCGGTACAGCCCCGAGCCTCGATGGAGAACTACTCCCTCCTCATGGGAGACATCGGCGTTGATGAAGATGGCGGTGGTGTCGATGGAGGAGCCTTCCGGGGCACTTCCCCGTCCCGGCGGCGTGCCGGAACGGAGACTCTGTCCCCCGGATCTTGGCTTCGCGATGGCGGCGGCTCTGGAAGGTTTCTCGTACCGTGGCTTTTTTCCGTATCGAGGTTTTAGGTCTGGGACCTTTATATAGGCGAAGAGGCGGCGTCAGAAGGTCAACGAGGCGACGACACCATAGGGGGGCGCGGGCAAGCCCCAGGCCGCGCCACCCTGTCGTCTGGGGCCCACAAGGCCCTCCTCTGGCGGCTCTCGGGTGTTCTGGATGCTTCCGGGCAAAATAGGAACCTGGGCGTTGATTTCGTCCAATTCCGAGAATATTTCTTTACTAGGATTTCTGAAACCAAAAACAGCAGTAAAACGTGAACCGGCACTTCGGCATCTTGTTAATAGGTTAGTTCCAGAAAATGCACGAATATGACATAAAGTGTGCATAAAACATGTAGATATCATCAATAATGTGGCATGGAACATAAGAAATTATCTATACGTCGGAGACGTATCAGTACCACAAAAAGGTGTTTTCTCAACAATAGATATATGAGATAAATCAAGAGAAAAATCATAATCCTTATCCTTAATGTTTATAGGAGATGTGGCAAATTTAGGATCAGGAGACAATTTATATCTAACAGCACGTTGTG
Source organism: Lolium rigidum (assembly GCF_022539505.1). NCBI lineage: Eukaryota > Viridiplantae > Streptophyta > Magnoliopsida > Poales > Poaceae > Lolium > Lolium rigidum. Next base: position 148,742,834 of record NC_061513.1, read on the forward strand.
CAAGAAGCTTTTTAATATTACTTGCATCAGTAGTAGCATTGCATTTATTAATAAAATCATCATCAAGTTCCACATAATCTTCATCAAGATCATCACTAGAGTATTCAACAGACTCAGGTGAATTAACAGGTGTAACAATATTTTCATTAGGAATTTTAGTATTTTCAATTTGTCTAGACCTAGCAATTGTAGCATCTAGAAAAGATCCTAACGAACCACTATCATCAAGCACAGCAGAAGAATCATTAAGATTATAAGAAGAATTTTCAGATTCAGCAGAAGTACCAGCATGTGAAGCTTGTGGTGGTGAAAGAAGTTGACTTATCACAGATGGTGAATCAAGAGCAGCAGAGGTACTCAGAGTTGTACCTTTTCTTGTAGTGGATGGTAATATGGCGACTTTAGTATCGCGAGGTTTACCCATGATGAAGAATTTGCAGCGAACAATATCAATCCAAGTGAACTTGCAAATAAAGCTATGCTCCCCGGCAACGGCGCCAGAAAATAGTCTTGATGACCCACAAGTATAGGGGATCGCAACAGTCTTCGAGGGAAGTAAAACCCAATTTATTGATTCGACACAAGGGGAGCCAAAGAATATTTGTAAGCCTTAACAACGGAGTTGTCAATTCAATCTGCACTGGAAACAGCACTTGCTCGCAAGAGTTTATCGATAGCAACAGCTTTATAGCAGTAGCGATGAGTGAAATATCAGCAGCAGTGTAACAAAGACAAAAGTAGTGATTATAGTAAACAACAAGATTAAAATACTGTAGGCACAGGGATGGATGAACGGGTGCTGCATGGATGAGAGAACTCATGTAACAATCAAGGTAGGGCATTTGCAGATAGTAATAAAACAGTATCCAAGTACTAAACAACCATAGGCATGTGTTCCATATATAGTCGTACGTGCTTGCAATGAGAAACTTGCACAACATCTTTTGTCCTACCAACTCGGTGGCAGCCGGGCCTCTAGGGAATCTATCGGTAATTAAGGTACTCCTTTAATAGAGCACCGGAGCAAAGCATTAACACTTCGTGAACACATGTGATCCTCATATCACCGCCTTCCCTCCCGGTTGTCCCAATTTCGTCACTTTGGGACCTCGGGTTCCGGACAACAATATGTGTATACAACTTGCAGGTAAGATCATAAAGCAATGAATATCATCATGAATTGATAACATGTTCAGATCTGAGATCATGGCACTCGGGCCCTAGTGACAAGCATTAAGCATAACAATTTGCAACAATATCATAAAAGTACCAATTACGGATACTAGGCACTATGCCCTAACAATCTTATGCTATTACATGACCAATCTCATCCAATCCCTACCATCCCCTTCAGCCTACAGCGGGGGAATTACTCACACATGGATGGGGGAAGCATGGCTGGTTGATGGAGATGCGTCGGTGGCGATGATGGCGATGATCTCCTCCAATTCCCCGTCCCGGCGGAGTGCCAGAACAGAGTTTCTGGTCCCGAGACGGAGTTTCGCGATGGCGGCGGAGTTCTGGATGTCTTCTGGCAATTTCGTCTAACCCCGTGCGTTTTTAGGTCGAAACCCTTAAGTAGTCCAGAGGGGGGCGTCGGAGGCTGGCCGAGGCGCCGCCACCATAGGCCAGCGCGGCCCAGGGGCCCACCGCGCCGCCTTGTGGGGTGGGCGCCTCGTGGCCCCCCTCCTTCTGGTCTTCTGGCTCCGTTAATCTTCTGTGAAAATAGGCCCATTGGAATTAATCCCGGTGATTTTCCTGAAAGTTGAGTTTCTGCACAAAAACAAGACACCAGGGTAATTGTGCTAAAAACAACGTTAGTCCGTGTTAGTTGTATCCAAAATACACAAATTAGAGGCAAAACAATAGCAAAAGTGTTCGGGAAAGTAGATACGTTTTGGACGTATCAGGTGGCCGCGCCATGGGCCCTCTATCCCGGCCCACGTGTCTCCAACTCCCCTCGTTCTTCTCATATTGTTGTAATTCCGGTAAAATGACATGGCAAAAAGGCGGGGTCCATTTGATGTCCGTAAGGTCCCTGAAACTTAAAACTACGCAAGACAGATGTTTCGTGCAGTACATTGTAGATAACCAATGAAAGGGGACTTTGTTGCAGATCCCCATAAATCTGTGTAAAACAAACAGGGAACCTCACATATATCATGCATATATCATATAATATCATATCAAATATATATAAAATTTCACGGGTTTTTTACATGTACCACCGACCTACTTACGTTGCATGCAACATCCGCATTAGGATTCATCATAAAGGACATTTCCCTCCCAAACATGTCTATCTAGGATAAAAGGTACACATTCAAGAAAGTATTTCTCCTGTACACTTAACATCTCTTTCAAGGTCACCCCAGTCACAAGTGTTCCAAGATCTACAAGCAGGTCATTCACACATGCACATTTAGAACCTACTGCCCGGAACCAAGAATATGCCAAGGGAGCAACCGTCCAGGTCTTGGGTCCCCATGAACTATATACCATGCCGTGTTAACCTCCAGAAGACCTACCATCTAGGTCGAAAAATTCATCAAGCTCACCAGAGGGGTCTATCCAGGAGCAAGGCCAAATTACTCAACATATCAAGGTCGAGCGTCTCATTAAAGGTACTGGTTGGAGGATTATCGAATATAAGTGGAGCTATCCCGTACTCCTACGATACATAGACTCGTACCCCTTCCCGCCCACGACGACCATGATACCAATGACATGAATGCCTGCATTCAAAAGCTCCAGCGATCTCCCTGCCATGCTATAGTAAGACTTCTCGAAGACTCCCTCAACCAGATGTACATTGGACCAAGACACTAGATCAATGTGATGTGCAAGACTACGAAGACCTACCGTGCAACATGTAGAACCCTGCCACTGACTCTTATATACATTGTAGCCCATTCATCAAGAAGAGAAGGTGAAACAACACCAAGTCGTTGGCTTAGACTCCATAGCCATAAACCCTTGATCAATTTATTTACCTCATCGGGTGCACCTATATGCCTGTCGAGTTCATCTTCTAATCTTACACAATCTTGTGATCATACCGACAAAGAGAAGTTATTCATCATCGTCATGTCTTTGATGCAAACCTTTTGACCAGAGCCCCTTGCGGAACAACTAAACCCATCTCATGTCACCACAATGGGACTGACTTGGGATCGTAAAAACAATCCTTCGTCGCATGTAACATGTGCACTTGTTGCCTTATAGTGTTTTATAACAAGATAGGGTTCTGCCACCATCAGGGAGCTTGGACCTGGGTTGCTCACGTGCATCCCCTATCCCGGTCATCCACCGTCTTACGACATTGTTCTCCCCTTGCCTTGAGCTACCCCTCATGGCCTCTATGTCGACAATACCATGATAATTAGCCGCCTCACATCCCTTCTATCAGATCCATGCTAGTATGCCTCACTATCACATCCCTCACACCAAGATCCAGACCCCCTAATGCATCGTACATCTCGTAACAAGATCTACTCATGTGGGCCCAACGAGAAGAGAAGCTCGGCGCCTAGGCCGGGAAGGGACCTATCAACTCCCACTCTTAGGTACAACTTAGAGGGGTCCATAGCCCTACCTGGATAAACCTTACACTCGGGCGATTTGCGTTGCCTACATTTCACTCAAAAAAAAATTATGAGGTCAGCAGTTAAAATGGGTGTTCCTATCATATGGAGTAATTTAATGCGCATTCTAATATGGCCAGACTGCACAAACTTTGCAATATCTTATTAATAGGAAATTTATTAGTTGATAATCGAAACGGACACCGTAAAATTCGTACTGCTTTAATGCGCCGAGTAACGCCGACGAGTGCCCCACGCGTGGCACCAGCGGGACCGATCAATGCTCGCCAATATACGTGGCACACCGAATAACCACGGAAGGCTAGAGGGGGATTCCCTGACATAGCCAGATCTAACTTTGAGTCATTGACAGGTGAGGCCCACCAAATGCGGACCCATATGTCATCGAGCGGAAGTTAGGGGATTGCAGGGATTTCGAGTTTAGAGAATCCATGTCTGCCTGGTCTGCATCGGTCAGCCGAGGCTTAAAAGGGCATACTGGCTGGCAAGTGCCAACAGCACGCAAATCAGATACTCCAGTAGAAACTTGGGGCCGCGGCCAAAATCCCCTTCCGATCCACCATGCCCCGCCCCCGTAGACCACACCGGCCATGGGCGGACCTCCAACCCGATCTCCTTGCCATCATCCTCCTCAACCTCACATGCTTAGCCGACCGCGTCTACTTTTCTGCTGTCTGCCGGCCGTGGCGCTCCGCCGCGGTTGACCGCGACGCTCCGGCTCGCCAGCTCCCCTGGCTCCTCCTCCCATCCCCCGCTGCGCCCTCCTTCTTCAGCCTCCACTCCGGCGCCACCCGCCGCCTGTACCTCCCGCAGAACGTCCGCGGCGCGCGCCTATGCGGCTCCCATGAGGGTGGCTGGGTCGCCCTCGCCTTGGAGCAGTGGCGAGGGTACGCGGCGGTCAACCTCATGTCCGGCGCGATGGTTCCTCTCCCCGACAGGCTCCGGACCAACCAACCCAACTTGCACGGCAACAACGCCTGCGAGCACCATATGGTCATTCGCAGCGTCACCTTCTCCGACGCGCCGTCGAAGGCGGGGTGCCTTGCCGCCGCGCACGTCTCCAGCGCCTTCAATATCGCGTTCTGGCGGCCGGGGATGGACCGATACTGGATCGCGTACGGTCTCCCTATGGACGTGATCCAGGATATGATCTACTACAAGAATGAGCTCAAGGAAGGCTTCCATGTCCTCTCCAACACGGAGGATGTGGTGGTGTACACGCCCAACGGCGGCCCGACGACCGCTCCTCTGGTGATGTCCCGTAGCTCTTATCGTGTCAAGAAGCGCGCTGATTACAAGCCTGATAATCTCCTGCACAAGTCGCTCAAGCTGTCCCGCTATCTGGTGGAGTCCCGCGGAAAACTGCTAATGGTTCTGCGGCAACTCAAGTGGCGTCGCACCTTTAGGTTCAGAATCTTTGAGATGAACCTTGAGATTGCTCCCGGTGGGGGCTCTGAAGCTTCCTGGGTGGAGATCCACACTCTTCCTGGTCGGTTGCTCTTACTTGGTAGAGGCTGCTCAAGGGCATTTGAGATGTCCCACTTCAACAGGCTCGACGTGGGTAACATCTACTACTTGGATGATACTAGATCCAACATATCCTTCGCGTTAAACAGTGGGGGTAAGCACTCCTGTACTGACATGGGCGTGGATGCTCAGAAAATACTCAATCGTACGGATCGCACTTGGCGCTTTCCGCAGCAGTTTACTTCAGAGTGCTCTCCTCCAATCTGGTTTGCACCCTGAATTGGTATACAGGTTTGAGGGATTTTAGCGACTATGGCTAGGCGCTTTCTGCAGCTAGTATGCTGAAAGATGCTAGGCACTGTTGTATTTCAGAAATAAGAATGTATGCCCTCAATCAATAAAGGTTTAATTTGTGTCACCAGATCATTGTTGGCGCTCCGTTAACTCTTTTCTGTCGCGCGAGCCAGCATTAGATTTTGAGACAATGGAGAGCTCTTCCTTCGTTTTGAAGTTTTGAGCAAAATACACCCACGGTAATTGTATCTGTTGAGGAAAATCAATTTGGTCACTGTATTCCGGAAAATCGATATTACTGTCACTGAGGTTACTGTACCTTGCCAATATGGTTACTGCGCCCAGCCCCTTCGTATTATTCCCTACGTGGCTACTTTTGTATAACCTATGAACATGTTTTAGTAAACTTTCTCTTTGTTCAACATGTGGGTCTAAATATGAGTTTTTCTTTCACGGGTTCAAGCATACTATTATTCATTTTCTTAATTTCTAAATGGTAAAGAAACATATTTTGTACATGGAAATCCATTTTCACTCGTAGGGTGTAGATGCACCTACTGTGTACAAATGTAGTTCAGTATGTTCAAAAAGTTCTGAAAAAATATCAGGATGTACATCCAGATATTCTATGGTCGCATACACAAAGTTTCCCGGGAATTTCTTTTTATGGCTTGTGTAAAAAAGACAATTTTGCTGCTCAGAAATAACTTTTTTCACGAGACATTTTTTTATTTTTTACATAGGACATGGAAAATGTTCCTTTTCCGCGAAACTTAATGTACGAACAATAGAATGTCCTCATGTAGAACTGGGAATTTTTTGCCCAATTTTTTTTAACATTTTTAAATTCATTTAAAATAAGTGTTCATAATAGGTGCATCTACACCTCTGAGCCAACACACCATCTCCTTTTGTACATGAATTTCTTACTACGTGCCTCTTTGAGAGCGTTTTTTTTTCAATTAATTATTCCAAAGATTCTTTAAACTTTTCTATCACTATTTCTTCTCTCTTCTCACCATTATTCCCAAACAAGATAAATAGGACAAAGATACCATAGGATGGACTTACTAAGGTAAAATTATCACAAGTCAGAGAATCAAGGAAAATTCGTGACCATATGTCTAGACCAAAGTAAGAGCATCTCCAGCCGTCTCCCTGACTAGGTCACCGACATGCGTTTTTTTCCATCCGGACGGTGTTATTCGGCATAGCCGCATCCCCGGTTCCTTTTTCCCCCGGAATAGGCCCTGAATCCATCCGGAGGACCCATGCCATCTCCCCCCCCCCCCCCCGGGGTGTGCACGGGGACTCCGGACGATAGAAAAGTGGGGACGGGCCCGCTCTGTCAGCGAGAGAATAAGCGAACCCCACCACTTTCTCGTCGCAAATCCCCCTCCCCTCTCGTTGCTCTCTCGCCGCCGGCACCACCCCTCGCCAATCCGCCGGCGAGTTGCCTGAACTCCGCCGTCCCTCCACCCAGCAGGCTATATTCCGCCGTCTGTCGTGCCGTCTACCTATATTCCGCCGTCAGGCAACTCCCTCGCGTTGCGCCTCATCGACACGCCCGCCAGGTGTTCGTCCAATTGCTTGGCCAGACATGGACTCTGACGACGAGGAGGAGCAGATGTTCGCCGAGCTTTTTGAAGAAGAGATGGCAGCCGCCGCCCAAGACGAGGAGCACATGTTGATCCTAGCTTGCATGTCCGGCTTGTACGCCGAGAAGGCCATTGTTCGCCGTGGTGGGTCGGCACCGGCTCACCGGAAGTGCAAGTCGAGGCAGCGAATGGAGGGCTACTGCATGCTCTACGCCGACTACTTCGCCGACAATCCATTGCACGGTGAGACTATTTTTAGTTGTTTTAGGATGAGCCGGAAGCTCTTCCTGAGAATTGTGTATGCCCTTCGAGAGTACGACTCCTATTTCAGATGCAAGTTGGATTGCGCCGACATGGCAGGGTTTTCCACCCTCCAAAAGTACATGGTGTCTATGCGGATGCTGGCATATGGAGCTCCTGGTGATTCTGCCGATGACTATCTTCGGATGGCGGAGTCCACCGCCCTTGATTGTTTCTACCGGTTTTGCGGGACGGTGATAGCAGTGTTCGAGCACATCTACTTGAGATCACCCACTATAGAAGACACTGCTAAGATCCTCGCTTTCAATGAAGCTCGAGGATTTCAAGGGATGCTTGGAAGCATTGACTACATGCATTGGAAATGGAAGAATTGTCCGTTTGCCTGGTAGGGAATGTGCAAGGGTCACAAATAAGGATGCGCTATGATACTTGAGGTAGTGGCTACCCATGATTTCTGGACTGGGCACTCCTTCTTTGGTATGCCGGGATCCAACAACGACATCAACGTCTTGTAGTGCTGGCAAATCTTCACCAAGCTTGTTGAGGGTCATGCTCCACCGGTTAACTTTGTGATCAATGGCCGGCAGTACAACAAGGGATACTATCTTGCAGATGGTATCTATTTAAATTGGGCAACATTTGGAAGACTATCTCAAGCCCTGTCCTCCCGAAGGAGGTGGGTTGTCAAGGAACAAGAAGGTTGCCGAAAGGACGTAGAGCGTGCATTTGGTGTTCTCTAGCAGAGATTTGCTGTAGTCCGGTTCCCCGCTTTGACTTGGTCCAAAGATCAGATATGGGAGGTGATGAATTGTTGTGTGTGCTTACACAACATGATTATCCTGAATGAGCGAAAGTATTCGATTCCTCTGAGCGAACAAGCTGCACCATATGACAGAGAGGGTACTCTTGCACAGCCTAATCACTAGGTGCCGGCATCGTGGGCTGCGTTCATCGCTATGCGTCAGGAGATTTGAGACTCAACAATGCATCAATAGATGCAGGATGATCTGGTGGAGCACATATGGAGGCTTCGAGGCAACACCAACTAGTTTCCAATTCATTTTTTTTGAAAAATTGTTACATTATTTGCTTGTTTTGTTGAATTGTAACGTTTACTTATAAAAATAAGCCAAATGTTGGCAAAATTTGTCAAATTCGGCGAACTGTAAAACGTTTATTTGTGAAAAACGTCGATCACCGAGCGTCTACCTGGGGAGACGGCTGGAACTTCGGCTCTCCCCACGCCAAACTTTCATCCAATCCGATGCTATTTTGCGCCGGATTTGGCCGTGGAGAGCGCCAACGACTGGAGTTACTCCAAAACGTCTTCAAAATGTTGCTCTGGGCATGAGCCCTAGATCATCTTTCATTTAGTTTTAGCATTATTCTAAAGAAAGCTTCCATTAAAGACTCTCCTGATTGTTGTCTAAAGATGTAAATTTTATTATTAATAGGTGCTAGTGGTTTACCAAGGATGGACATGATTATAGGTAGATAATAATATTTTTTTGCTTTTTTTTTTATGTAGAGTAGAGACAAATGCAAAACAGAACGTAAATATGCAAAACAGAAATTAGTTATGCAAGCAAACAAAAGTAAAGAAACAAGAGAATGACAAAAATAAGACAAAGTAAATATGCAGCAAAGTAAATAAAGTAAATGCAATACAAAAAGTAAAATAAATGCTATTGAAAAGTAAAGTAGTATGACATCACACTACTACCGACCTGCTACTTAGAGACGATTTTGGCCATTCGTCCTCAGACGGTTATGCTATCTGGCTTAAAGCCTTTGTCTCTAGTAGCGTGCCAATCTGAGACCATTCTCGTGCCGGCTCAAAGAATAGCCACCTCAGACAGGCAGTAACAACAAATGTCTCTGACATCCATAGGACCTGAGGCGGATCGATTTCCGGACTGATTGTAAGAATTCTGAGCCCTCAAACGGCTGCTATCACAAGCTGTCTCAACCATGATGATGTCCTCAGACCGCTATTACTCGAGACCGACCGCCTGCAATATTTGTTGAATTGAGACGCATATTATACCAGTCCGGTTGGAACACTTTCTCTATTTGAACGTAATGTAATTTAATAGCAGTATAACAGTCATGATTCAGCAGCCATAAATATACACATATTAGCTTGAAGTAGCCATCCATAGGGCCATGCATATACAGTTGGGGAAATCCATACACACATATATACTACATATATCTAGAAGTGCATTCTTACATCAAACTTCTACTAAAATTCAGAGATAGTGCAGTGCATCAAACTAGCATAATTAGTACTCTAGCAAACACATTCATGTTAGGATGTGAACCAGAAGATGCAGCTCTCCATATTTTTCATGGAAGCCGAAAAGGACAATGTCCTCCTCATGTAGGTTGAACGTCCTCACAACATTGTCCCATTCAGCTGTCAAGATTGCATTGTTTGACCCAGTTCCCATCTCTATCCTAACTTTCCATGGCATCCTACTGGTGATGCACGAAACATAAACATCAACGGGGTCTACTTATTAAGATCCAAATTTCTTCAGGTACCGAACTGTGAATTCAGATCCAAATTTCTATGGTGCAGAGATAATTGAAGAATGAGCATACTTCTACTTATTATACTTATTAAGTAATTAAATATCACAAGTTTGTTCATGATATTCTTACCAGTTTGCACTTCCTTCTCATGACGGATGAATAGGTCATTATGTACACATAGTACGTGATTTTTTGTGGAAATTTGGGATCACACGGATCATAAAGGAAGCTCACTTGATCTTCTGTCAGCTACAAGTCGTTTCCAACCAGACACTGGTTAACAAAATCTTTGGTACGCTTGTATTGAGGTCCCGATGTAAAAAATAGAAATATGGTATCATTAATTGGGAAGCATAGTACATATAGATTATAGAAGTGATCATCTTCATCTTATATTAACTTGCTAAAATATTCAAACTATTCAAATTTTGGAGAAAATTAAGACCTGCAATCTTATAGTATACTACCATATACTATATATAAAATAGTTCACATTTTCATGTTCTTCATACCTCTAAGCAGAAACTTCACAATACTGGTTTTTTCATCTGATGACACGGAATCATCACTCTCGCAGCTACAAAAGTCACTGTCCTCGCTAGATAGCGATATTGCATCATCATAGCAGCTTCCCATCTGCTAAATAGAGCGATACACAAACTAATTATTTTTATGCGCGTCCGGATTTGAGATTTACTTTTCTGATTCTGCGTCTTTTTCGATAGCAGGTTCCCATTTACTTTTTCGATGCACAAACTGCCAATCATTATGCTACCGTCTAGCGGCGGGGATGGAGGAGCGGCGGGAAGGAGCGCGCGTCAACAAAATGGCGGGGATCAGGACCTGCAACGAACTGGCCGGCGGGGGTGGAGGAGCGGCACGGGACCGGCGGTGTGGATGAGGACGACGGTGGCTCTAGAATGTTGGTAGTCGTCAAGCGGGTGACAAATCGCACCCCGACTAAGGAATTGCTTGGAGGGATGATTTGTTGGAGGTGTTAATTCTCACCATCCGTAAGGATGCATCTCTGGGTGACAAGCGGTCCACCACTGTTGAGATAAATGACAGTTATTTTGGGTATGACTCCTTCCAAGGAAAAGCACATCAACTCACTATCTTCGATGAGCTGATTCCGGGCAATGAATTCACGCCAACCTTCACCTCCCAAGCGAGTCCTAGTTGGCCCTTTTTGCACTTGAACCTCGTATGTCCGCCCACAAGCTCGAAATTGCACACTATCTCATGTGAGATCATTGAATTGCGCTCATGCGTTGCATGGGACAATCTTTGTACGAAAAGCACAGTTTAGATTTATACATTATTTCTAAGTTCATGCAATGCAGACTATGGAAGTTAATATAACATATATGTAAATTTTAGTACCACGAAATTTTCGAAATAACCTGGTACGAGATGAACACTGAATAGAGAGCTAGTTGAGAAGACTTTTTCTTTCCTGAGTCATGCAAACTTGGCAAGGTGCCATATCCTACACAAAAAAATCACATGCTACTAACTTGAACGGGGGAGTCATATCCTACACAAAAAATGTGTGCAAAACATAAAGGTTCATGGGCAAAAAAATTTGTACAAAACATACACGTGCATTCATGCATTTCCAATGTGTACAAAACATGAGGCGAACGAAAAAATGGTGTGCAAACAAAAAAATAAGTAGACCACGGAACATCCGAATTTATTCGGACATTCCGAAACAGAATTAGCTCTTAAATTAGCAAAATATTGAAAAAATAAGTTAAATGAAGGTCCATATATGATTATTTGTGTACATACAAGCTCTATGTCACGAAAATAACTTGATATGTTGAAGAAAGTATATAATGTAGTACAAACTTTGGATTTCACCATGATAGATAAATTACGAAATAAACTGTATAAAATCTGATAAAATCATATTAGCAACATTAGGTGGTTTGTTAAGTTATGTGATTAAAATCACCAAGACTAGACAAATATTTCTTATAAAAATATTAAAATAAAGTATCTGGAATATCTAGATTTATTCAAGTGGTCCAGGTTATGATCAGTTCTAAAAATTGATTAGAATGTCAAAATATAAAAAGGAAATAAATATGAATATACAACAATAAGTAACTTTAAATTATTTATTTAATGTTTTCTTGAATAAAAAATAAAATAAATATTTCTTAGAGACGGTCTCTATGTGTGTGTAGAGACGGTCTCGTTAATTTAACCGTCTACAATGAACTCATGGAATGGACTTTTTGATTCAAGTATATCTTGTTTACTGTTTGTTCTGCTAGTTTTCTTAGTACCAAGACGGATCTGAACCTTCTATGTGAAAATTCATACATGGTCGATATTGCAAGGATTCAGATTCATAGCCAACGAAATTGAAATACATATAAGTGTATACAATACAAACATATAGTAGTTACAGTGCCCAACATTAAACACTTGGTCCAAAACTATTAAGATCTAGATATGTACAGGCAAAAGCATCTTCTTCGGAACTCCTTGAGGGATATTTAGCGAATCTTCACCGCAAACAAGCCGATGCAATCTTTTCTCATTTCCACTCTCACATCAACCAGTGAACCAACTTGAAGTTGGTTCATGTGGCAGAAGTTGGTGACATAGGCATCCCGGATAGGCCTGCCGAATAAGGTACACGGGGATAATTGAAGGCCCACGATCCTAAGATTATGAAGCCCGGAACCCCAATAAGCAACAATATGGGAAGTAGAGATAGATTAGGAATGATACTTGTATCAATACGGGAAAGACTCGAATAAGTCTCCCGGACTTTGTAACTTGTACGATACGAGAACCTTGGCTCCACCTCCTATATAAAGGGGAGCCGAGGAGGAAAGAAAGGATCAAATCATTGTCAACACACACCCTAGTTTTTCATAGTCGACCACCTTTTCAGCTGAAACCTTCGAGATCTACTTGCCCTCTACTTTCCGCGAAACCCTAGTCTACAACTTGTAGGCATTGACAAGTTAATACCTTGTCAATTGGCGCCGTCTGTGGGAATTGGAGACGACAGGAGCTGATATCGATGGCACACTCAACATCAACGACATCATCAGTAGCAAGCAACGCGATAGATGGAGGTAAACAGGTCAAACCTGATCTCGTCGATTTTGTTCCTCACCCTCCCGCCCGTTTGTATGCATATGACGATCTGGAGGAGTCGATGAAGATGACGTTCGGGAGCTTCCACTTCTGCGTCGGAAGAGAAGGATCGCATCGCCTGGTGGCACCGATTTCTTCAGGACCGTTAGCAGCCGATTCCGATTTCTCGGGATTGATGACGCGTGAAGCACACGTTCGTTGGGAACCCCAAGATGAAGGTGTGATGCGTACAACAGCGAGTTTTCCCTCAGTAAGAAACCAAGGTTATCGAACCAGTAGGAGATGAAGGCCACGTGAAGGTTGTTGGTGAAGGAGTGTAGTGCGGCACAACACCAGGGATTCCGGCGCCAACGTGGAACCTGCACAACACAATCAAGATACTTTGCCCCAACTTAACAGTGAGGTTGTCAATCTCACCGGCTTGCCGTAAACAAAGGATTAAACGTATGGTGTGGAGAATGATGTTTGCTTGCAAAGAACAACAGAGAACAATGATTGCAGTAGGTTGTATTTCAGATGTAAAAGAATGGACCGGGGTCCACAGTTCACTAGTGGTGTCTCTCCAATAAGATAAATAACATGTTGGGTGAACAAATTACAGTTGGGAAATTGACAAATAGAGAGGGCATAGAAATGCACATACATATCATGATGACTACTATGCGATTTACTTAGGGCATTACGACAAAGAACAAGACCGCTATCCAGCATGCATCTATGCCTAAAAAGTCCACCTTCGGGTTAGCATCCGCACCCCTTCCAAAGATAAGTTGCAAACAATAGCACAATTGCATTAAGTACCGTGCGTAATGTAAACAATACAAATATCCTTAGACAAAGCAATGATGTTTTATCCCTAGTGGCAACAAAGACATCCACAACCTTAGAACTTTCTCGTCATCGTCCTGCATTCAATGGAGGCATGAACCCACTATCTAGCATAAATAACCCCTCTTGGAGTTACAAGTATCAACTTGGCCGTGAGCCTCTACTAGCAACGGAGAGCATGCAAGATCATAAACAACACATATATGATAGATCGATAATCAACTTGACATAGTATTCCATATTCATCGGATCCCAACAAAGACAACATGTAGCATTACAATAAGATGATCTTGATCATGATAGACAGCTCACAAGATCTAAACATGATGGCATAATAGGAGAAGACAACCATCTAGCTACTGCTATGGACCCATAGTCCAAGGATGAACTACTCACGCATCAGTACGGAGGCGGGCGTGGTGATGTAGAGCCCTCCGGTGATGATTCCCCTCTCCGGCAGGGTGCCGGAGGTGATCTTCAGAACCCCCCGAGATGGGGTTGACGGCGGCGGCGTCTCAGTAACTTTTATCGTATCGTGGCTCTCGGTAATAGGGTTTTCCGATACGAAGGAATATATAGGCGAAGAGGCAGCGTCGGGGGAGCCAGGGAGCTCCCTCCCCACACCTGGGCGCGCCAGGGGGGTGGGCCGCGCCGCCCTATGGGGTGGCCCCCTGCTGGCCGCCTCCGACTCTTCTTCGATGTTCTGGAATCCTCCGTGGAAAATAGGGCCGTGGGCTTTTGTTTCGTCCAATTCCGAGAATATTTCCGTGTAGGATTTCGAAACCAAAAACAGCATAAAACAGGAACTGGCGCTTCGGCATCTTGTTAATAGGTTAGTACCGGAAAATGCATAAAAATGATATAAAGTGTATATAAAACATGTGAGTATTGTCATAAAACTAGCATGGAACATAAGAAATTATAGATACGTTTGAGACGTATCAGGTATCATCATCAGCAATCGAGTCAGGCGATGAGGAGGTTTCGCCTCCAAGCTACATCAAGCCCTCCATCGGCGGAGAACTCGCCGATCTGCTCGGTGGCATGTCTTTCGGGTCGTTCACGGACTCCGATCTGGAACATCGACTCGGAGAACATCGACAACTTCGACTTCATCAACATATCTACTTCCAGGAGGTCTTCGCTGATCGTTACGACAATGTCACCGACCCTGAAGATGGAAACACAATGGCAAAATATTACCAAGTCTACGTGATTGGAGAATCAAGCCGACCGGAAGATGAAGCGTCGGAAGCTTTCGATGATTTGGGCAACCCATACATCGATCCCGCGAATCTCACCCGCGGAACAGGTCCCAAATACCCCCACGCCGCGAGAGAGGGTGCAGCTATCGCAAGCAGCTTGGGATAGAGCGGGAAGAGCCATGAACGGCACAGAGCCGATGAGCACATCAGCTACAACAAAAGAATTGCAGGCATATCAATATAGACTCGCTCGTGCTGGACGAGAGCTAGAAAAACAAAGAGAAATACTCGATGATAGAAGAGCTGCAGCTTCCGCGTCAAGTGCGCGCAGGCCCAACCTGAGCCGACAATCAGGATCGACGTGAGATAGTCATAGAGCGACACGCGCGAGAGGAAGATCTCAGCTAGCCAATGTGTCTGGCTACGAAAGAGAGAAACTGATACAAAACCTCGACATGTCCTTTATGTCGATAGATACAAGAGGGCACATCATCCCTAAAACACCGGAAGCAGGATATTTGGCGACACATGCTTTCATATTAGCATCCAAACCACCCGCGGGAGATCCCAGGGAAGCATTGTATAACATGGCCATGGCAGGAGTTGGAATCATTGAGACAGCAATACAAGGATCGACTACACCGCAACCCGAGAGCGCACCAAGGCAAAATAATCCTCAACCTACTTCGGTAGCGCGAGATCCCCCTCGAGCGGGTGACGCAAGAGATACGATGATACAGGCACGAGTTGATAGAGCACGGCAGGATAGAAGAGAACGTCGGCACTCACCAGAAGTCGACGAAGAGGATATGTGTGGCTCCCTTTTTTTACTCGATGAGTCCGTAAAACTTGGGTTCCCTATGGGTTTAAGTTACCCGATAATTACAAAAAGTTCGATGGCTTGCAAGACCCAGAGGATTGGCTGATAGATTACCTGGAAACGGTGAAGGTGGAACTAGAGCAACTGACATGCAGAGCATCCAGGTTCACCTCAGCGGAGCCGCAAGATCGTGGATAAAGAAATTACCGGAAGGATCCATCGACAGCTGGGAGACTCTCGAGGACTTGTTCGTGAAAACGTCCGTTCAACATGCAAGAAACCCGCATCGATAGAGGTGTTGAGGGCCTGCAAGCAGAAGTATGATGAACCAATGAGGATGTATATCCAGCGATGGAACATCATAAAAAATTCGGCAGAAAACATATCTGATGAAAGAGCAATCGACGCATTTGTTGCGGGGATCCGAATAAGAGACTTAATTGAGGATTTGGGTAGATCCAAGCCGAGAACAATACCAGATCTCATGGAGATAGCGAATCGCTGGGCGGATGGCGAAGATGTTGTTCATAATAAATGGCACAGATCACCCGAGGAAGATCGCAACAGAAACAACAACCAAAATAAGCGATGATGTTCTCGTCAGTTCTCAGATTACGACGGTCCCAGCCAAGTGGCGGCTTGCTTCCGAGGAAATAGTGGAGGAAATCATCGGGATGATTACCAGAGAGGTAACGAGCATCCCAATGACCATAGAGATGCGCCAAGCTCCAGCGGATAAAATAATCGACCGAGGTTCCAGAGGTCATACAATATATCACCTGAAGATCTTCTGAACGGGCCATGCCAGATGCACTTTTTCCTCGATAGTGAAGGGAAAAGACAGTCAGGACACCTTCAGAAGGACTGCCGAACATTCCTAGCTCTGCATAGATATGCGGAGCATACAAATGCACAAGCAGGAAATAGGGGGCCAAGGAGTGAGGTTCACCTGCCACCACCACCCACAATTACTAGCGAAAATCAACATCAGTTGCAATTGGCGGCAGCTCCAACCAATGACGGCCCTTACATTGACACAACAGGAGCAGCGTCGATGATTCAGAAAGGGAGACCCTCGAATAGGACGCAAAAGGTAATTTTGCGACATGTATATATGGCAGAGAAGATGCCTCCACCAACCATCGAGTACCTCAATTGGTCGGCACATGACATAGGATTCACTCAAGCAGATCACCCACCTCAAGTTCCACGACCAGGGCAATCAGCTATGATTTTACCGGCAGTGATCGCAGGATTTGAGGTCTCGCGTATATTCATCGACGGAGGAAGCAGTTTGAACCTCATGTACGCAAATACATTGAGGAAGATGAATATCTCCTTGGCAAACTTGACACCAACGGACACACATTTCCACGGCATCACACCAGAGAAGCCGAACTATCCTTTGGGAAAGATAAACCTCGACGTACAATTTGGAACTCGAGAAAATTTCAGGAGAGAGAAGCTGGAGTTTGAAGTTATTGACTTTCCATCACAATATCATGCCATATTGGGACGACCCGCATATGCCAGATTCATGGCTGTGCTACACTATGCATACCTATTATGGAGGATTCCTTGTCCTAACGGCCCAATCACAGTGAAAGGAAGTTTTGCAATGGCAGATAAGTGCGACAAGGATTTTCATAGGCTTTCCCAAACTTTCGGGATGCAGGTTGAGTATGAAGCTTCTAAGCTCACCACCAACTACGACGTACTACCCGACGGAGGAAGGCTACTCAAGGAGCAAACCTTCGACACCTCCAAGAATTCCAAGGAAGTGCAGATTCACCCGACGGATCCTAAGAAGACGACAACTATCGCAACAAATATGGATAGCCCATAGGAAAGCGCGCTCATCGAGTTCCTCCGTGAGCGCTGGGAAATCTTCGCATGGTGTCTAGCTGACATGCCAGGAGTACCCAGGGAACTCGCCGATCACCCCCTTAATCTAGATCCAAGAGCCAGGCCAATCCGACAACCTTTGCGGCGTTTCTTCGAGCCAAACCGCAAAGCCATGCTATCAGAGATTAATCGACTCCGAGAAGAAAATTTCGTCAAAGAGCTACATACTGAGGCCACATGGGTCGCTAACCCAGTTTTGGTCCTAAAGAAAAACACGGATGCCCTTCGCATGTGCGTCGACTTCACGTGTCTCAATAAACATTGTCCAAAGGATCACTTTCCCCTCCCGAGGATCGATCAAATTATCGACTCCACAACGGGATGCGAACGTCTTTCCTTCCTGGACGCGTATTCTGGTTACAACCAGATCCTCTTAAAAGAAGAAGATGCAATCAAAACAGCTTGTATAACCCCTTATGGCGTGTTTTGCTACAGAACAATGCCCTTCGGGTTGAAAAACGCGGGAGCTACATATCAGAGGATGATGCAGAAGTGTCTCGCCACACAGATTGGCAAGAACTTTCAAGTATACATTGATGATGTCGTTATGACAACAAATCAAGGGTCATCTTTGATCGATGATCTTAGAGAAACCTTCGACAACCTCGAAAAATTTCGCCTTAAGCTGAACCAGACGAAATGCTCCTTTGGTGTTCCTGCGGGAGAACTCCTCGGGTACTTGGGGTCAGCCAGAGGAATCGAGGGAAACCCCGAGAAAATACAGGCCATCGTGACAATGAGGAAACTAACCAAGCTCAAGGAGATGCAGCAGCTGACGGGCCGTGTCGCAGCGTTGAGCAGGTTTGTCGCCAAGTTAGGAGAAAAAGCGCTGCCCTTCTACGCGCTCATCAAGCAAGGAGAAAAGTTCGAGTGGAACGAAGAAGCAGACAAAGCTTTTGAACATCTTAAGCGCACAATATCGACACCTCCAGTGTTGGTGGCTCTGAAAGAAAAAGAACCCTCCTGCTATACATCGTGGCCACACCTCAGGTGGTCAGCACAGTCCTCGTGGTGGAACGAGAAGAAGAAGGGAAGATTCATGGAGATCAGCGGCCAGTATACTTCATCAGCGAGGTACTATCACCATCCAAGCAACGTTATCCACATTATCAGAAACTTGCATATGGAGTATTCACAACGGCAACAAAGTTACGTCACTATATTTCGGCACACCCGATAATAGTAGTCAATGAGGCACCTCTCTCGAACATCGTAAACAATCCAGAAGCCACGAGATGTGTCTCCCTTTGGGGAATTGAGCTTTCCCCTCGGGACATCACGTATGAAAACAGAAAGGCGACCAAGTTGCAGATTCTGCCAGACTTTGTCGTAGAATGGATGGAATTACAAAATATGGGACCCCCAGATTTGTCGAGTACCTGGCATCTGAACTTTGATGGGTCCAAGAGATTGGAAGGACCTAGAGAAGGCGTGATACTTGTATCACCTCAAGGCGACAAAATGAAATATATACTATGGATGACGTTCCCTAATGCGTCCAATAACGAGACAGAATATGAAGCCCTCATACACGGGATGAAGATGGCAAAGGCGTGTGGCGCAACTCGATTAAAAATCTTCGGCGACTCCCAGTTGGTGGATCAACAGGTGATGAACAAGTGCGATGCAGTCAACGATAGCATTATAGCATACAAGGAGGTGTACAATGAACTCGAGAAACTCTTCGATGGCTGTGAAGTCAATCACATCAGCAGGCTTAGCAACAACAAAGCCGACGTTTTGGCAAACATGGCGTCTTCTGGGAGGAGATAAGTGAGAGATCAACTAAGGCGAAGAAAGCACCGAAACAACCGAATAAAAAAAGAAAAGGCCAAGGAAGGCTCGGGGGCTCCAGCAGCTCAAGAAACAAATACATCGGAAGATGAAGAGGAACCAGAAGAAGTTATGATGATACAAGTTCCATGGATGCAGGTTTACGTGGCATACATCACAAGGAAAGAGATACCCGAAGATCCGATAGAAGCACGACGAGTCATCCGACGATCCAGGGCGTACACCGTGGTCAAGGGAGAATTATACAAACGGAGCATCTCAGGAGTATTGCAGAGGTGCGTCACACCCGAAGAAGGGCGAGTTATACTGAAAGATATACATGAGGGAGTATGCGGCCACCACGCAAGCAGTCAAGCAATAGCAGCCAAAGCTTTTCGGGCAGGATTTTATTGGCTGACAACAGTCGAAGATGCAAAAGATATAGTACGCACGTGCAATGTGTGTCAGAGATTTGCGGCTAAACCTCATTCACCGGCAGCAGAGTTGATGCCAATACCATTGGCGTGGCCTTTCGGGCAATGGGGGCTTGATATGGTGGGGAAATTACACAAGTCCTGGCCAGGAGGACACGTGTATTTACTTGTAGCCGTCGACAAATTAACCAAGTGGATAGAGGCAGTACCAGTAACTTCGGAAGATGCAACATCAGCGGTAAACTTCATCAAGGGGATAGTTTTTCGATTTGGCGTCCCTAACAGCATAGTTACGGACAATGGTAGAAACTTTACCTCTCGAGAATTCAAGGAGTACTGCGCAGAAGTAGGCATTAAACTATATTTTGCATCAGTGGCACACCCGCAAACCAATGGCCAAGTCGAGAAAGCAAACGGTAGCGTCTGCAATGGCATCAAGAAGCGGTTGCTAACACCACTAGAAAAAGCGCGGCACACCTAGATTGATGAGTTACCCAACATATTATGGATCATACGAACAACACCCAATACAGCAACTCAGGAAAATCCATTCTTTTTGGTCCACGGAGCTGAGGCGGTACTCCCGATAGAAATAGAGCATAATTCTCCAAGAGTCACAGAGTATGACGAAGAAACTTCGAGAAATGCACTGGAAGATGATGCCGACGCACTCGACGAAGCAAGGGATGAAGTATTTTCAAGAGTAACCATGTAGCAGCAGAACCTCAAAAATTATCACAGTCGACGATTGCGAACCAGGTCTTTCCAGGTTGGTGACCTAGTTCTTTAGCTCACACAGGATAGCCATGAAAAATTCGAGTCTCCATGGATAGGGCATACATCATCACGGAAGTAATTCCGGGAGGAGCATATAGATTGAAGGACAAGAAAACAGGGAAGGATGAGCCAAACCCATGGAACATGGCGCAGCTTCAGCGGTTCTATGCTTAGAGAACAATATAGTCGACTGTGTAAGCATTCATTGTACTGAAGAGCTCGCAATTTTTTCAGACGCACTCATTTCCTTTCAGGGCACCGAGTGGGGTTGGAAGGTTTTTAATGAGGCGGGCTTGCAATGCTGCAATATATTAAAAATAGTGATGGTATATTTTTTTCGCAAGGCTCGGGGGCTTGTACCTGAAGAATTCACAAAATATATTCGACTCTCAAAATATAGCTCAGAATTACTCGCCTTGGTTAAAAACCTCTCGACTAACAAACATAGCTACACCAACGAGGACACTCGGGGGCTTGCAAAGAAAAACAATAACATACAAATTTGCCTTGACTGTACATAAGTCTCGCAGTAATTACAATATAACGAGTTACAGACTCAGGCTACATATCCAAGAAAAGAAAAAAAATAACTTTCATATCATTCTATCTATGGCTATGTTCTCCTCGGCAGCTCGAATATTCTGCGTCGAGTCGTCATACCGAAGATCCGTGAAGAAAGCGACATCGTACCGAAGAAGCTCGTCGATCATTTTCTCGGCAACAGGTGACGCAACTTCATTGTGTTTGTCAACATTCACACTCCTCTTCGATGTTTTGCGGTAGAAAAGGTTGAAGAGATTATTGAAGTCCAATTTTGAGTGACATACCTTCAGCCAAATTACAGCAAACTTTGCACCGGCTACCATCTGGGCCTTTACGAAGTCGTGGATACTCTCCAGATCTCTGAACTTATCCATAAGTTCAGTAAGATTCGCAGGCTGCGGGTTTCGAGGAAACATGACGTTATACACCATGGCCAGAGTACTGCAGAAGAAATCTTGGAACTTCTGAACTTGAGCAGCGCGATCCTGGAACTAAAATATTCGGCGGGCATGATTTTCGTCAGCCCAGAAGTCAATATTGTTCCTTCTGGCGAGTTCAAGAATAACCTTGACTCGCGAGTTCACGCGTTGTTCCTCGGCGACTGTGTCAAGGAACGAACCTATATGCAGTACAGAAGACGAAACACAGCCTGGTAAGAGACATGGAAAATATAGAAAGAAGAGGAAAGTTACAACATAACATACCCGCCATATCTTGACTTGCATCAGTCATCAGATCAAGCATATAATTCTTGCGCTTAACAACACGAGAAGCATCAGCAGCAGCAGATTCCTTCAATTCAAGAGCCTCTTGTGCTTGCCAAAGAGTTCCGATGATTTGCGAGATTGATCCATAACGGCGATAACCTGTTTTTTCATAGCTTGCAACTGCTATCGAAGATCGGCTAGTTCTTGGTGCATCGAACTAACACGCGAGGAATCATCCAAGAAAACGTCGCTAGCAGCTCTCGCAGAATGAGAAACGGTGGGTGAAGTATTGGATGGACCAGCAGCTTTGGTATATTTATCTCATATAAACTGGAATAAAAGAAAGATCGACATCAACTAATTGGCAAAAGGCACTTTTCATTCATACTTTGGCATATTTACATAAGTCAAGAGATTACAAAAGGTGGCTCCTAGCAAGCCCTACAGATCTTCGGGAGCAACAGAAGTTGCGACTAAATACAGAAGAAAATAGAAAAGAACGGGTTGGTCTACTTGACCTCTGTCCGCGCAGTACTAGCAGAAGAAGTGGACTACAGATCAAGGAATGCAATGATTTTCTTCGACTGCGGTTTAGCATCCTTCACCAACGTCTTCCACTTCTCCTTGTTTATGCCGCAGGAGTGCCAGCTTTCGCCCAATCAACTTCTTGGCTGCTGGCAGCGACCAAAGCAATTGTTCCTTTGACACCAATCTTCAGGCTAGCCTCACGATCAGCTACAACAGGATCATCCGTTGTCTGGAAGCGATGGACAAGCTCGGAGAAGATATCCGGTTGTGTCTACTTGGGGAAGAAATGGGAGAAGAAGCGATTCAGCAGACCGCATGCAGCCGAGATATTTGTACGCGCCAAGTCACAGCTCAACTCAAGGAGATCGAGATTGTTGAGGACGACATCGTCGGTTCTTCCTGCAGAGTGTATTCCTCACCCATCCGCCCTGCGGGAGAGAACCAAGAGTTCGTTAATTTCAGAAAAAATAGACAAATAAAGAAGCCAAAAGGCGAGAGAAATAACAGGTTACTTGTAAATCGGCAGATCTGCGTTTCAAGGCGCGTCACAATAGCATTTTCGCGCTCGATTTGCTAGGTTTCCTTGTCGCTTAAGGAATGTTCTGCAGTCTGCAACCTCTTCCGAAGACCCTCGAAAGCAGCAGCATCTTTCTCGGCTTTTTCACGAGCCTTCTCGCTGCGTTTCAGCTTGGCGTCCAGCGCATCAGCACGTTCCTCGGCATGGTGGAGCGCCTCTGAAGCGAGAAAGGTCAAAAGAAAAATAGTGTCTGTTAGAAGATAGAGAATTTACTACTAGAAAAAAGAAAAGGAACAGAAAGTAAGACAAGTTTTACCTCTTAAAGTGGCAGCTTCATCGCGGAACCCGAGAAATTGGGAGCCCAGGTGGATGAGCTCCTTCATCAAGGGCTGAACGCAACTCGACAAGATAGGAAAACAACATAAAGGAAAAAGTCGACAAGCAAAACAAATGTTCAATAGAGAAAAATCTTACATCTTCCAGGTAGGGAGTCGACGAACTCCCAGCGACAACTTCTTGAGCGTGTCTAGCCCCGGTTTTAGCTTTCTTCGTTGGAGGCGCTCGGGAGCTGAGCACGGGAGTCGACGCTTTTGGATTGTGTTCCGGGGGAGGTGAAGTATCCGCGGCAGTATGGTTCCCCTCGGAAAGAACCAGGGTATTGGAAGTGCTCGTAGGAGCTGTTCCATGTGCCGCGGTTTCTTCCTCCTTGGCTTCTTCGGTGGACCTAACAATATAGCGGCAAACCAAGATGTCAGAATATCGAAAGAAAATTAGGACAGATGAAGACATGAACATGAAAACTTACGAGCTAACGGCGCTTGCGGCGGCGAAAGGGTCGAAGGCACCTTCAACTTCCGGTGAAGTTTCTACGGCAAAAACTTCGGCAGGCTTTGACGTGCCGGAGTCTTCGACATCGCCTCTTTTCCTTTTGCCGCGTCCTTCAGGAGAATTGGCGGGAGGAAGAGAGACGAAATGCGCAGAATCAGAGGGTTGCCCTGACTCTGTCTCTTTTTCAGAGGAACCCGCAGATTCTTGGGAACCCGCGTTTTCACTCTCAGGAAGAGAGGTTTCTTGCGAATCGTCGGTGACAACAATTCTAACTTCTACCTCTCCACCTTCAGGAAGGGGGGAAGAAAAGAAATGACTTGGTGACCCTACATGAAGCAAAACAAGGAAAGCACAAGAAAATGAGCACAAGAGAAACAACATACAAGCCGACAAAATAAGCAAACTAGACTCGAGAAAAAAGTACTCACTTGGGGGAGAGTACGGCTGGCACTGTATGGTTCTACGCGACAAGAGGAAGGGACTTCATTTTTCTTGTTCAAGGAGGTAAAATGTCGGATGAGCCTCTCCAAATCCTTCACTGAAAGATCCTTAGACAGCCGGTTGACATCGTTTGCTCCTGAGTACATCCAAAGAGGGTTTTTGCGAGCCTGCAGTGGCTGCACCCGGATTCTAAGGAAGTAGGCGATAATTTGGACACCCGAAAGCTCCTCTCCGTCTGTGTTTTGGAGTTGATGGATTCGGGACATCAAGGCTTCAGTGGCTGCTTTTTCTTCGACAGTGGCTTCTATGTCCCAAGATCGGCGCCTTTGAATTTCTTTGGCGCCCTCAAATGGTGCAATGCCGTATTCTTGAGGGGAGGACGATTCGTCTTGAATGTATATCCACTTCTTCCGCTAGCCTTAGACGGAGTCGGGAAATTTAACATCAAAATAATCCACATCGGGACGGACGCAGATACAAACGCCACCTACATTGTAGATGATGTTGAGGGAGCTGTTGCGCCGAAGATAGAAAATGCGTTTCCACAGGCCCCAATGAGGATGGATGCAGAGGAAACACTCGCAAAGAGTGATGAAAATAGAGATGTGGAGGAGAGAAATGGTGTCAGCTGGTGTAGCTGGATCCCGTAGATAAACAGAAGGCCACGAAAGAATTCATGGATAGGAGTGGAGAGGCCACTGATGAGGAAGTCGATTAAAGTTACCCGGAATCCGATAGGAGGATGGGGGAAACTTTCGTCGCCAGGAAAGATCAGAGATTCCTGCTTCTTCAGCAGGCCTAGCTTCTTCAAAGTTTTCTGGTCTTGAGCGGAGATCTTGGACCGCTCCCATCCAGAAACCTGCGCCTTTGCCGCTGGCGCGTCAGTACCGGAGGAGCCATGGCGGAGAGCTTCAGTAGCTTCGTGCAAGGAGGAGCCATGGCGGAGAGCTTTGGCGGGGGTGCAGGACGAGAGGGAGCAAGAGCGCAGAGAGCTCAAGGTCTAGCAATGGCGGAGAGAGAGAAGCAGATGTGCGGCGCGGCGAAGGGGGAGAATGAGGACGATGAGGTAATTTTATAGCAAGAAGCTGACCCGCCGCACCGTTGGATGAAAAGATTAAGTGTTTTTAGCCTTACACGTGTTCCAAGGGGTAAACTGGTCTTATCACCTCAAAATTATTGGTTGAAGTTACTGCACGCGTGCCGGAAATTACGGAGGACGTGTGTCCCCCACTTGCGCAATGTGTCGATGGCGCAAAAGTTTGGACCCACGTCTCAGAGAAGTGACATGAGCCATGGTTTCCCAAGGAGGAAATCGTGGCTATCGTCAGCAGTGATGTCATTCCAAACAAAACTTCAAGTGCTTCTATTAAATATAGCGACAGGAAAATCTCGAGTGTTCCAACAGAGAAACGTCAGGAGCCTATGATCAAATACAAGTATTTGTTCATATGCTCGGGGGCTACTCTTATCAGAAGTATTGTTCATACTTCTGATAAGAGGACAAGGTGACAAAGAAAAAGATAGATTTGGTGAAAAATAGCAAAGGCTGAGCGTACAACCAAGTGCAAACACTTGGCTGTAGCCTCGGGGGCTACTCCCATCGGGAGCGCTGGTCGCGCACCCGATAAAATGAAAAATAAAGGGAGCAACAAGTAAAAAAAAGACAGAGGAAGAAAGGAAGGCCAACAAACTAGCGATAAGACAATAGAAGCTGAGCCTACAACCAAGTACAAGCATTTGGCTGTAGCCTCGGGGGCTACTCCCATCGGGAGTGCTGGCCGCGCACCCGATGAAATATGAGAAAGAAGTATCATCGTACATTTTCGAGTTATACGTAAATCTTTATGTACTCCCATCGGGAGGTAAATATATTATGTCATCATATGACTCGAATAAATATACCATTCCAGCAACCGACATAGGTACTCGACAATATATTCTCACAGCGCGTCCACCGCGATAAAATCTCTGAATGCCGTAATATTTTACGAATGTAAGTCCCCGGGATCCGTCTTGTGCGGCATGGTATCGCACCCGAATGCGCTCTATGATGTCTACGCACGCTTCTTTTCCTGTAGACAGTGTTGGGCCTCCGAGAGCAGAGGTTTGTAGAACAGCAGCAAGTTTCCCTTAAGTGAATCACCCAAGGTTTATCGAACTCGGGGAGGTAGAGGTCAAAGATATCCCTCTCAAGCAACCCTGCAATTACGATACAAGAAGTCTCTTGTGTCCCCAACACACCTAATACACTTGTCAGATGTATAGGTGCACTAGTTCGGCGAAGAGATAGTAAAATGCAAGTGATATGGATGTATATTAGCGGTAATAACAATCTGAATAAAATATGGCAGCGAGTAAACATGCAACAGAACAATAAGTAAACGGAGATTCGATGTTCGGAAATAAGGCCTAGGGATCATACTTTCACTAGTGGACACTCTCAACATTGATCACATAACTGAATAGATAAATGCTACTTTCTCTACACTCTCTTGTTGGATGACAAACACCATTCATTGTGTAGGGCTACAAGAGCTCCCTCAAGCCGGAGTTAACAAGCTCCACAACATTCGGAGTTCATATTTAAGTAACCTTTAGAGTGCATGATAGACCATTGCAATTTAGACCGAGTACTAACATAGCATGCACACCGTCACCGCCAGGCTATGAAAGGGGGAATAGATCGCATCAATACTATCATAGTAATAGTTAACTCCATAATCTACAAGAGATTACAATCATAACCTATGCCAAGTACTACATGATGCACACACTCGTCAACATTACATCATGGAGGAGGAATAGAGTACTTTAATAACACCACTAGAGTAGCACATAGATGATATTCAACTAGATCACAAAGAGAGAGATGAACCACATAGCTACGGTAGAGCCCTCAGCCTCGGGGGAGAACTACTCCCTCCTCATTATAGGAGACAACATCGTTGATGAAGATGGCGGTGGTGTCGATGGAGATGCCTGATACGTCCCCGACGTATCGATAATTTCTTATGTTCCATGCCACATTATTGATGATATCTACATGTTTTATGCACACTTTATGTCATATTCGTGCATTTTCTGGAACTAACCTATTAACAAGATGCCGAAGAGCCAGTTGCTGTTTTCTCGCTGTTTTTGGTTTCAGAAATCCTAGTAACGAAATATTCTCGGAATTGGACGAAATCAACGCCCAGGGTCCTATTTTGCCACGAAGCTTCCAGAAGACCGAAGAGGAGTCGAAGTGGGGCCACAAGGCGCCGCCACCATAGGGCGGCGCGGCCCAGGCCCTGGCCGCGCCGACCTGTGGTGTGGGGCCCTCGTGTGGCCCCCCACGTTGCCCTTCCGCCTACTTAAAGCCTCCGTCGCGAAACCCCCAGTACCGAGAGCCACGATACGGAAAACCTTCCAGAGACGCCGCCGCCGCCAATCCCATCTCGGGGATTCTGGAGATCTCCTCCGGCACCCTGCCGGAGAGGGGATTCATCTCCCGGAGGACTCTTCACCGCCATGGTCGCCTCCGGAGTGATGAGTGAGTAGTTCACCCCCGGACTATGGGTCCATAGCAGTAGCTAGATGGTTGTCTTCTCCTCATTGTGCTTCATTGTTGGATCTTGTGAGCTGCCTAACATGATCAAGATCATCTATCCGTAATACTATATGTTGTGTTTGTCGGGATCCGATGGATAGAGAATACTATGTTATGTTAATTATCAAGTTATTACCTATGTGTTGTTTATGATCTTGCATGCTCTCCGTTATTAGTAGAGGCTCGGCCAAGTTTTTGCTCTTAACTCCAAGAGGGAGTATTTATGCTCGATAGTGGGTTCATGCCTCCATTGATACCGGGACGGTGGACGTAAAGTTCTAAGGTTGTGTTGTGCTTGTTGCCACTAGGGATAAAACATTGATGCTATGTCTAAGGATGTAGTTGTTGATTACATTACGCACCATACTTAATGCAATTGTCACGTTGTTCTGCAACTTAATACCGGAAGGGGTTCGGATGATAACCCGAAGGTGGACTTTTAGGCATAGATGCGGTTGGATGGCGGTCTATGTACTTTGTCATAATGCCCAATTAAATCTCACTATACTTATCATGACATGTATGTGCATTGTTATGCCCTCTCTATTTGTCAATTGCCCGACTGTAATTTGTTCACCCAACATGCTTTTATCTTATGGGAGAGACACCTCTAGTGAAATGTGGACCCCGGTCCATTCTTTAATACTGAAATACAAATCTGCTGCAATACTTGTTCTTTACTGTTTTCTTGCAAACAATCATCTTCCACACAATACGGTTAATCCTTTGTTACAGCAAGCCGGTGAGATTGACAACCTCACCGTTTCGTTGGGGCAAAGTACTTTGGTTGTGTTGTGCAGGTTCCACGTTGGCGCCGGAATCCCCGGTGTTGCACCGCACTACATCCCGCCGCCATCAACCTTCAACGTGCTTCTTGGCTCCTCCTGGTTCGATAAACCTTGGTTTCTTTCTGAGGGAAAACTTGCTGCTGTGCGCATCATACCTTCCTCTTGGGGTTCCCAACGAACGTGTGAGTTACATGCCATCAATGCCTTCCGGGGGAAATTCCCCGTCCCGGCGGCGTGCCGGAACAGAGACTTCTGTCCCCCGAATCTTGGCTTCGCGATGGCGGCGGCTCTGGAACTTTTCTCGTATCGTGGCTTATTGGTGTCGAAGTTTTAGGTCACGAAGGCTTAAATAGGCGAAGAGGCGGAGTCGGAAGGGCCCTGGTGGAGCCACACCATAGGGGGGCGCGCCCCCCTTGGCCGCGCCGCCTTGTGGGGTGGGGCCCCCTGGCTCCTCTCTGGCCCCTCTTCGGTGCTCTGGAAGCTTCCGGGAAAATAAAATATTGGGCGTTGATTTCGTCCGATTCCGAGAATATTTCCTTTGTAGGATTTCTGAAACCAAAAACAGCGAAAACAGACAATCGGCTCTTCGGCATCTCGTTAATAGGTTAGTCTTGGGAAAATGCATAAATATGACATAAAGTGTGTATAAAACATGTGAGTATCATCATAAAAGTAGCATGGAACATAAGAAATTATAGATACGTTTGAGACGTATCAAGCATCCCCAAACTTAGTTCCTACTCGCCCTCGAGTAGGTAAACGATAACAAGGATAATTTCTGAAGTGACATGCTACTTACATAATCTTGATCATACTATTGCAAAGCATATGAGATGAATGAAGTGATTCAAAGCAATGGTAAAGATAATGACTAAACAACTGAATCATATAGCAAAGACTTTTCATGAATAGTACTTTCAAGACAAGCATCAATAAGTCTTGCATAAGAGTTAACTCATAAAGCAATAGATTCAAAGTAAAAGGCATTGAAGCAACACAAAGGATGATTAAGTTTCAGCAATTGCTTTCAACTTGTAACATGTATATCTCATGGATAGTTGTCAACAAAAAGCAATATAACAAGTGCAATAGGTGAACATGTAAGAATCAATGCACACAGTTGACACGAGTGTTTGCTTCTAAGATAGAAGGAAGTAGGTAAACTGACTCAACATAAAGTAAAAGAAAGGCCCTTCGCAGAGGGTAGCATGGATTACTATTTTTGTGCTAGAGCTTTTCATTTTGAAAACATAGAAACAATTTTGTCAACGGTAGTAATAAATCATATGTATTATGTATAAGACATCTTACAAGTTGCAAGCCTCATGCATAGATTACCAATAGTGCTCGCACCTTGTCCTAATTAGCTTGGATTTACATGGATTATCATTGCATAACATATGTTTCAACCAAGTGTCACAAAGGGGTACCTCTATGCCGCATGTACAAAGGTCTAAGGAGAAAGATCCCATTTGATTTCTCGTTTTTGATTATTCTCAACTTAGACATCCATACCGGGACAACATAGACAACAGGTAATGGACTCCTCTTTAATGCATAAGCATTCAACAACAGATAATATTCTCATAAGAGATTGAGGATTAATTGTCCAAACTGAAACTTCCACCATGATTCATGGCTTTAGTTAGCGGCCCAATGTTCTTCTCTAATAATATGCATACTCAAACCATTTGATCATGATAAATCACCCTTACTTCAGACAAGACGAACATGCATAGCAACTTCTACATGATATTCAACAAAGGTATAATAGTCGATGGCGTCCCCAGAAACATGGTTACCGCTCAAGAAGCAACTTATAAGAAATAAGATACATAAGCTACATATTCTTTACCACAATAGTTTTTTAGGCTACTTTCCCATGAGCTATATATTGCAAAGACAAAGAATAGAATTTTTAAAGGTAGCACTCAAGTAATTTACTTTGGAATGGCAGAGAAATACCATGTAGTAGGTGGGTATGGTGGACACAAATGGCATAGTTTTTGGCTCAAGGATTTGGATGCACGAGAAGTAATCCCTCTCAATACAAGGCTTAGGCTAGCAAGGTTGTTTGAAGCAAACTCAAGTATAAACCGGTACAGCAAAACTTACATAAGAACATATTGCAAGCATTATAAGACTCTACACTGTCTTCCTTGTTGTTCAAACACCTCACCAGAAAATATCTAGTCTAGAGAGACCAATCATGCAAACCAAATTTTAACAAGCTCTATGTAGTTCTTCATTAATAGGTACATGGTACATGATGCAAGAGCTTAAACATGATCTATATGAGCACAACAATTGCAAAGTATCAAATTATTCAAAACATTATACCAATTACCACATGAAGCATTTTCTGTTTCCAACCATATACAAATGAACGAAGCAGTTTCAACCTTCGCCATGATCATTAAAAGTAAAGCTAAGAACACCAGTGTTCATATGAACGAGCGGAGCGTGTCTCTCTCCCACACAAGCATGAATTTATTCAGAGAATAAAAATAACAAAACGAAAATAAAAGCACACAGATGCTCCAAGTAAAGTACATAAGATGTGACGGAATAAAAATATAGTTTCACTAGAGGTGACCTGATAAGTTGTCGATGAAGAAGGGGATGCCTTGGGCATCCCCAAGCTTAGATGCTTGAGTCTTCTTGAAATATGCAGGGATGAACCACGGGGGCATCCCCAAGCTTAGACTTTTCACTCTTCTTGATCATATTGTATCATCCTCCTCTCTTGATCCTTGAAAACTTCCTCCACACCAAACTCAAAACAAACTCATTAGAGGGTTAGTGCATAATCGAAAATTCACATATTCAGAGGTGACATAATCATTCTTAACACTTCTGGACATTGCACAAAGCTACCGAAAGTTAATGGAACAAAGAAATCCATCAAACATAGCAAAACAGGCAATGCGAAATAAAAGGCAGAATCTGTCAAAACAGAACAGTCCGTAAAGACGAATTTTTCTGGGGCACTTAACTTGCTTAGATGAAAATGCTCAAATTGAATGAAAGTTGCGTACATATCTGAGGATCACGCACGTAAATTGGAAGATTTTTCTAATTTTCCTACAGAAGGGGCTGCTCAATTTCGTGACAGTAAGAAATCTGTTTCTGCGCAGTAATCCAAATCTAGTATCAACCCTACTATCAAAGACTTTACTTGGCACAACAATGCAATAAAATAAAGATAAGGAGAGGTTGCTACAGTAGTAACAACTTCCAAGACTCAAATATAAAACAAAATTGCTGTAGTAAAATAATACATGGGTTATCTCCCAAGAAGTGCTTTCTTTATAGCCATTAAGATGGGCTCGGTAATTTTAATGATGCACTCGCATAAGGATGAGAGTTGAAGCAAAAGAGAACATCAAAAAGCAAGTATGAAACAAATTTAAGCCTAACCCACTTCCTATGAAAAGGAATCTTGTAAATAAACAAGTCATGTAGGCATAACGCAATAAGCATAGAAAAGTAACACAAGCGCAACTTCAAGATTCTCAACATAAAGAGGGGAAAGTTAATATTATTAAGATGCTTATAACCATGTTTCCCTCTCTCATAATAACTTTCAGTAGTGTCATGAACAAACTCAACAATATAGCTATCACATGAAGCATTCTTATTCACATGCATAAAAGTATCATTACTCTCCACATAAGCATAGTCATTCTTATTAATTGTAGTGGGAGCAAATTCAAAAAAGTAGCTATCATTATTATTCTCATCACCATAATCATCAAATATAGGAGGCATAGTATAATCATAATAAACTTTATGCTCCATAGTAGGTGGCACCAAAATACCACTATCATTATAATCATCATAAATGGGAGGCAAAGTATCATCAAAGTAAATTTTCTCCTCCATGCTTGGGGGACTAAAAATATCATGCTCATCAAAACCAGCTTCCCCAAGCTTAAATTCTTCCATAGCATTAGCAATAATAGTGTTCAAAGAGTTCATGCTAATAACATTGCTATTTTGCAAACAAAGTTCCATGGGTTTTTTAATTCTCTCTTCAAACACATCATGTCCTAATTCAATATAAAGTTCATAAAGATCTGTAATTTTTTTGTTGTTTTCCATTAAGCCTAACTAGTGTAAACAAGAAACAAAAAAGATGCAATTGCAGGATCTAAAGGAAATAGTTTCAAGCACTCACACACCGGCAACAGTGCTAGGAAATAGCTTAGTAGTCGGAGGATGTGAATACCTTTTACCTTACCTCCCCGGCAACGGCGCCAGAAAATAGCTTGATGTCTACGCACGCTTCTTTCCCCGTAGACGGTGTTGGGCCTCCAAGAGCGAGAGGTTTGTAGAACAGCAACAAGTTTCCCTTAAGTGAATCACCCAAGGTTTATCGAACTCGGGGAGGTAGAGGCCAAAGATATCCCTCTCAAGCAACCCCGCAATTACGATACAAGAAGTCTCTTGTGTCCCCAACACACCTAATACACTTGTCAGATGTATAGGTGCACTAGTTCGGCGAAGAGATAGTAAAATGCAAGTGATATGGATGTATATGAGAGGTAATAACAATCTGAATAAAATATGGCAGCGAGTAAACATTCAACAGAACAGTAAGTAAACGGAGATTCGATGTTCGGAAATAAGGCCTAGGGATCATACTTTCACTAGTGGACACTCTCAACATTGATCACATAACTGAATAGATAAATGCTACTTTATCTACACTCTCTTGTTGGATGACAAACACCATTCATTGTGTAGGGCTACAAGAGCTCCCTCAAGCCGGAGTTAACAAGCTCCACAACATTCGGAGTTCATATTTAAGTAACCTTTAGAGTGCATGATAGACCATTGCAATTTAGACCGGGTACTAACATAGCATGCACACCATCACCGTCAGGCTATGAAAGGGGGAATAGATCGCATCAATACTATCATAGTAATAGTTAACTCCATAATCTACAAGAGATTACAATCATAACCTATGCCAAGTACTACATGATGCACACACTTGTCAACATTACATCATGGAGGAGGAATAGAGTACTTTAATAACACCACTAGAGTAGCACATAGATGATATTCAACTAGATCACAAAGAGAGAGATGAACCACATAGCTACGGTAGAGCCCTCAGCCTTGGGGGAGAACTACTCCCTCATCATCATAGGAGACAACAACGTTGATGATGGCGGTGGTGTCGATGGAGATGCCTTCCGGGGGCAATTCCCCGTCCCGGCGGCGTGCCGGAACAGAGACTTCTGTCCCCCGAATCTTGGCTTCGCGATGGCGGCGGCTCTGGAACTTTTCTCGTATCGTGGCTTATTGGTGTCGAAGTTTTAGGTCATGAAGGCTTAAATGGAAGTCCTAATTCTGTCAGCATGGGGAATTTGGATAGTCAGAAACAACAAGATATTCAAAGACCAAAATACAGAGTTCAATAACTGGAAAGCAATCTTTTTTCAAGAACTGAGGTTGCTAGTGTATAGAATGAAAAAGAAACTTGTAAATTCTTTCAAAGATTGGATTCAGTCTATTAGTTAGCTCTAGATTCCCTTTTTCTTTTCTTTTTCTTTTTCTTGAGAGTTTCTCACTCTCTCCTTTTGTAATAATGTATGATACTTTTTTAATTCAATAAAAATTGCAGGGGGCTTTGCCCACTGTTTTACCTCAAAAAAAAGGCTTAAATAGGCGAAGAGGCGGAATCGGAAGGGCCCTGGTGGAGCCACACCATAGGGGGGCGCCCCCCCCTTGGCCGCGCCGCCTTGTGGGGTGGGGCCCCCTGGCTCCTCTCTGGCCCCTCTTCGGTGCTCTGGAAGCTTCCGGGAAAAATAAGATATTGGGCGTTGATTTCGTCCGATTCCGAGAATATTTCCTTTGTAGGATTTCTGAAACCAAAAACAGCAGAAAACAACGAATCGGCTCTTCGGCATCTCGTTAATAGGTTAGTGCCGGAAAATGCGTAAATATGACATAGAGTGTGTATAAAACATGTGAGTATCATCATAAAAGTAGCATGGAACATAAGAAATTATAGATACGTTTGTGACGTATCACTCTACTACTTTATCCGTTTCAACAGACGCGAAGAAAAATCCTAGCCGACGCGTTAGGTACTCAATAAAAATTCAACTGTAATTCGGCATATGGTAAGACCTTAAGCGGCGCATGTCGAATTAAGCCACTATCCCAAGGTCGAGTCTAGGGACTTGACCATGAAGTAGGTTTTTGCGGGATTGCCACAAGACCAGTTAACTGGTACCTGATCCGTCAGATGAACCAGCCCCATCTACCGTTATCCCTGTACAAGATATAAATACTTCGAGTAAAATATTATAAATATTCATAGAACTTATGGATTGTGTCTACAATGGAGATTTTAATCGACTCTACGATTCAAGAGAAATCTCGGGGGCTACTCACATAGGCATCCCGGATAGGCCTGCCGAATAAGGTACCCAGTGATAATTGAAGGCCCACGATCCGAAGATTATGAAGCCCGGAAGTCCAATAAGCATCGATATGGGAAGTAGAGATAGATTAGGAATAAGACTTGTATCAATACGGGAAAGACTCGAATAAGTCTTCCGGACTTTGTAACTTGTACGATACGAAAACCTCGGCTCCACCTCCTATATAAAGGAGAGCTGAGGAGGAAAGAAAGGATCGAATCATTGTCAACACACACCCTAGTTTTTCATAGTCGAGTACATTTTCGGCTGAAACCTTCAAGATCTACTTGCCCTCTACTTTCCGCAAAACCCTAGTCTGCAACTTGTAGGCATTGACAAGTTAATACCTTGTCAGTTGGTCCAGCCATCACTGAACTCTATCTCATTAATGTTGCCATGATAGATACGGTACTTCCCAGGAAGTGGTGCATCCATGCCGTAGGTTAGAAACAGAGCTCTGCCTTTGTGTGGGGTCTTGTAACCATTTGCGAAGCTTGATGGCATGACCTGAAATAAATAATTAAGTAACTCATTAGTAAACACACAATTAATACTCTCATAAATGTTTCAGCTATAATAATTTACTCACCAAGATGTTGTTAGCTACATCAATTCCATGGAGACATGTAACAAAGTACTAGAGTTCAGACATATGGTAAAATTCATCGTCATGGCGCATTCTCAACGTGCTTACTTCCTTCATTATCTTGAAATTAATGACACACATGTCTGGCACAGTATTGAGATGCATATTTGTGAACACTCCTGTAAGAAACCTCTCTAATGTTGGAATCCACATGCGGCAAAGTCAATCCTATAAAATCCAATTAACATAAAAGGATGATTCCAGATGGCAGCCACATTTGATGGAAAACCACACACATACCAGGAATATAACAAAATTGTTTGATGTCACCATTCTTGTTATGTGCTTTCATTTCGAACACATACTTGGCTCTATTGACAGGCTTCTGTTCCTGCACATCTTCCTCATCTTCATTATACTCTTTAGTTTTTTTGATTAATGTCAAGGTCACAACGTCATCGTGAGCAATGTTGTGTGACGTACAAAAGAAATTCCGGAATGAGCCTCTTATGTAAGTAACATCTTCTCTTTTCACGAGGTAAAGCTCAAACCTATGATCTGCGGCCATACAAGGTAGCCACTTATCGGCATAGTAGTCGAGTCTTGCCTTGAAGTGACAACGAATAGTCTGGCAAGAAAAAAATAGATGTTTATGTCTATGCATATTTAACACATAGATTAATATTAAAGTGAAGCCAAATGTATCAAAGCTAAATGAATTGAAAAAACATATGTACGTTTGGCATATTTAACATACATATTAATATTAAAGTGAAGCCAAATGTATCAAAGCTAAATGAATTACAATAACATATATACATTTGCAGTTGTGGAAACTAACAAGTTAAAATGAAGAAGCATATTTTATTTTAATGTAATAGTATTCTAACATAAATCACTAGAGGTATATAATAATAATTTGGAGCATACCAGTGAGGTAAATAATGTAAAATACGTATAGTCCGACGAACTGAAGAATAACTTCAGTAACCTGACACAAACTGAATCTGGATCATCGACTGGATGAACAAGGTTAAGCTAAGTCACTAAAATAAATACGATCTAAATTGCACATACTAGAGTAACTTGGGGCACTAGTTATTATCAAATTACTCACCACAATGTTGCGGAAGCGTGAGTGGTTCATGATGATGGCGAACAAATCTGCCTTCCTTTTTGACCGATCACAGTTTCCCTTGGGCTGATTGCAGGAATGACATATCTCCATCGCTGAAATACAACAAAATACATCAGCTGGAAAACCCTAAATGAAATGGGGAAAAACAGAGAGGAACAAATCTCACAAAAACCTAGGGTGCAACCTAGACAGAACGAAATGCAGAAGCACAATCTACATCGTCGTATGAAGAAATGTAGAGAGGATTAGAGAAATTCAGAGGAGCAAAAACTGCGTTGTATGTTCACTCGAACTGGCGGGTGAGCTGAGTTACTTGCAGATTTCACCTAGGTGACGGTTCGTAGTGCCGGCCGTCTTTGGCAACCAGCCTTCCACGCGGTTTGTATTGGAAACCTCTTAAGCTACATTCCTAAAATGGTTGCACATATTCACGGTCCCTAAACTGACCATTCTTAGAAGCACGTAGTGTTCTAGCCCAATTCTAAAAGTTTTAGAGACGGGTTGTAATTTACAATCGTCTGAGGTTTACTTGTAGATCCGACTTCTAAAAAAATTCGACAAAACCGGCGCCGTCTCTAAGTAGAGAGTATGCACTAGTGACGGTAGTGTTGTAGTTTATATGAAAGACCTAAATGCAATAAAGATAATTTTGTGTTTTCGGGTTAAGTACTGCTGAAATTGTAAAGCTATGTAAATGCAAGTAAACGATCTTTCTTATGATTAAAAATGGACCATGGTTCATAGGTTCACTTGTCTACTCTCTTATAAACATGATGGAATCAACAAGGCTCAAGAATGGCATAGTAGTGATGTAACTTTTGTGTTTCATAAGTATTCATATGGGCATCATGTCCAATGGTTGAGATGATGCAGCACATGCCACTAATACTCCTATAGTAAGAGAAAACTTCAAAAACTAGATGCAAGATAAACAAAGTATTATATTTGTTTCTATTACATTGTTCAATATCAAATATGCTACCTGAAAAGATATGAGATCATCATTGTTGTTCACTTGGTGATAGTAACACATGCATTCATTTTTTTTTTGAAACGAGACATGCATTCATTTATCCCTAGTGAGACAATAAATGGAAATGTAAAAACCCATAGTAGGGCTCAAACTTTGTGGTCATTGTCCAATTCCATACTACCATATAACTGCAACTAAGGCACACGCGCTTCCCCTCTCATACAAAGGGTTAGATGGTCACAATCACGACAATAGCTCATGTGACTCTAGTACAGTGAAGAACAAGAGATAAATATATCAAGCTGCTTCCACAAACTCATAGCCCGGATTGGACTACTGCCACTTCATCATGGAGATGGAGGAGATGTTGTAAGAGAGGTTGGAGATGCGAGCCGGCGATGATCCTCCATTTCATGTTTCTGTTTCGTGGTTCGTCATTGATGACCCACAAGTATAGGGGGTGTATCGTAGTACTTTCGATAAATAAGAGTGTCGAACCCAACGAGGAGCAAAAGGTGTTGACAAGCAGTTTCGATGAAGGATTCACTGTAAATGCTCACATACAAGTATTCGGGGGTTTTGATGTAACGGATGAATAAAGTACAAGTAAGTAAAATGCGAGAGAAATAATTGCAGCGAGTGGCCCAATCCTTTTTAGCACAAAGGACAAGCCGGTTTGTTTACTTATAATGACCAAACGTTCTTGAGGACACACGGGATTTTAGTCTAGTGCTTTCACTACATACAGCTGATTAATCTTCATTGTTTTGATAAGTGTTGTGTGGGTGAACCTATGCTAATGTATCGCCCTTCCTAGGACTAATACATACTTGTGATTATACCCCTTGCAAGCATCCGCAACTACAAGAAAGTAATTAAGATAAATCTAACCACAACCTTAAACTGCGAGATCCTGCGATCCCTCCCGCATCGATATACCAACGGGGGCTTAGGTTTCGTCACTCCGGCAACCCCGCAATTGGCAAACGAGTACAAGATGCATTCCCCTAGGCCCATAAATGGTGAAGTATCATGTAGTCGACGTTCACACGACACCACTAGAAGAATGACACCACAACTTAAATATCATAACATTGAATATTACTCAACCATAATTCACTACTAACATTTAGACTTCACCCATGTCCTCAAGAACTAAACGAACTACTCACGAGACATCATATGGAACATGATCGGAGGTGATATGATGATGAATAACAATCTGAACATAAACCTTGGTTCAATGGTTTCACTCAATAGCATCAATAACAAGTAGAAATCAATACCGGGAGAGTTTCCCCTATCAAACAATCAAGATCAAACCCAAATTGCTACGGCGGTGATGATGTCCAGCGGTGGAGACGGCGGTGATGATGGTGGAGATGATGATGATGGTGATGGAGATGATGTCCAGCTCGATGGCGGTGACGATGGCGTCGATTTCCCCCTCCGGGAGGGAATTTCCCCGGCGGATTCCTGCCCACCGGAGAGCTCTTTTCTCTCCGGTGTTCTCCGCCCCGAGAGGCGGCTGTGACTCTTCGCGACCTACCCTCTGGAGCTTAGGTTTTCGGGACGAAGGGTTTCGCGAAGAAAAGGAGGCGAAAGGGGCTGT
Source organism: Lolium rigidum (assembly GCF_022539505.1). Lineage (NCBI taxonomy): Eukaryota > Viridiplantae > Streptophyta > Magnoliopsida > Poales > Poaceae > Lolium > Lolium rigidum. Next base: position 148,782,152 of record NC_061513.1, read on the forward strand.
GGGGGCCCCACACCACAAGGTGGCGCGGCCAGGCCATGGGCCGCGCCGCCCTATGGTCTGGGCCCACCATGGGTCCAGCTGGCTCCCCCTTCTGGCTTCCTTCGTCATCTGGAAAAATAGGATTTTTGGTGAAATTTCCTTCCACAGCTTGATCTTCCGAAATATTGCATCCCGACGGTGCTTTTTCCAGCGGAATCCTGGCTCCGGTCCGCGATCTCCAAATAATCATGAAACATGCAAAATAGATGAAATAACATAAGTATTGTGTCCCAATATGAAATATATCAATGAATAACAGCAAATTATGATATAAAATAGTGATGCAAATTGGACGTATCAACTCCCCCCAAGCTTAGACTTCGCTTGTCCCCACGCGAAACTGAACTCGGTGAACAGGACCACATGTTTATGGAGTGGAGAGTCGATAAATAAAATACGGACAAGAAGCATCATATTCATTCACACAAGACATTATAGTAAACAACTTCCTCATATAACTCAACTTGAAACAAGTATAAGGTAATCACAAATAAAGGTGCATAAGAAATCATAATTGGTGATGGCAAACTTTGTTCTTGGTCAGAGAACAGTTAACAGATTATACTTATCTATTGAGCAGTGCTCTCATATTAAAGCTTATGGTAAACTTGCATACTCAATCATATTAATCATTGATGACTTTCAAAGCTATATTCATTCAGGTAAAACTTGTACTAAACAAGAAAGAGTAAAAACATGATGAAGCAAATCACAATATAATAGTTTGATCACAACAACTCAAATGCTTGCTTGAGATGGAGGGAAATAGGTTTATCGACTCAACATAAAGTAAAAGACAGGCCCTTCACGAGAGGGAAGCAGAGATTAAATCATGTGCTAGAGCTTTTTCAGTTTTGAAATCATATAAAGAGAATAAAAGTAAAGTTTTGAGAGGTGTTTGTCGTTGTCAACATCTGGTAGCGGGTACTCTAACCCCCTTGCCAAACAGACCTCCAAAGAGCGGCTCCCATGAAGGACGTTATCTCTACCAGCAAGGTAGATCATCCCTCTTCTCTTTTGTTTACACATGTACTTTAGTTTATTTAAGGATGACACTCCCCCAACCTTTGCTTACACAAGCCATGGCTAACCGAATCCTCGGGTGCCTTCCAACAATCTCATACCATGGAGGAGTGTCTATTGCAAAATTAAATTGCTTACCGATGAATCGAGCAAAACACGTGAAGAGAATTATTAATGAAAGTTGATTAATTGGGGATGGGAACCCCGTTGCCGGCTCTTATTGCAAAATTATAGGATAAGTGGATGAAGCCACTAGTCCATTAGTGGAGGCTGCCTAACAAGACCGAAAGATAAAACACCACATACTTCCTCATGAGCTATAAAACATTGACACAAATAAGAAGTAATAAATTTTGAATTGTTTAAAGGTAGCACATGAAGTATTTACTTGGAGTGCGAGAAAATACCATGCAGATAGGTAGATATGGTGGACACAAATGGCATAGGTTTGGGTTCGGGTTTGGATGCACGAGAAGTATTCCCTCTCAAGTACAGGTCTTTGGCTAGCAAGGTTAAATAGCAAGCATAAGAGTTGAGGGAAACAAACAAATATACATGTGATAGAAACAATCATGCATCTTACTTGTAAGCACAAACAGTTTTAACTTCAGAATAATAAGCTAAGAACTGATAAGAAAGATAATAACATCTTCTACATGTATTTCCTCTATTCTTCTTGAGCTCAAAGTGTTGTTGCTATTGACCATTGCTAAGTTTGCCAAAACCAAATAGATTTACTCAATGCTCCCAAAGTGGTACCAATACTAAAATCAAGATCAATTATATAGTAGGTATTGCAAACTAAAATAAGGTGTGCAATATGTAAATGATAAGACTTCTCATTAATATTCCATAACGATAACTCACACCAAGGGATACATAGACAAACTAAAGGAGAGATACTTCCACACTGCAACCCATCTTATACGATAACTTCCCTACTCATGGTATGACACTACTTGATAGTAAAAAGTAAAAGGTAGTGATGATGTGATACCGCGGCACTCCCCCAAGCTTGGAACAAACCAAGGGGATGCCAATACCGATGATGAGTTACTCCTTTGGCGATGGTGGTGATGAATTCCCGTCTCCAGATTTCCAAGATAGAGGCTCTCCATCAACAAATGACATCTTGGTCTCGGGAATCCTGAAACTAGCAGCACGGCTTATGTGTTTAAACCTGTTTTCATACTCACGGTTCGATTATGAACGTCATAGAGTTGAGCTTGGAGTTTGTTGGTGGTGTCGTGAAGTGAGAGGATGTCGCCCCATAGCTTTGCGGTTTCTTTCTCGTGTTCGAGCAATGAGTTCGAGACACAATCTTGTGAAAGATATCCACTTCACGCTCGGCCATCTTCTTGTAATTGAAGACCTCTTATTCTAGCTTCTCCATCCTGTCTTCCAAGCTTCCTTCTCCTTTGGGACCCTGAACATCTTTGATCTGCAGTTTTCCCTCGACAAGCATCAACTCCTTTGGGTGCATCCTCAGCTCCTCCATGTACAAGTTGCCAACATCCTTGCAGGAGCTGTCCTTCGGAGTCCCCGACGAAGACATGATGGCTCTAGATCCGAAACAAATCCTGGCAGAAACAGCTCGAAACAAAACACGTCGAGAAAACGATATACGGACCTCCAGGGGTCCGGGGGTGTGGGGACCCCGGACTAGCTATCCGAAATACCCTGTTATGTATACAGTTCACGTTCCCATGATCAGTGTGCCGTGAACACATAACCGAACTGATATCAAATTACATCATCCTTTACAAAACGGAATAAGAAAATTACAATAAAGTCACTTGACCCATCTTTACAAGATAGCCTCGAAGGGCCTAATCTAATCATCAGAGTAGCAGAATCACTTCAGCAGCGTAGAGCCCAAGTCATCTGCCTTAACCCTACATGCAACTGACTGGGAAGACGTTCCTAGCTCGCATAGACGTCGTCAACTCCTTCTTCATCTGTCGAAGTCCTCCAGGTCTGGCCAAGTAAATAGCCAGGGACAAAGCCGTGAGTACATTTGAATTGTACTCGCAAACCATCAAGAAGGTGATAACAATTCTAACTAAAGAAGACAAGAGAGGAAGAATAGTTTCTCTGGTGGATATAGCATGTGAAAGAGAATCGGTTTCTCTTGTGGATATAGCATCCCACATCACAGTTGAAGGGGACACTAAGAAAGTCCTATGACATCTCTATATCTTTGTTAAAGCAGAGTTCCTCTACATGAAACACTAGGAAGGGTCACCCTCTTTTGTTTCATTTTCCTCGACCATCTCCACATGGTCGGCACACCATCTTTCCCGTACCCTTCCGGTACTTCCAACACACATTTCCTTTGGAAATCATTTTCACAACCAAAACTCGACACGGCTCCGTAACGGCCATCCCAACCGTCCATGACCGCGGACGCGGCTATTCGAATAGTTTTGACTCGCAGAGTTTGCACACTTTCACCACAACTATCCGGATACCTATCGTGTGGGCATCATCCCCGCATAACGACATATGCCACGACGGATACCCGGACATAACCTTTCGCCCATTCGACTTAACACGAGGTCCTACCCTATGGAGTATGTACCTCCCCGGCACCGTGGCAGCTCACCTCCTCTAGAGCGTGGCTCCACCGCCAAGCCGGAGACCCATAGTGTCTTCCGGACGGGTCGGCCCGAAGGCCTCCCGTTATACTATTGTCCCAACCTCGACAACCCGGACTCGGGGGTAACCGTACCCTTGTATAGTTGTGCGGTGCCTCATGCTAAGAAGAACAAACGTCAAGTTAAGCCCGTGCCCACGTTGGAGTAGCTATGGTTGCGCTGTGTAATTGTTCCGGCGAATACAAAGAACCATGTGTCGTTTTTCTCAAAACCCAAGTCACACACACATTCCTTTTCTCAAACATCTTTGACAAGATCCTTTTTGCCTTCATAAACCATACACTTGGGTAAGGTTATCTCACCCAAGGTTTTCATAAACATTTACAACAAGGTAAACCTTGAGGGGTTCCCAACCTAAAGTTTTATGTAGGAGCTAAGATACATCAATGGCATGATGCTAGCCGTCATACCTCTAAGGAGATGATAATTGAGGTGTCAAGGGGATCATACATGCTTAGGATAAGCACGCATGGGGACAACATAAGTAGGAGGATTTGACAAAGGGTCATGATGTTGATCATCATACCACTAAGAAGATGGTAAAATAGGTGGTCAAGGGGGCATACATGCTCAGGGTAAGCATGCATAAGGTCGACAAGGGGTTCAACATGCTCGAGAGTAAGTATGCATAACATCAACAAGGGGTTCAACATATTTGGGAGTAAGTATGCATAGCATCAATAAGAAGGAATGATGCTAACCATCATACCTCTAAGAGGTGCAAGAAGGGTGTCCAAGAGGTCGACACACACAAGATAAGTGGGCATACCCATCACATTTAGAGGGTACACCAAGATCATGATGATGACACCACCATTTCACTAAAGGGTATTGTAGGCGAGGTGTCAAATAGAGTTCAACATGCTCATGGTAAGCATGCTCCATCAATCAATAAGTGGATACCACACAAAATAGATCGAGAGACAAGAATAACATCAAAGTAACCACAATATGTGATTCAACATTCAGAGATCAAGAGATGGCTTGCCTTGGCTTATTTGTCCCTGGACTTCTTCAACTTCATCAATATAAGAATTCCAACAATATAAATAAAATCCTTGTCCGATCCACCTCTTCTCCTTCTCCGGAATGGTTCGCATCTATCGCCGGTAAAATATAAAAGGAACACAATCAACACATTGTACCAACAAAACAACATTCAACAATCAACAAACAATAGCTAACCACTTTACTAAGTGCTATCATACCAAGAACTTATAGTTTCTTCAAATCATTTTAAAAGACAACCAAATTATCTTGCTTAACATAGGTATGAGAGCATCACAAATTAGCAATTGCCTCTCTGGTTATTGCTATGTCATAAACTCAGTTATTCCCTGTTATATAACACCACAAAGAAGACAAGTGCATTGGTTTTTCATCAAAAACATTTATATTTTATTTTGAAATATTTTTGGAAAAGCTGAACTCATTTTCCTACTTTATTTTGCTCACAGAGCATTACACAAGTACGTCAAGCAAAAATTATACCAATGGATAGCTATTCAAACATAGCTTTATAAAAAATTGGATTCACTAAATTTGAAGTTATAAAAGATTTTTAATAACAAAAAAATACTGGCCAGAGGGACCAAAACAGAGTTTAACTCCTTATAAAATCTCAGATGCTCAATAAAATCTGAGCTCTGGATATAATGTTAGCAACACAAATATGAGTGTAGAAAAAGTGGTTTCATTCCAAAATAAAATTTTAAGCTCCTGAAATAATTCCTCAAACACAGATTCTGAATAAACTTGTATTAAATACCATAATTCTCATATTTTGACCAAAATATACTCAAACCAGTGCCAAAAGATTGGGTAATTAATATGTAGGTTTACTAAAAATTTGGATTTGATATCAAAACTGGTTTTCGAAACTCTTTAATTTGAATAATCAAGTGCTACTGCATGCTTGTACCATTTTAAATTCCTGAGTAAAATATTTAACAGATCTTGGTTTAAAACTTGCCTGAGGTGGTTAGAAAAACACCCAGAAGCACTACAAGATTGGAATCACTCAATTTGGATGATTTATGAATTTTTGGTGAATTAAAAACGTCTAAGATGGGTTGCAGGATTATTTTTCCAGAAAAAGGAGAAAAAGGGCGCGGGTCGATTTCCAACCGGGCCAGGCAGGACAGAGCAGGCCGGCCCAAACAGAGATACCGGTTGGGGAAGGAAAACAAAACAAAAAAAAAGAAAGGAAAAGAGGAGAGAGGGCCCGGTGCGGGGCCCATCTGCATGGGCCGACGTGGCCATGCAGGCTCACGCACGGGACGATCGGGGGCATCTCCCTCCTCGCGATACGCAGCGACGCGGGCGTCGGACGGGAAAGAAGATGGGGCGGGGCCAGGGACTCACCGGCGGGCTGGCGGGCGACGGCGAGGTCGGGGCGGGGCGGTGGCGACCTGGGGCGGATCCGGGGCGGGCTCGGCGGCGTTCTTCGCGTCCACAGCAGCTCCTCCCGGCGCCTCCTCTTCACAGCACCTCCCGGCAAGACGACGACGGCGGCGACTCCGGCGGACCTGGGCAGCGCAGAGGTGAATGGTTAGGGCGAGCAGGGCAGGGCGAGCGTCGAGGAAGGAAGAGGGAAGGTAAAACGGGCCGGGTGAGCTCAGACTCCATCGGCCACCTTGCGGTGACCATGGCCGTGACGCGTCCGCCGGCGGGCAGCGGCCAGGGTAGAGCTCCTTGGTGCTCAGAGGGAGTTCTGGGAGGTAGAGGGGAGTGGTGTGGAGTGGAGTGGAGAGTGTGCAGGGGCGGGGGCTTCTTATAGCCGAGCGGGCGGGGTGTGGGCGGTGGCTACGGCCAATGAGTGGGCGAGCGCGCGGCAGCGGCCAATGGAGTCGTTCGTGCTGACGTCGGGGCGGTGCGGGAGGGTGACGTAGGCAGGGTAGACGTCAGCAGAGGGAGGGGTAGGCGCGGGAAAGAGGAGTTGGTCGAGCGGGAGAGTCTCCAAGCTGTTAGGGTTCGGTGTTGTTCGGGCCAAGGCCTTGCTTCGCTTGGGCTGAGTTTGGGGGAGAGGGGAGAGGCTCCAGGGCGACAGTGATGAAGCCGAGATGGAGGTATGGCAAGACCAGGTCACCTGGAATAAGAGAAAGAGAAATAGGCGGAGATATAGTTGACACGCCCGGTTTTTTTTTTTTGAGATCGGGAAGATTTGTTATTTTTCTCCTAATCGATTTATACCACGAACGAAGTTGATTCTTTCTCTAGGTTACAGAGGAAGGTACCAGCTTCGCAAAGAATTTTACGGAGGAATAAATGGTGGAGGAATGAGGGCACGGGAAAGGCTCAAAATCGAGGCTGTAGATGGACCCGAAGGTCTTTTTCTGAAATTTGATGCGTTCAAACGATTTTCACCTTTTTCCCCAAGAGCAGATGGGTGCCCGAATGGGTTGATTCTTTCTCCAGCGTACTAAGGACATAACCAGTATTACTAAGGATTTTATAAACTAATATGCGACGCACAAATGGGTAGGTGGGAGGGGTCCAAAGTGGAGCATTTTGGTGATCTTCAGGAATCACTGCCTGCACTTATTTGTTTGTCAGTTTCAGACTTTAGGTGTTTTCTTTAGAGTGGTGCTTGGGTCAGGGTTTTGTAGTGGCTGCTCAATGTCACTTGTGTTGACCCTAGGTCAGCACTTCATTTTATTTTATTGCTTGTGAAGTTATTCAAGATCATTCATATTTTCTTTTAAAGATAAAATTTGGAAACTATTTTGGAAATAGTTTTAGAAAACCAAGGGACAATGGTGATTTCTGAAAAATACTAAAGCAATGTTTATTAAAGATAAGAGAGGAATTGAGTTTAAGGTGTAGGAGAGCAATAATCATGGCATCATTTTTTTTAAACCAAGATAGAAGAAAATAGGTTTTAGGGTTTTAGAGGAATTGGAGGGAAACTCTAGTTTTTGAAAGATTGATTTGTTGCCATAAGGCATTGGACTCATTTAAAGACAGGTTGTTGGGTTTTATCTTATTGCAAACAACCTTCAAGGCAAGGGTCACACACACCATTAAACCAAGCCAAAAAGAGTCATACAGTATCATTTCACCACACAGAGTCAAGCTAGTACCAAAGAAATGCTATAGTTGAAGTAAGTGCTCAAAGACGATCATGTTAGGGTAGGGTTTAAGAAGGGGTTTTAGAAGATTAGAATGATCCTTTATGGTAGTAGAATGAAAATATGGATCATTTATTTTAGGAAACCAAAACTACAATTCAGAAACTCTTTATAGACCAAAATAATTTTAGAATCCTTTTTATGCTTCCATGACCTAAGTGATCATAGCCCCTTGAGAACCAAAGGTGTAAGGCAAGATTATAGGAATTAAAATTTTGAGTTAGCAAAATAAAGAGTTTCTGAATGTTGTCAAAAACTTCAAATACTTTTGAAGAGGTGAGGCTAAGGTCATACAAGAGAGGCCATAGCTCCACTATTTTTCTTGAGACTAGAATTATGTGAGTTGCTAGATTGTTTTATCACTAGAGGTGTTGTTCTTTGAGGTATCTCAATACAAAACTCAACAAGCAGATCAAGATAATTCATCTACCAATAGATCAAGGCAATTCATTCTAATTAGCCTCTAGAAAAAAAAAGTTTTTGTTCCCCCTGATTTTTGCACTCTCGACAGTTATACAAGGTTGCAAAAGTTGGGGTGTGACAGATCTTCCACCCTTAAAATAATCTCGTCCCGAGATTACTAAGCGTGGAACTAGAGGGGTTGTACAGTTTAACTAAAGTTAGACCCCATTCTTCTGTAGATGTGCCGCTGTTGAGAGGGTTGCAACTTCAGCTTCTGAGAGACACGGTAGATTCTGGCCGAGAGCAAGCTTCGTGAAGAGGTTGACTACTCCATGTAGGTGTTAGATCCGTAGTTTTCTTAAGGATCCTAGCGGGGTTCATGATTCTAGGGGAGGTAGTGCAATCCAATGGTGCCCTAACAGAGTCGAAAACTTTTTAGAGTTAGCTTAAAAATTTTAGTGGAAGACGAAGTCTTCCACCCTTAAGATTGTTCAACGGGGGTTCTAGAGACACAGAGCTTCTAGCACGGGTCTTGTCGGTGCTTCGAGGAAGTGATATCTCGTCTTGAGTAGAATATCTTCAGAGGGTGATGTGTAGTCCATAGCTTCAAGAGGTACTCACGGTGTTTACTAATCCATATAACGCGCGGTAAGTTAGTAAGTCGCTGGAGCTCTTGGTTGGTATCCATATGAAGCAGCAACAAAGGTCGTCGAAGACAATCTTCAGCTTGCGGGTCGGTGCTGACTTGCACCAGCTAAGAAGTGAGCGGGTATCTTATACCTAATCTTGAGTCTTGAGGTGTCTTCATGAGCTTCACTTGATGAGGACCAGATGAACCATGTGATGTAGCTTGGCTTGGACGCTATTGTCCTCTCAGCTTGTTAGACGGTGTGTTAGAGGGTAGTCTCGAAAAGTTATCCTCGAAGTTAGCACGATTATACTCCAAGGTTAGACAAAGTTAGTATGTCTTCTTGCAGAGGTGTAGCCACTCTTGAAGGTAGGGGCTTCTGTCTTCTCGGCTTAGTAGAGATGCTTCGGCTGATCTTGAAAGTAGTTAGCGTAGATAGGGGTCTGGGTTAGCTTTTCAGACGGTTGAAAATCGATGGTTAACAGGGTTAACTTATCCATTTAGCTAGCAGTAAGCATTTTATCGGCGAGGTAGATGACTGTGAAAACGTCTTAGAGGGGCTTCCTACGCTGGTTTATCACACCAAGAGTGTTTTTCAGACCTAAAGACCAAGACAATCAAACACACAACAAACAAATAAGAACACTCAAGACAACACACTTAGGGAACTACAAGCAATCATCAAACCAGACATGGTAACACAAGTACCCATGGATGACTAATACGCGGGGGTAGCTCAATCAAAGCGATTGAGTTTTGTCCTATCCATCCTATAGGTTTGGGCTGGTCACATATGTTGCAGTCTTCAGCTTGTTGACATCGTCTTCAGCAAGGATTCTTGAAGCAGAGAGTAGTGATGCGGCCTGGTGTTGAGTCGTCGAGGTTGAGGTAGAGGCTAAAACTATGTAGTCTTCTTGCTCAACATCCCGGGGACGTGGGGTCTTCGAAGGGGTAGTTGTGTAGGTACTCCCAAAGTCGGCATCTTCTGGTGGCTGGCCCAAAAATTACTAGTCAAAAACTGAGGACTTGATCCCTGACGACTGCAAAAAGTGCAAGTCCACAGAGGAACAAGGTCAGATCTTTGACATACTTTGGTGACAACCAAAGACATGATATTATCATTCTTTTATGTGCACACTAAGTCGGCCTCCAATCTTCAATAGCTGTCGTTGGAGATTCATGAGTCTTCCTGAGGGATTGATGTATCTTTGAGTTCGAGTCTCCGGTCTAAGTTGGGGACATCGTCCAATATGTAGGTTTGAAGTGGATGAGACAATAGAGTAAGAATTTTCAAACACTTCTATAAAGCGGAGAGATAAGAATTTAGAAGTTTTGAAGAAACAAGAGGAGTAGAAGCTATGCTTCCGACTAACGAAAGAATTTGTTTGGTAAATAGTTTTGCCCAAGTACTTGTTTCCTAACTAACGTCCATGCTAACTAAGGTCTCCTACAGTCAGGATAGCTCTGATACCAGCTCTGTGGGGACCCCGGACTAGCTGTCCGAAATACCCTGTTATGTATACAGTTCACGTTCCCATGATCAGTGTGTCGTGAACACATAACCAAACTGATATCAAATTACATCATCCTTTACAAACGGAATAAGAAAATTACAATAAAGTCACATGACCCATCTTTACAAGATAGCCTCGAAGGGCCTAATCTAATCATCGAGTAGCGAGAATCACTTCAAGCAGCGTAGAGCCCAAGTCATCCGCCTTAACCCTACATGCAACCGATCGGGAAGACGTTCCTAGCTCGCATAGACGTCGTCAACTCCTTCTTCATCCGTCGAGGTCCTCCGAGTCCGGCCAAGTAAATAGCCGGGGACAAAGCCGTGAGTACATTTGAATTGTACTCGCAAACCATCAAGAAGGTGATAACAATTCTAACTAAAGAAGACAAGAGAGGAAGAATAGTTTCTCCGGTGGATATAGCATGTGAAAGAGAATCGGTTTCTCTTGTGGATATAGCATCCCACATCACGGTTGAAGGGGACACTAAGAAAGTCCTATGACATCTCTATATCTTTGTTAAAGCGAGTTCCTCTACATGAAACACTAGGAAGGGTCACCCTCTTTTGTTTCATTTTCCTCGACCATCTCCACATGGTCGGCACACCATCTTTCCCGTACCCTTCCGGTACTTCCAACACACATTTCCTTTGGAAATCATTTTCAAAACCAAAACTCGACACGGCTCCGTAACGGCCATCCCAACCGTCCATGACCGCGGACGCGGCTATTCGAATAGTTTTGACTCTGCAGAGTTTGCACACTTTCACCACAACTATCCGGAGACCTATCGTGTGGGCATCATCCCCGCATAACGACATATGCCACGACGGATACCCGGACATAACCTTTCGCCCATTCGACTTAACACGAGGTCCTACCCTATGGAGTATGTACCTCCCCGGCACCGTGGCAGCTCACCTCCTCTAGAGCGTGGCTCCACCGCCAAGCCAGGAGACCCATAGTGTCTTCCGGACGGGTCAGCCCCGAAGGCCTCCCGTTATACTATTGTCCCAACCTCGACAACCCGGACTCGGGGGTAACCGTACCCTTGTATAGTTGTGCGGTGCCTCATGCTAAGAAGAACAAACGTCAAGTTAAGCCCCGTGCCCACGTTGGAGTAGCTATGGTTGCGCTGTGTAATTGTTCCGGGCGAATACAAAGAACCATGTGTCGTTTTTCTCAAAACCCAAGTCACACACACATTCCTTTTCTCAAACATCTTTGACAAGATCCTTTTTGCCTTCATAAACCATACACTTGGGTAAGGTTATCTCACCCAAGGTTTTCATAAACATTTACAACAAGGTAAACCTTGAGGGGTTCCCAACCTAAAGTTTTATGTAGGAGCTAAGATACAACAATGGCATGATGCTAGCCGTCATACCTCTAAGGAGATGATAATTGAGGTGTCAAGGGGATCATACATGCTTAGGATAAGCACGCATGGGGACAACACAAGTAGGAGGATTTGACAAAGGGTCATGATGTTGATCATCATACCACTAAGAAGATGGTAAAATAGGTGGTCAAGGGGGCATACATGCTCGAGGTAAGCATGCATAACATCGACAAGGGGTTCAACATGCTCGAGAGTAAGTATGCATAACATCAACAAGGGGTTCAACATATTTGGGAGTAAGTATGCATAGCATCAATAAGAAGGAATGATGCTAACCATCATACCTCTAAGAGGTGCAAGAAGGGTGCCAAGAGGTCGACACACACAAGATAAGTGGGCATACCCCTCACATTTAGAGGGTACACCAAGATCATGATGATGACCACCATTTCCCTAAAGGGTATGGTAGGTGAGGTGTCAAATAGAATTCAACATGCTCATGGTGAGCACGCTCCATCAATCATAAGTGGATACCACACAAAATAGATCGAGAGACAAGAATAACATCAAAGTAACCACAATATGTGATTCAACATTCAGAGATCAAGAGATGGCTTGCCTTGGCTTATTTGTCCCTGTACGTCTTCAACTCCATCAATATAAGAATTCCAACAACATATAAAGAATCCTTGTCCAATCCACTTCTTCTTCTTCTCCGGAATTGTTCGCATCTATCGCCGGAAAAATATAAAAGGAACACAATCAACACATTGTACCAACAAAACAATTATTCAACAATCAACAAACAATAGCTAACCACTTTACTAAGTGCTATCATACCAAGAACTTATAGTTTCTTCAAATCATTTTAAAAGACAACCAAATTATCTTGCTTAACATAGGTATGAGAGCATCACAAATTAGCAATTGCCTCTCTGGTTATTGCTATGTCATAAACTAGTTATTCCCTGTTATATAACACCACAAAGAAGACAAGTGCATTGGTTTTCATCAAAAACATTTATATTTTATTTTGAAATATTTTTGGAAAAGCTGAACTCATTTTCCTACTTTATTTTGCTCACAGAGCATTACACAAGTACGTCAAGCAAAAATTATACCAATGGATAGCTATTCAAACATAGCTTTATAAAAAATTGGATTCACTAAATTTGAAGTTATAAAAGATTTTTAATAACTAAAAATATCGGCGGAGGGACCAAAACAGAGTTTAACTCCTTATAAAATCTCAGATGCTCAATAAAATCTGAGCTCTGGATATAATGTTAGCAACACAAATATGAGTGTAGAAAAAGTGGTTTCATTCCAAAATAAAATTTTAAGCTCCTGAAATAATTCCTCAAACACAGATTCTGAATAAACTTGTATTAAATACCACAATCTCCATATTTTGACAAAATATACTCAAACCAGTGCCAAAAGATGGGAATTAATATGTAGTTTACTAAAAAATTGGATTTGTATCAAAACTGGTTTTGAAACTCTTTAATTTGAATAAACAGTGCTACTGCATGCTTGTACCATTTTAAATTCCTAGGAAAATATTTAACAGATCTTGGTTTAAAACTTGCCTGAGGTGGTTAGAAAAACACCCAGAAGCACTACAAGATTGGAATCACTCAATTTGGATGATTTATGAATTTTTGGTGAATTAAAAACGTCTAAGATGGGTTGCAGGATTATTTTTCCAGAAAAAGGAGAAAAAGGGCGCGGGTCGATTTCCAACCGGGCCAGGCAGGACAGAGCAGGCCGGCCCAAACAGAGATACCGGTTGGGGAAGGAAAACAAAACAAAAAAAAAGAAAGGAAAAGAGGAGAGAGGGCCCGGTGCGGGGCCCATCTGCATGGGCCGACGTGGCCATGCAGGCTCACGCACGGGACGATCGGGGGCATCTCCCTCCTCGCGATACGCAGCGACGCGGGCGTCGGACGGGAAAGAAGATGGGGCGGGGCCAGGGACTCACCGGCGGGCTGGCGGGCGACGGCGAGGTCGGGGCGGGGCGGTGGCGACCTGGGGCGGATCCGGGGCGGGCTCGGCGGCGTTCTTCGCGTCCACAGCAGCTCCTCCCGGCGCCTCCTCTTCACAGCACCTCCCGGCAAGACGACGACGGCGGCGACTCCGGCGGACCTGGGCAGCGCAGAGGTGAACGGTTAGGGCGAGCAGGGCAGGACGAGCGTCGAGGAAGGAAGAGGGAAGGTAAAACGGGGCCGGGTGAGCTCAGACTCCATCGGCCACCTTGCGGTGACCATGGCCGTGACGCGTCCGCCGGCGGGCAGCGGCCAGGGTAGAGCTCCTTGGTGCTCAGAGGGAGTTCTGGGAGGTAGAGGGGAGTGGTGTGGAGTGGAGTGGAGAGTGTGCAGGGGCGGGGGCTTCTTATAGCCGAGCGGGCGGGGTGTGGGCGGTGGCTACGGCCAATGAGTGGGCGAGCGCGCGGCAGCGGCCAATGGAGTCGTTCGTGCTGACGTCGGGGCGGTGCGGGAGGGTGACGTAGGCAGGGTAGACGTCAGCAGAGGGAGGGGTAGGCGCGGGAAAGAGGAGTTGGTCGAGCGGGAGAGTCTCCAAGCTGTTAGGGTTCGGTGTTGTTCGGGCCAAGGCCTTGCTTCGCTTGGGCTGAGTTTGGGGGAGAGGGGAGAGGCTCCAGGGCGACAGTGATGAAGCCGAGATGGAGGTATGGCAAGACCAGGTCACCTGGAATAAGAGAAAGAGAAATAGGCGGAGATATAGTTGACACGCCCGGTTTTTTTTTTTTGAGATCGGGAAGATTTGTTATTTTTCTCCTAATCGATTTATACCACGAACGAAGTTGATTCTTTCTCTAGGTTACAGAGGAAGGTACCAGCTTCGCAAAGAATTTTACGGAGGAATAAATGGTGGAGGAATGAGGGCACGGGAAAGGCTCAAAATCGAGGCTGTAGATGGACCCGAAGGTCTTTTTCTGAAATTTGATGCGTTCAAACGATTTTCACCTTTTTCCCCAAGAGCAGATGGGTGCCCGAATGGGTTGATTCTTTCTCCAGCGTACTAAGGACATAACCAGTATTACTAAGGATTTTATAAACTAATATGCGACGCACAAATGGGTAGGTGGGAGGGGTCCAAAGTGGAGCATTTTGGTGATCTTCAGGAATCACTGCCTGCACTTATTTGTTTGTCAGTTTCAGACTTTAGGTGTTTTCTTTAGAGTGGTGCTTGGGTCAGGGTTTTGTAGTGGCTGCTCAATGTCACTTGTGTTGACCCTAGGTCAGCACTTCATTTTATTTTATTGCTTGTGAAGTTATTCAAGATCATTCATATTTTCTTTTAAAGATAAAATTTGGAAACTATTTTGGAAATAGTTTTAGAAAACCAAGGGACAATGGTGATTTCTGAAAATACTAAAGCAATGTTTATTAAAGATAAGAGAGGAATTGAGTTTAAGGTGTAGGAGAGCAATAATCATGGCATCATTTTTTTTTTAACCAAGATAGAAGAAAATAGGTTTTAGGGTTTTAGAGGAATTGGAGGGAAACTCTAGTTTTTGAAAGATTGATTTGTTGCCATAAGGCATTGGACTCATTTAAAGACAGGTTGTTGGGTTTTATCTTATTGCAAACAACCTTCAAGGCAAGGGTCACACACACCATTAAACCAAGCCAAAAAGAGTCATACAGTATCATTTCACCACACAGAGTCAAGCTAGTACCAAAGAAATGCTATAGTTGAAGTAAGTGCTCAAAGACGATCATGTTAGGGTAGGGTTTAAGAAGGGGTTTTAAGAAGATTAGAATGATCCTTTATGGTAGTAGAATGAAAATATGGATCATTTATTTTAGGAAACCAAAACTACAATTCAGAAACTCTTTATAGACCAAAATAATTTTAGAACCCTTTTTATGCTTTCATGACCTAAGTGATCATAGCCCCTTGAGAACCAAAGGTGTAAGGCAACATTATAAGAATTAAAATTTTGAGTTAGCAAAATAAAGAGTTTCTGAATGTTGCCAAAAACTTCAAATACTTTTGAAGAGGTGAGGCTAAGGTCATACAAGAGAGGCCATAGCTCTACTATTTTTCTTGAGACTAGAATTATGTGAGTTGCTAGATTGTTTTATCACTAGAGGTGTTGTTCTTTGAGGTATCTCAATACAAAACTCAACAAGCAGATCAAGATAATTCATCTACCAATAGATCAAGGCAATTCATTCTAATTAGCCTCTAGAAAAAAAAAGTTTTTGTTCCCCCGATTTTTGCACTCTCGACGGTTATACAAGGTTGCAAA
>NC_061513.1:148798265-148834510 GCF_022539505.1 Lolium rigidum
TTCGACACAAGGGGAGGTAAAGAATACTTATAAGCCTTAACAACCGAGTTGTCAATTCAGCTGCACTGGAAAAGCACTAGCAACAAGGGTGATGTGAAAGTAGCAGTGATATGAGAGCAATAGTAACAGTAACACAGCAGCAGTAATAACAATATGAGAGCAATGGCACCAGAAGATAGTTGATACTACTTCCAATGACATGTAGAACGAGTATATAATGATGAAAGATGGACCGGGGTTCCCAGCTATCTACACTAGTGGTAACTCTCCAATAACAAGTGTTGGGTGAACAAATTACGATCGGGCAATTGATAGGATTGAAATAGCATTAAAACAGAATATCAAGATCATTAATCATGTAGGCATGTTTCCCAATAATAGTCGTACGTGCTCGCAATGAGAAACTTGCACAACATCTTTTGTCCTACCAGCGGTGGCAGCCGGGCCTCAAGGGAAACTACTGGATATTAAGGTACTCCTTTTAATAGAGCACCGGAGCAAAGCATTAACACTCCGTGAAAACATGTGTCCCTCACATCACCGCCATCCCTCCGGTTGTCCCGATTTCGTCACTTCGGGGCCTTTGGTTCCGGACGGTGACATGTGCATACAACTTGTAGATACAATCTAAGCAATAAGTATAGAGCTTAAATCTAAGATCATGCCACTCGGGCCCTAGTGACAAGCATTAAGCATAACAAGATTGCAGCAACAATAACTTCATAAACTTTGTAGATAGACAATCATAATGTAACAATCCATCGGATCCCGACAAACACAACACCGATTACATCAGATGAATCTCAATCATGTAAGGCAGCTCATGAGATCATTGTATTGAAGTACATGGAGGAGAGAATACCAACTAGCTACTGCTAGAACCCGTAGTCCATGGGGGAACTACTCACGGAGCATGATGGAGGCGATGGCGTTGATGGAGATGGCTTCCGGGGCACTTCCCCATCCCGGCGGAGTGCCGGGACAGAGACTTCTGTCCCCGAATTGGAGTTTCGCGATGGTGGCGGCGCCCCGGAGTCTTTCCGGAGTTTCGTCAAGAGTTACGGTGTTTTTAGGTCGAAAGGGATTTTATAGGCGAAGAGGCGGCGCAGGGGGCACTCGGGGCGCCACACCACGAGCCGGCGCGGCCCAGGCCAGGCCGCGCCGCCCTATCGTGTGGTGGCCCTCCGGCCCCTCTCCGACTCTTCTTCGGTGTTCTGGACGCTTCCGGGAAAAATAGGAGGTTTGGTCTTCGTTTCGTCGAATTCCGAGAATATTGCCCGAACAGCCTTTCACGGAACCAAAAACAGCGGAAAACAGGAACTGGCACTGTGGCATCTTGTTAATAGGTTAGTTCCGGAAAACGCATAAAAACATTATAAAGTGCAAGCAAAACATGTAAGTATTGTCATAAAACAAGCATGGTACGACAGAAATTATGGATACGTCGGGGACGTATCAGCATCCCCAAGCTTAGTTCTCGCTCGTCCCGAGCGGGTAAACGATAAAAAGAATAATTTCTGTAGTGACATGCTACTTACATAACCTTGATCATACTATTACAAAGCATATGAAATGAATGAAGTGACTCAAGGCAATGATCTATAGTTGCTAACAAGTAGATAACATATAGCAAAACTTTTCATGAATAATACCTTCAGAACAAGTATCAAAAGTCTTGCACAAGAGTTAACTCATAAAGCAATAAGTTCAAAGTAAAGGCATCGAAGCAACACAAAGGAAGATATAAGTTTCAGCGGTTGCTTTCAACTTGTAACATGCATATCTCATGGATAATTGTCAACACAAAGTAATATGATGAATGCAAATATGCAAGTATGTAAGAATCAATGCACAGTTCACACAAGTATTTGCTTCTAAGATGGAAGGAAGTAGGTAAACTGACTGAACATAAAGTAAAAGAATGGCCCTTCAAAGAGGAAAGCATCGATTGCTATATTTGTGCTAGAGCTTTGGTTTTGAAAACATATATAGAGCAGAAAAGTAAAGTTTTGAGAGGTGTTTGTTGTTGTCAACGAATGGTAGTGGGCACTCTAACCCCCTTGCTAGACAAACCTTCAAGAGCGGCTCCCCTGAATTATTTTTATTTTAGGGTGGCACTCCTTCCAACCTTTCTTTCACAAACCATGGCTAACCGAATCCTCGGGTGCCTCCCAACAATCTCATACCATGAAGGAGTGCCTTTTTATTTTAGTTTTATTATGATGACACTCCTCCCAACCTTTGCTTACACAAGCCATGGCTAACCGAATCCTTCGGGTGCCGTCCAACAATCACATACCATGGAGGAGTGTCTATTTTGGTTAATTAATTTGGGACTCGGGAATCCCATTGCCAGCTCTTTTTGCAAAATTATTGGATAAGCGGATGAAGCCACTAGTCCATTGGTGAAAGTTGCCCAACAAGATTGAAAGATAAACACCACATACTTCCTCATGAGCTATAAAACATTAACACAAATTGAGAAGCATTTTGAATTGTTTAAAGGTAGCACTCAAGCAATTTACTTTGGAATGGCAGGAAATACCACATAGTAGGTAGGTGTGGTGGACACAAATGGCATAGTTTTTGGCTCAAGGTTTTGGATGCACGAGAAGTATTCCCTCTCAGTACAAGGCTTAGGCTAGCAAGGCTATTTGAAGCAAACACAAGTATGAACCGGTACAACAAAACTTACATAAGAACATATTGCAAGCATTATAATACTCTACACTGTCTTCCTTGTTGCTCAAACACTTTTACTAGAAAATATCTAGACCTTAAGAGAGACCAATTATGCAAACCAATTTCAACAAGCTCTACAGTAGTTCTCCACTAATAGGCTTAGACTACATGAAAAAACTTAATCATGATCTACTTGAGAGCTCAAAACAATTGCCAGGTGTCAAATTATCCAAGACATATGAGGCATTTTCCTTTTCCAACCAAATAAGTATTGTAGCTTCCAACTTTTATCATTGAACATTAAAAGTAAAACGAAGAACAAGTGTTCATATGAAAAAGCGGAGCGTGTATCTCTCCCACACAAGGATTGCTAGGATCCGAATTTATTCAAACATAAACAAAAATAAAAGCACACGAGACGCTCCAAGTAAAACACATATGATGTGACCGAATAAAAATATAGTTTCAGGGGAGGAAACTGATAAGTTGATGAAGAAGGGGATGCCTTGGGCATCCCCAAGCTTAGACGCTTGAGTCTTCTTGAAATATGCAGGGATGAACCACGGGGGCATCCCCAAGCTTAGACTTTTCACTCTTCTTGATCATATATCATCCTCCTCTCTTGACCCTTGAAAACTTCCTTCACACCAAACTTCTCATAAACTTCATTAGAGCGGTTAGTACTCAAAAAAATTTGAATCCACCTTGGTCCTGTAGTGGCACATTGCAAGAACTCAATAAAACATTAGCTACAGCTCTCCACGTCTAGAAAACCTCGCTTAAAGTCCACAAGAGACAATGCAAAAAACAGAGACAGAATCTACCAAAACAGAACAGCCAGTAAAGACGAATTTTAATAAAATAATTCCGTTGCTCAAATCAGAAAACTCAAAACTAACGAAAGTTGCGTACATATCTGAGGAACAAGCACGTAAATTGGCTTAATTTTCTGAGTTACCTACAGAGAAAACAGCCCAGATTCGTGACGGATAGAAATCTGTTTCTGCGCAGAAATCCAAATCTAGTATCAACCTTCGATTAGAGGCTTCACTTGGCACAACAAAACACAAAACTAAGATAAGGAGAGGTTGCTACAGTAGTAAACAACTTCCAAGACACAAATATAAAACAAAGTACTGTAGCAAAATAACACATGGGTTATCTCCCAAGAAGTTCTTTCTTTATAGCCATTAAGGTGGGCTCAGCAGTTTTAATGATGCACTCGCAAGAAATAGTATTGGAAGCAAAAGAGAGCATCAAGAGGCAAATTCAAAACACATTTAAGCCTAACATGCTTCCTATGCAAAGGAATCTTGTACACAAATAAATTCATGAAGAACAAAGTGACAAGCATAAGAAGATAAAACAAGAATAACTTCAGAAATTTCAGCATATGGAGAGGTGTATTAGTACCATGAAAATTTCTACAACCATATTTTCCTCTCTCATAATAATTTTCAGTAGCTTCATGAACAAACTCAACAATATAGCTATCACATGCAGCATACTTTTCATGATTTCCAAACACATAATTTTTATCAAGTTCAAGAATAGTGGAATTAAAACTTTCAAACTTACTTTTATTAATAATATAACAAGGTAGTTGATCAATCTCAATAGATATGGGACTCATAGAATAAGTCAAGAACTCTCCAATCCCATTTTCATTAGTAGTACAATTAATATTATCAAGTAACATAGGACCATCATCTAGAGCTTTATCATAGACATTTGCCAAACAAAATTCTTTAGTACCATGCATTTCGACATCCGGCACAAACAAAGCATTATCATAAGATTTATCAAAGTAGCATGGATTATCATAGATAACAGTAGCATAATCATTCTCACAAGTATTACTCATAGGTACTATTTCAAGAGAATCCACGGGAACATAACATTCAACCTCTTCCGGTAAGCATGGAGGACAATCAAATAGTGTAAGAGATAAAGAGTTACTCTCATTAGAAGGTTGGCATGGGTAGCTAATCCATTCTTCCTCCTTTTGTTCGTTGCTCTCCTCTGCTTTTTCATCCAATGAGCTTTCAGGTTCATCAATTTCCTCTTTTTCATCCAATGAGCTTTCAGGTTCATCAATTTTTTCTTCCGCAGGTTCCTGCAAATTGTGAGTGCATTCTTGTGCATTAATGTGTCTCTCTTTATAATCAAGGATATAAGGATTCCTACTGTAGCATTCTATGCAAGAATTAAGGATAGTAGAGACATAATCTTTGAGGCCCTTACCAACAACACAAGTTTCATAATTCTCAACCATGAAGGATTCTATCTCGGAGGCTCCCATAAATAAGACAAATTGTTCTACCTCTTCGAACCCATAATGAATATAGCAATTCCGATTATAGTTTTTAATTAAAAATTCCTCACTAAAGCCACATTGAAATTTAAGATGTTTAGTATCCTGTTGAGAGCAACAGTTTATATCATGGCGTTCAAGCAAGATTTTAGCAATTGTATTCAATTTTTCTATCATAGCACTCATTATTTTACCAGTTCTTGATTCTCTATAACAATTATAACATTCTATAAGCTCCAAGTAGGTTGTTGGTTCTCCCATAACGAGCAGTTTTTAATTTTTTGGTTTTTCAAATTTTTATGGATTTTTAGGTATATGAGACAAATAAAACAAGACAAAAATAAACTAAGCAAAAGTAAACTAAGCAAACTAATACTAGACAGAAATAAACTAAGCACAAGTAAACTAGGAAAAAGTAAACTAAGCAAAACAAAAAAAAATAAAACAGAGAGAGATGTAGAGTGTACTCCCCAGGTGAACTTATGAGTAGAGCTATGCCTCCCCGGCAACGGCGCCAGAAAATAGTCTTGATGACCCACAAGTATAGGGGATCGCAACAGTCTTCGAGGGAAGTATTACCCAATTTATTGATTCGACACAAGGGGAGGTAAAGAATACTTATAAGCCTTAACAACTGAGTTGTCAATTCAGCCGCACTCGGAAAAGCACTAGCAACAAGGATGATGTGAAAGTAGCAGTGATATGAGAGCAATAGTAACAGATAACACAGCGAGCAGTAATAACAATATGAGAGCAATGGCACCGTAAGATAGTTGATACTACTTCCAATGACATGTAGAACGAGTATATAATGATGAAAGATGGACCGGGGTTCCCAGCTATCTACACTAGTGGTAACTCTCCAATAACAAGTGTTGGGTGAACAAATTACAGTCGGGCAATTGATAGGATTGAAATAGCATTAAAACAGAATATCAAGATCATTAATCATGTAGGCATGTTTCCCAATAATAGTCGTACGTGCTCGCAATGAGAAACTTGCACAACATCTTTTGTCCTACCAGCCGGTGGCAGCCGGGCCTCAAGGGAAACTACTTGGATATTAAGGTACTCCTTTTAATAGAGCACCGGAGCAAAGCATTAACACTCCGTGAAAACATGTGTCCCTCACATCACCGCCATCCCCTCCGGTTGTCCCGATTTCGTCACTTCGGGAGTTTGGTTCCGGACAGTGACATGTGCATACAACTTGTAGATACAATCTAAGCAATAAGTATAGAGCTTAAATCTAAGATCATGCCACTCGGGCCCTAGTGACAAGCATTAAGCATAACAAGATTGCAAGCAACAATAACTTCATAAACTTTGTAGATAGACAATCATAATGTAACAATCCATCGGATCCCGACAAACACAACACCGATTACATCGGATGAATCTCAATCATGTAAGGCAGCTCATGAGATCATTGTATTGAAGTACATGGAGGAGAGAATACCAACTAGCTACAGCTAGAACCCGTAGTCCATGGGGGAACTACTCACGGAGCATGATGGAGGCGATGGCGTTGATGGAGATGGCTTCCGGGGGCACTTCCCCGTCCCGGCAGGGTGCCGGGACAGAGACTTCTGTCCCCCGAATTGGAGTTTCGCGATGGTGGCGGTGCCCCTGGAGTCTTTCTAGAGTTTCGTCAAGAGTTATGGTGTTTTTAGGTCGAAAGGGATTTTATAGGCGAAGAGGCGGCGCAGGGGGGCACCTGGGGGCGCCACACCACAGGCCGGCGCGGGCCCAGGCCAGGCCGCGCCGCCCTATGGTGTGGTGGCCCTCTGGCTCTCTCCGACTCTTCTTCGGTGTTCGGACGCTTCCGGGAAAAATAGGGGGTTTGGTCTTCGTTTCGTCGAATTCGAGAATATTGCCCGAACAGCCTTTCACGGAACCAAAAACAGCGGAAAACGAGAACCGGCACCGTGGCATCTTGTTAATAGGTTAGTTCCGGAAAACGCATAAAAACATTATAAAGTGCAAGCAAAACATGTAAGTATTGTCATAAAACAAGCATGGAACGACAGAAATTATGGATACGTCGGGGACGTATCAGCAAGCGAGATACCACTTTATCATATCCTTCTATGAACATTGCAATCTTGCTGATAGACATGATTCATGATGCTTATTATTAATTTGTTGGTACCTTTTCCATGATTGACATAGCTATTAAATGACTTTATTTGCATGTATCTTATTATGAATTGCCTAAGTACTTGTCCATATCATGAGAATATTTACATCATATGAACAAATGTGTTCGTGAAAGTTCTTTTATCGCACTCGGTTGTTAATCGAATTGCTTGAGGACAACCAATAAGCTAAGCTTGGGGGAGTTGATGCGTCCAAAACGTATCTACTTTCCCGAACACTTTTGGTATTGTTTTGCCTCTAATTTGTGTATTTTGGATACAACTAACACGGACTAACGCCGTTTTCAGCAGAATTGCCCTGGTGTCTCGTTTTTGTGCAGAAACTCAACTTTCAGGAAAATCCCCGGGATTAATTCCAATGGGCCTATTTTCACAGAAGAATAACGGAGCCAGAAGAACTGAAGGAGGGGGGCCACGAGGCAGCCACCCCACCAGGCGGCACGGCAGGCCCCTAGGCCGCGCCGGCCTATGGTGGCGGCGCCTCGGGCAGCCCCAGGTGCCCCCCTCTGGACTACTTAACGTCTTCGACCTAAAAACGCACGGGGGTTAGACGAAATCGCCAGAAGACATCCAGAACACCGCCGCCATCGCGAAACTTCGTCTCGGGACCAGAAACTCCGTTCTGGCACTCCGCCGGGACGGGGAATTGGAGGAGATCATCACCATCACCACCACCGACGCCTCTCCATCGACCAGCCATGTTTCCCCCATCCATGTGTGAGTAATTCCCCCGCTGTAGGCTGAAGGGGATGGTAGGGATTGGATGAGATTGGTCATGTAATAGCATAAGATTGTTAAGGCATAGTGCCTAGTATCCGTAATTGGTACTTTTATGATATTGTTGCAACTTGTTATTCTTAATGCTTGTCACTAGGGCCCGAGTGCCATGATCTCAGATCTGAACATGTTATTGTTTCATGATGATATGCATTGTTTTATGATCTTACCTGCAAGTTGTATACACATATTGCTGTCCGGAACCCGAGGCCCCAAAGTGACAGAAATTGGGACAACCGGAGGGGAAGGCGGTGATATGAGGATCACATGTGTTCACGGAGTGTTAATGCTTTGCTCCGGTGCTCTATTAAAAGGAGTACCTTAATTTCCGAGTAGATTCCCTAGAGGCCCGGCTGCCACCGGCTGGTAGGACAAAAGATGTTGTGCAAGTTTCTCATTGCGAGCACGTACGACTAAATATGGAACACATGCCTATGGATTGTTTAGTACTTGGATACCGTTTTATTATTATCTGCAAATGCCCTACCTTGATTGTTACATGAGTTCTCTCATCCATGCAACGCCCGTTCATCCATCCCTGTGCCTACAGTATTTTAATCCTGTTGTTTACTATAATCACTACTGCTGTCTTTGTTACTACCGTCGCTGATATTTCACTATCGCTACTGCTATAAAACTGTTGCTACTAATAAACTCTTGCGAGCAAGTCTGTTTCCAGGTGCAGCTGAATTGACAACTCCGCTGTTAAGGCTTACAAATATTCTTTGGCTCCCCTTGTGTCGAATCAATAAATTGGGTTATACTTCCCTCGAAGACTGTTGCGATCCCCTATACTTGTGGGTTATCAGATGCCCATGTTGAATCTTCCACCATGATTAGGCATGGCTTTGGTTAGCTTCCCAATGCTCTTCTCTAACATATATGCATACTCTAGTCCTTTGTTTGATAACCCCCTTTATTTCGTCCGAGGTGGCTATCAAGTAACCAAAAAAACATGATGATCAACTCAAAAATAAGTGCAATGTTGAAAGGTGTTTTCCATGTCAGCATGGTTCCTACCTACATCATTACTTATATTTTTTCTAACCCACAACTTCCATAGTGGTGTTTTTCCTTAAATACCTTACTTTCCCATGAGCTTTAAATTAAACAAAAATATATTTTGAAGTAACTGGAGACACAACACACATATTATACTTGGAATAGCAAGTGCTATATAGATAGGCATGGTGGGTGTTTGGGTGAGTTGATTTGGATACAAGTCTAAGCTTGTGTGAGAGTTCATTTTTTCTTTTTGGCTAGCAAGAGATCTAAAAGCATGCAATAATGTTGAGAGTGTTATTCATTTATCATCAGAGAATGATACTTAATGTTAAACATCTATGTATACTAGTGAGAAATAGCACTAAATAAGGCACTCAGCAAAAAATCATTCAATAAAGCATTGGAAACTAGTAATACCATTCATAACTTAACTTTCAGCTTTTTGTTGGCATTCCCTCTTTTTCTTTTCATAACATGCAACTTATTTTCATTGAGGCATTCAAGAATAGGAGAGTTTATTTCATTATCTCTTTCATAAGCATGAATAGTATTTATGATGGTGGCCTTATTTCTTTCAAAGCTAAACTAGACACAAACCTAATAAAGGACACTCCAAGTTTTTGCAATCATTTCATGTTGCTCAAAAAACAAAGTTTAGGGGTGTGCAAACCGAGAGTTCAAGATGAGTCCAGTTGGATGCCTTGGGAACGCCCAAGCTTATGGTCTTCACCATTCTTGGATAGCTCTTGGTGTGGTGTTCTTCTATTCCCTGTGAAAAAACTTCAACACAAAACTTTCTCTTATTTATTTTCTATGGGGTTACATTAGTGGTATAAGAATAATATGCTTGCTGCAATATTCTTCAAAGATAAAATTATTCCTTTATGAAACAGAGAAAACATAATGTCCTACACATTCCTAGCAAATTAAAAGATTCAAGAAAAATTATTTTGAAACCCAAAAGAATGGTTCAAACATTAAGAGGCAGAATCTATCAAAAAAAATTAGTAGTAGCAAAACTGAATTTTTTGACCACGTAGACATGTCAGGAATTTTAACCAATTTTTGTGCGTATAGAGGATGAAAAGTTTTAGATCCTGTAAATTTAGGTTTTTGGAGTTAATAAAAAAAAACCAAAATAATCGTGCACTACAAAGTGCAGTCCAAAAATCAGCAACTCCCATTTTGTTTCACAACTTTAAAACACCCAAATGGATAAAACTTGGTATTTTATTTAAAAACAGAGAGTAAAAAAATCTTATTTCAGCAACAAGAATCTAAAATAAAACAACAACAAAAAACATCTCGGGTTGTCTCCCGTAAAGCGCTTTCTTTAAAGCCATATAGCTAGGCTTACTTGATTTAAGTGGTATGGAACTAATGTGGTAGCTTGAATCTTGGTGCTACTTCTTTCTTCATTGTAAACAATTCCATAAACTTCTTGTGCAGGAATTGAAACTTCACATTCCC
The DNA here is from genome assembly GCF_022539505.1 of Lolium rigidum. Taxonomy (NCBI): domain Eukaryota; kingdom Viridiplantae; phylum Streptophyta; class Magnoliopsida; order Poales; family Poaceae; genus Lolium; species Lolium rigidum. Next base: position 148,808,673 of record NC_061513.1, read on the forward strand.
TTCCTCTGATTCAATAATAACACATGTAGTTCTCAAAAAGTGTCTCCCAAGAATTATAGCACTGGAGAGGCATTGCTCCCATGTCCATATGATGCATGTAAAATACATACATAAACTTTGTACTTTATTAACATGAATTCCCACATATTTGCAACATATATGATAATAATACCATATTTTACATTGATTTATGGGGATGTACCAATGATCGCCTTTATTCGGGTAATAGCTCTGTGTATTTTTCACTTTCACAGACCCATATGGAGTCAAACTGAGCTAGGATTTCTGGAGGGTCATTTTTCACCAGAAGAAACAACATGGGCTTTTGGATCACACATGGAGGGGCCTGAGGCCCAAAAGAGAGGTGGTGGCATGCCCACCCTGCTAGGGCGCACCACCCACCCTCTTTCGGTCGTCGATTGCCCAAATCGCTTGATTCTTTTGCGAATTGACGTATTTTGACATAAATCCCACTATATATATGACTCCCGAGGGTTCTCTGGAGGGAGCGCCGCAGAAACACAGAAACACGAAAACGGAGGCTGCAACAGAGAATATTGGAACGGGAAATTCCACCGGAGCCACCGCCAGAGGCATTTCCACCTGCTCCAACGTCTTCATTGTCGGTGTAATGGGACCAGGGTCCTCACGATTAACCAGCGGCGCGCAGATTCTAGCCCATGGCACCCAATCACGCTCACAATGAACGGGTCAGGTACATGTCATGGTAAAACAAGTATAACTACGCGGAAAATTATGTTTTACGTAGGGACCCTTGTGGCGGGCAAGCGCTATCGGACAAAGGCGAACTAGGACGGCCAGGCTAGTTAAGAAGAACTGGACAAGCTGGGTAAGGAGCTGTCATTTGGCTACCTCTGGGGTTGCCCCCGGAAGAGGTCCTGAGGATGGAGGAGCGGGGCAGCCAGGCCAAGGCATGGTCCGGATTGCCCCGGGAAGAACCTTGGAACCGTCTCTCCTTGGCCAGGTGCGGCCAGGGAGCGGGGGTCAACTGAACCTAACAAGACGTGTCAGGACCTGGGTGGGGAACATGCGAGGCGCCTGCACCCCTACGCGTCATCATGGCGCGGGCCGGCTGAGGCCTTTGTAGCGGATAGGAGTGATAGCTCGCTGCCTGAGCTGTCACGCCACCATCGAGTATGGCAGCGCACCGCCCGTAGCCATCCATTGGCCACTCGCGCCACCCATCTACCCATCGCTCGCATGGCTCCATCCGATTGATCCCGGGAATGCTCTTGGGCGGTGCTCGGACTAGCCGTTACAACAATCCCTGGAGATATAAGAGAGGAGAAAGAATACAAGGTGAGGCACAATACAACGTGGTTTGCGACGTATCACCCATCTTCAGCTGATCGAGCGCATCTTGCGGTATGTCAAAGCCACTGCTCATGTTGGCTTTCAATTTCATGTTGGTGCCTCTTCTGATCTGGTGGCATACTCTGATGCTGACTCGGCCGGTTGCCCTGGCACACGCCATTCGACGTCTGGTTTTTGCGTCTTCCTCGGCACCAACCTGGTCTCATGGTCTTCCAAGCGACAACATACCGTCTCCCGTTCGAGCGCAGAGGCTGGGTACAGAGTTATCACCAATTGTGTCGCTAAATCACTATGGCCTATCCACAAAGCACGTCGAAATTGATCTTCGCATTTGCCCACTTCGGTCTTCCAAGAATTCAGAGACAGTCTCCAGCCCCGGTTTCGACTGCTGTGTGCGGGGGGGGGGGGGGTGTTGAGCAACGGTCACCTCTGTAACTGGGTCTTAGGCTTTCTCCTCCACTATCGCAACGCACGCCCCTGCTACTACGTGTGCACGATCCCTCTCTGTCTCTATACATTGTAACTCACGTGTGTCTGATCAATACAAAACGATAGGCACATTGCTCGTCTTCTGAAGCTGGGGATCAAGTAGTAGTGTAGTACAAAAGCACACTCCTGCCGATCCCATGATGAGTAGTAGGGTTTACTGCTAGTGTATTTCAAACTAAACTGAACCGAAGCTGAGTGTAGAGAGATTAGACAGACTAGCCAAGTGCTCGTGCGTTGCTACGAGGTAACAATAAAACAAGTAAGCATATATTGAATAATAATATTAGTTGCAAATTCTTTTTGATCTTTCGCCCAGCCATTCAGCCCGCCCGCCCAGATGCGGCGGCGCCCTTTCGCATTATCATCTAGTACCACATTTTCTTTCCTCCCGTCCCTTCATGCATGAATGAATAAACTCGGCAGAAAATCCTTAATTTCTTATGTTGAATTCACATAAGATGAAATAGCCTGCATCGCCCCTTACACATTTTAATAGCCAACTTATTGAAGCCCCCGAAAAAAACTTCGTAAAATCTAGATGTAACCGGAATTGCATGTGATTAGAAAAACCTCCTATTTAATTTTTTTTGTTGACAGTCAAATTAGCATATCCAATGAGTAATGGTGAACATGGTCTTGTTATCCTACAAAAGATGCTGAGAAAATGGAACAGGAAGGGACATAATGCATTTAGAGATCGATTACTGAGCTGTAAAATTGTTGTTGTACACCCAATTGCATGTAAAGCCGGAACACTCATGTCTAGAACCATGCATCACATTTGCTAACTATCTTATCACCTGAGATTTCATTAACTCCGCCTTCCTTTAAGAAGCTCCGGCGTGGCTGTATTCTTTGCAAACCAAACCAGGCCACCACAGTCATCTTGGATCTCGTCTTGGTCCGCCTCCCAGAGGACGAGGTTGAAGAACGCCAAGCCACCGCTGCGCCGCTCCCTGTCTACCACGACGATGCTCCTGCTCTGGTCCAGTTCTGCCGACAACTCAAACACCACTCCATCGTTGCATCCATCTGTCACAACGTTACTCCGCCATACCTGGCGCCGCCTAGGCTTGCCGAGAAACAGGTATAGCTTGTGGACTCGTCTCTCCAGTCTCCGGTGAGGTTATTCGCTGTGAACGGCGTATCCGTACTCCTCATCAGATGGAACAAAGCGATCAGACAATAGGCGTGGATGGAATTGTACCGCAGCACCAGGGTCGGATCTGAGGGGGCGGTTGCACATGTCGAAGTAGGAGGCGGCGATGTCCCTGTTCTGGAAGTGACGTCCACAATTCAGTTGAGATTGCAATCATGACACAGAGAGTGGGCGAACGGACGAAACGATCGGCGTCGTCGTCGACTACTTTGGTGATGGCGGTGGCGACGAGACGTCCGGTAGCGCAACTGGCATGTCAACGTCACCTATGGCGGAAGCAGCTTGCGCAGGTGTAGCACACCGTCGTCAATGGCGTCCAGGCCGGGGCAGTAGACCAGTAGTAGGGCCTCGTCGAGATCATTGGCTTCGGCGAGTAGTAGATCGTGATCCTTCTATCAATACTGCCACCTCGCAGCGCGATCTTCTCTAGTCAATCAACTCGTATACTTATAGCATAGCACAAGGACTTAATCTATAATATCTAAATTGGAGCAACCCACTAAAAGTAATTCTCTTGACATGCAAGGTATCCACATCATCAACCATCTTTGAGCAATCGCAGGCTGCCATGTGTCTTCAACTCTCCCACCTAAATCTAGCCAAAGTCAGCCACCGAGTTGCCTTCGGGCATTCCCACAATCTCCTCAACTGCTCTAAACCTAATTAATGTCCCTCATCACCCCTTCCAATCCCCTCTTCATTCCATCTCTGTCCATTCCGTTGCTATTCCATGCCAATCCACCTCATCCAAGCCTGGTACAATATCTACCCATGCATTATATATACCATCATAATCCCTCCATCCCATTACAATTCTCCCACGCGGTAGATGCGTTGAACATTATCAGCGCAGCAGATGCACAAATCCCACCCGCCCCCCTACGGCGGTGGTTGCCATGGCCATGGCCGGCCAAGTTGCCTCCATGTCTTCGGCGTCAACTGTCAGGCCGCTCGGCTCCTGTACAGCTTGATCTGTATTGTCAAGGAAAGTCACAGCATATATAGCCTTTTCTTGAGTGCTAGCTAGGGGATTTAAGTTGTATCTTTGTCTCATTATTTTACTTCTGTTAGAATCAACTGATTATTTGGCTTTGTAGACACGCAAGACAAGGTGCAGGCATGCACCACCCGAATGTCGAAATCTAGAGCACAGTCGTTCAAGAATAAGACTGAAGAGAATCATAAGGCTGGTGTTTGTTTCTTTGATTTTTCTTCTAATGTTTCCGTTCTGCTTTGTACCTGCGATCCTTGCGTGTTTTTTTTTTCCTCCAGGGATTGTCACAGACCGTGCTACTTCAGTGGAAGGTACGTCTATTTACAGCAGATTCAACCATTTCAGAGCCATGTACGACTACACTTCTACATATTTTCAGTTATACATTTGAGGAACTTGAATAGAGCTTTGCTGGACGGCATGTACTGCCTCCATGTAAAACATGCCTCACATTAGTTTTGACCAATTTGTTAATTCCTAAGTTGCTGACCTATAATTCCAAACTGTCTGATATTTGAATTCTTCTTTACTCATTCATTCAATTTTCTGTAAGTTATTTTTCAGATTTAACATATTAGTCGTCCATCGAGGTCAACTTCTTATTAATGTAACTGGACCTGTGGATTTTTAAAAGTTCAGTGGCTGCGGAATTTCTGTACTTCTTGAAGACCATGTATATGGAGGACGTCAATAACTTGGGAAGCTAATGAGTCTTATTTTTTCACCTACGTATTAATTTTCCCTTTTGTCCTACTTGCTGGCATATGAACTAAAAGTATTATATTAATACATCAACGAGTAATTTCGAATTAATGTTTCCTTCAATTTCCACCATCGTTTTTGTCACCACTTTTTGTACTACAAGGATCGTCTACCTGCATGCCACCTTCATAAGAGCATGCCACATAAAAATACATGTTTTTTTTATTCTTACTCCATTAGCAGATGAGGCTGCTTTGATTTCAGCGTGCAATGTCTAACTTCATTGATATTACTTGATCGTGAGCATGCTCTTCATCTTTCAGGAATGCTCTCATCGTTAATTTAATGGATTGCTATCCATCAACAAATGGTCTATTTCCTCACATCTTCTCTTGCCTGTTGTGCTCTGACAGTAGGCACGGTACTTCTCTGGCTCTATTTGAAATGTAAAGATTATTTATTTATTTGCACTTCGACTTCCTTATTGACAAATTGCATGTGTAGACTGCCATTGATCAATCCCATTTTCATAGGGCAGTACTAAATTTACAATGGAGTCGTCAGGCTTTTGAACTTTAGTCTACAAGTTGAAGTTTGGATTTTCAGTTAATCATATCCTTTCAATTTATGAGCTGATGGACTAACACCTATGGTTACAGCCTACCAAGTTACTATATAAAGTTTTTTTTTTGTTAAATTTAGCACGTCTGAACTCATTGAGTATGTAAACTTCTTATTTGTATGTACTTTTTATATGTGAAAAAAAAAACCATACATCAATGTAAGAGTTGGCGAACATGGTTCTATTAATCTTACTATCGCATTGGCATTGTGCACTTCTTTCATCTTATCTATATTTTTCTACTGATCATGCCGCAGCAACGCGCGGGGTATCATCTAGTTACGTGGAATTACAAACCCACAGCTATTCTGTTCACGTTAGACGTGACAACTCTAAACTTCGGTCGAGTTCTACTTCTGTACGACAAACATAGGGACAATACTTGCTTAGGAAGTTGAAGAATACGGGAACCATCGAACAACCGAAACTCCGACTTTTTTTTGGGGGCCGCTCGGATCCTATTTTTTAGGGAGAGAGAGCGTACAAAGGCTGCTCGGTTTCATTATCAAACACGATATAGTTCTCTGCACCGATCGGTTTCTTTTTTCTTTTTGCACAGAGATCGGTTTCCTTAATAAACACGATCCTGACCGCGGGCGAACAAGGATTTCCTTACTGGGCCGGCCCATATATATCAATCATCTGGGAACGAAGCACACGGCTCCGACCCAGTTTCTTTCACGTACGCACGGTGGTTCGAGGGCACACACGAGAGATTTCACGTACCGGTCTTTTTTATAACCTACTAAGCATATCAATTGATCCTGGTCTTTTTGACGGACGAAAATTGTTCCGATTTTTTTGACCTACCAACACCACCGATCCGTAACTTATTAGTAGAGATACAGGACACAGTCGCTATGACTGAGAAGCCCTATAAAATGGAGGGCCAGTAAGTTTGCGGGCCCCGGCCGGAATATCTGCAGCTACCGATGATTGACCGTTGGGGCCGGCACCCCGGCAGCAAAAGGGGCAAATCTATCTAGCTGTGCACGGGGTCTCCAAGAAACACAGCGATGATGATTAGCAAAGCAGGGCAAGTACTCTTGGTCGTAATCATGATGCAACATGCGTCCACTCATCATGGAAAGATGGTCTACTCATGGGGGTATATGCAAACGTCGGCTCAGAAAAGAAAAGAAAAGAGAGAAAGAGAGAATCGTCTCGCAAACAAAGAGGAAACAAGAGATGGGGGAGTGAACCATTTGAGCTTCAACTTTGATGCAGCATGAGCCGGGTCGCTGGTCAAGCACAGCATCCTGTGTGTGCCCTCAAAAAGAAGTAGTACAGCATCTTCTTGTTACTTAAAAGGGGAGAAGGAAAAAAGAAAGTGGCTAAAGAGTGAGAGGATCATATCGAGTTATCGACTATAGTAGGAGCTAGCTAGTAGTAGTGGAAGAGGCTGGTCATCTCCCGGACGGAGCCGAACGCCGGCGAGGAGGGCATGACGCCGAGCCCCCACGGCAGGCACGGCCCGTCCTCCTGCGCCGCGTCGCCGAACATCGTGTAGGACGCCGCCTTGGCCACGGCCGGGTTGTAGCAGCCCCACTGCTGCGGCTGCGTCTGATGCTGCTGCCGCGCGTACCCGTACGCGTATTCCATGCCGCTGTCTGATGCCATCGCCGTCGGCGCCACCGCGGCGGCGGCCGCGCGCCGCTCCTCCTTCTTGTAACGGATTCCGCACGCGTTGCACAGCGACTGCAGGTAGCAGGAATGGTGATCAGTTAGGGTCATAGTATCGACATGTATACGTACGGTGCGCAGCTTAGTCTAGGCAATGTACATTGCTGCTGGGTATGTTACCATATGTACCTTTGGTCCGCGTGGGCCGTTCCTCCAGAGCGGGGTGGAGGTGGTGTCGCAGTTGGCGCACCGGCGAGCGCCGCCGGAAGTGGCCTGGTCCGCGCGCGCCGCGCTGAGGAGCTGCTGCTGCCCGCCGTTGCAGGTGGACACCGCCTCCCACGGAAGCCCTGCGGGTGCCGCCGGCGCACGAGCCCCACCGGCCTCGGCGGCGCGCCTGGTGGAGGGTGTGCCGAGCGAGAGCGTGCAGTCGACGGAGCCGCCGTAGGGGACGCCGAAGCCCTGCTGGTCGCCGCATTGCTTGCCGTAGTAGTGGTGGTGGTCGCCGAACTGCAGCATGGAGCAGCCGCCGCCGCAGCTGCCGTAGAGCATCCCGCACGTGCATGGCGCCGCCTCGTGCAGCATCTTGGCTAGTGCCTACTACCCGGAGGAATAGATGGATGGAACTAACAGAGAATGATGCGAGAATATCGCTCAGTGGTAGCTAGCTGGTGCTGTATCGGGGCTAGATTAATACTAGTAGGATTGATTATGGAGGAAGGGGAGCTTCGAGATCGGAGTCGAGGCAGAACAGGACGTAGCGGTGTCTGGTCTTGGAATGTGGAAATGGCCGGCCACTAACACACTAGGGCGTGATCCTTGGCGAGAGAGTTAAGCTGTTTCGCGCATGTGGGTGGATGGATGTGGGAGGTAGGGTACGGGATCCTGGGGTTCTTATAGCGACGACGTGGGAGTACGGTGGGGTGGCTTTTGACATGGTAACCTGGGCCGACCCGATTTTGGATTCCGGCCGGGGCTGCTGGGCGCGAGACGCGATGCGCGCCGCAGCGAGGAGGGAGAAGGCATGTCCGGCCGGATGTCGCTAGCTAGCTAGCTGCGGTCAAAGAAGGATGTGGCGGTCAAAAGCTAGGCCACGTGAAACCGGGAACAGCCTCCCATGCACTGGGGACGTGGAGGCTCTCTCTTCCTCGAGAGAGAGTGAGAGGTACTCACTACTCAGTGGAGTGGTAGTACTCCAGTACAACTGACATGCGGTGGTACTACTACGTCGAATCCATTGGAGTTTGCCGATCACGAGGGGCACAGTTCGATCTGTCCTCCGTCCTCCTCTGCGCCGGTTGTGCGTGGGATCCCAGGCTAGGCTATCCATCCACGCACACGCAGACGCAGTGATGAGCTCGCAACAACGAGATGCATGGCAATGCCATGGCATGCATGCACGCACCCGTTAGCTCAGGGCCTGAAAGCCTGCGGTGCGCTGCATCAGCCCGGCCGGCCGGTCGGGTCTTTAATTTCCATGGGGATCCAGCGAGCGACCTAGCCACCTCCCGTCATCTTGCAACGACACGACGGATCCATATCTCTCTGGCCTGCCGCAGCGCACACCAGACTGAGACGTACGCCACCACCATTTGACTGCCCACGCACTTGGACCAACCATTGGAGATTGGAGTGCTCATAGATTTTCGCTGCATCTGGAGAACTTAGTTTCGTGCGAGCTATAGAAGGTTAGCGATTTAGTAATTACCATGTTGTGCAAGTCAAGTTTGGTTACGAGCCATTTTCCGAACACGGTTTCCACGCCCGCTTCACGGTGAGCTTACCAAAACGATCAGTCTTGTATAAAAGGTGTTTGACATAATAGCATTTTAAACAAGGCTGATACATAGGACATAAACAACAACACAAACATAGTTCTAGCAGTAGATTAGATTACCATGAGTTCACGAACACTTTTTTGTGAGACAACATAAGTTCATCAAACGAGGGATTAATACACACCTCCTTGTCATACATAGGTACCACCAAAACTATACATATTTGGCATCCGTGTTCATCAAACCTAACTAATTCTAAAATATACATCATCGTCATGATGTTCGTCACCGTCATCAACACCAGAACGAGCACCACACAATAAACCCAATTCTCAGGCTTCTTCTCAAAGGTAATACTTCTTCAGGAAGGCAGTAAACCAGGACATCCGCACTCATGGCTCATCACAAGGTACTTGGTGACATGTGCATTGTGCTCCATGAGGTGGCTAAGAGCACGGTGGAATGTGGTGGAAGAGATGGGTTCTTGTGGAACAAGTCCTACGTAGATCATCTTCATCTGAGCATAGTTCGCTATGGTCTTGTTGAGAAGATCACCGTCATTTGGGTGAGTCTGCAAACAAGAAGCTAGTTAGTTAATCGTCCTATCATAGATTACGACTGAGTGCACACAAGAAAAAGTGGGAGCATTGATCAAACGATGATGTGCGCAAAGTAGGCATCATCGTCCATCATGATTGTTGTTGTCTCTTCAACCCAGCGCATTTCTCAAGCTTTTTGACCCTGCAAACATGACCCCACCATGTTCTCCAGTGCCTAAGATGCGGGGCAACTACATGGCCAAAGTACTTGAGAACTGACTCTGCAACACCGTTGGTGTACTTCACATTGAATCCAAGGTCCACTCTAACCCCTTTCTTGATGAGGTCACACGCCTAGTTTAGAACGAACGTGGACATAGCAGGTGGCCATGTCATGATGTTCTTATTCGTCATCGGGCAGTACTTATCAGGCACCGGCTTGTAACGAAGAGGCGCCGCGACCTCCGCATGCAACACCGATCGCGCGAGAGATCTAGCGAGTTTCCCTTGTCCTATAGCATAAATGAAAGTACCATAGTACAAGAACATAGCACACATCAAACACCATTCATGAAGGAACACTAACAAGCTCTTAGAACATAGCACGCATCGAAAATCTTGAAAGCAAGCAAACTAACAAGCTCTTAGAACATAGAACACATCGAACACCTTGTAGGCAAGCAAACTAACAAGCTCTTAGGACATAGCACGCATCGAACATCTTGAACGCAACCAAACTAACAAGCTCTTAGAACATAGCACACATAGAACACCTTGAAGGCAAGCAAACTAACAAGCTCTTAGAACATAGCACACACCAAACACTTTGCAGGCAAGAACACTAGTAGCAATCTTCTTTCCCTGCTCGCATGCATAAGTCCAAAGCTGATACAAGGAGAGCCCTTACACGTTGTAGAAGAAATCCTCGTACCAACTATTGCACTTATATGTGGCCTACACAGCAATGAAGATCACACTTCGCGATGAACACAAGCAAAAGACCTAGTTCTACCTCTACCGTGACACTACATCAAGAAATTGCTGCTCTAGAAGGTACTAACAACCTCCAGATCTAAGCAAACAAGCCTAGAAAAACATATCTAAGCTAGGGCTCTATGTTACTCACATCGGTCTAACAGTCAGATGAGGCAGGCGAAGTCGACATGCTAGCGAGGATGAGGAAGATGACCTACCGTGGTGGGGATCCACCAGTCGAAGAAGATGAGTCACTTACCTGCTTGTCGGTGAGAAGCTACCCTAGACGGAGCTGGAAAGGGGGAAAATAGTGGCAGGGGATTTTCCGGTGAGGTGTGGCGGGGTAAATAGGGGGCGAGTATCGGTAGGAGGTGAGCGAATCTCTCCCGCGGGATTTTCCCAAATGCACGAGAGCTCCCGCCATCTCTCGCCCTCACAAGCTGGGCGCAAATTTTCCCATGTGAGCACGAGAAGAGCTTGGCTCACCAGGAATGCCTGAATCGAGTGTGCCTCCTCATACAGGCTCTACGCTAATTTAAGAATCGTGCGAAGTAAGGAAGCGGAAACAATTGGGCATCCAAACTACCCTTTCTGGCATCTGCGGATACGGGAAACCACTCCACGAGCAACCAAACTCTCCCTAGATGATAGACCCATTTTACCAGCAGCATCGTTCTTACATTCAAAGTACGAATCATGACCCCTCAAGGCATCATGAATAGTCATGCATAATTTTCTTGACATCCGAAATCGGTGCCAGAAAACATACTTAGCTAATAGTGGATGAGACGTTGAAAGTACAGTCAAACATGGCTGACTTCTGAATTACGCGTTAATTTGACCTTATGTGGCCTCGTCGAGCCCTTGAACCTTGGCAGTTGTTTATCGTTGTGGTCATAGATGAGGGTTGGGGCAGACATCAACGCATTGCTATCACCCCTAGGCAATGAATTGGTTGTACAAAAACTTGATTAAGTTACTACTCATCTATGTACAACATAAAGGAAAAGTATCATATAAATGGTCACTCGATTAATGTCTATGCCAACCCAAGTTGGCATGAAAATCGATGCCTAGTTTGTACCTCAAGTTCAATCGAGCAAATGGTTGAACGGGTCATGGGTGTCGGGGTTCGCGGGCACGTCCTGTTAGATGTATATATTTATATATTGTAGTTTCCTCGTATGTATATTAGACGGGCTTCTTGCATATTTGCACCTGAACCTGTACTATATAATGTGGACTTTGACCCCCTGGTAATACGTAATACAAGATGTCTATTACCCTAACATGGTATTAGAGCAAAAATTGATCCGTCTGTGACAGCTCTCCGGCCGCCGCCCAGCTCTCCGGCCGCCGCTCTTCTCCAGCCGCCGCCCGGCTGCCGCTCTTCTCCGGCCGCCGCCCGGCTGCCGCTCTTCTCTGGTCGCCGGCCGCCGCTCGCCCGCCGCCTCCCGGCCCGCTGGCCGCCACCCGCCTGCCTCCCGGCCCACCGGCACGCCGCCCGCCGCCTCCCGCCCGCCGCCTCCCGACCCGCCGCCTCCCGGCCCGCCGGCTGGAAGCGCCTTCCAGCCGGCAGCCACTCGGGCGAACGCTTCTCGCCCGTTCGCCCGCCCATCCGCCTCCCAGCCGCCGCCTCCCGTGCGCCCGCCCGCTCGTGATCTGATTCGTGTGTTCCGTCCCGTCCAAAAAAAACAAAAAAAAGAGAGCTATGTCGTCGTGGCGAACAGATAGATGCCATAGGATCGCTTAAGTTGGGGCCGAATGGGCGCTAGAGGATTCGGGGGAGGGTTTTTAATTAGATAGGATGAACTTCCGGATGGTTTCCTCAAGAACTCAGCCAAAGGCAAAGGTAGAAGAAGAAACACACAAGGAAGAACTCTGCTCTAGATCTTTCTCTTCATTGATCTCAACAGGATACAGGTTTGTGCATACAAGGTTTCTCTCTAGGTCGATCGTCCCGTGTACGGGTGTGCCCCCCTCTCCTTATATAGGGGAGAGGGTGGCTTACAGAGGAAGAAAACCCTAATGGCATCTTTGACTAGACAAACTACTTTACAAAGCTACTTTAATCATAAGTGATGCCGGAGTCTTCTTTAATCAGGGAGGCTGACGTCCTCCGGCTTCTTTCAGCGTCACCCTCCTCTTTAGCGCCAGGGCTTCGTTTAAAGCTACTTTGCTTAGCTCATCTTTGTCCTCTAGCTCTGGAGAGAATCTTTGACCAGTCTCGCCGACGTGGTACAGTGCACTTCTTACCGGTAGCCCGGTGTCTTCTTTACCTGGTTCCGGTATACCCATCTTGGGGATACCGGCTTAGCTTTACTTAGCCAAAAACTTAACTTTGTGCTCCGGTATAAACATTAAACCGGTATCTTGATGGCTCAAACCATCCGGTTTGGCATGCCTTTGGCATACCGGGGGTCATCCCCCCAACATTAGTCCCCGAAGCTGGTATAGTCCGGTGGATCTTATCCAACAGACCATGCCAGGTTCCCTTATCTCAAGGTAACGGTTTAATCTTTCCGGTGGTCAGTTTTAGATCTTCCGGCATCTTTGCCGGACTCCCATCTGAATTCTTCGCAAAGTATTCTCCGGTATCTTATCCTCCGGTATCTTAGACATTAACTCTCTCCTCGGCGAAGTCGGGAATTTCTCGGGTATAGTGCCTGTCAGTGACATGCGCACTGTGCCTGACGCGCCAGTGTCAGGGGTCACTTCCCTTCGGCTTCGCGCCGACGCACTTGATGGTGCCGCACCGGATCCCCGCTGCCGTTCCGGATCCGTGCGGCTTCCCTGTGGCATTCTATTTTCCGCGCGTGTATCCTCGCGCCACGTGGTGGCCCACGAAGCGAACCGCCGCGGCCCAGCGGTTTCCAGCCCACTACCTCTTCTTCCTATAAAAGGGGAAACGGCTCCTTCTTCCTCCTTTCTTCGCACTCTCAACTCCCTCGCGCGCACAGAGCTCCTAGCCCTCTTGCACCCTCGCCGCTTCTGTTCGTCGCCTGAGCTCCGCCGCCCGGCGAACTTCCGCTCCGCCTCCGCCAAGCTTCGCCAAGCTTTACTGCGGGAAGATTCACCGCAGCACATCTGCCGCCGCCGCGCCGTTCGTGCTCCGGCGGGTTCTTCTTTTTTGGTGGACCTCGCCAGCGACCGCAAGTTCACCGCTTCTCCGGCGACCATCTCCAGCGCTTTGCACCGTCCCAGGTTAGCCTCAATGCTTCTTTGCCCTCTTCCTCTTTGCTTTTCAGATCTTGGGCCGGTAGGATATTTACCTTCTCCTTTCTTTTGCTTTTTTCTCTTACTCGTAGATCTTCGCGCAAGGGTAGATCTTGGGAAATCTGTTTTTCCGGGTAGATTCGTATGTCTAGTGAAGAGTCCTTTTCCGAGTCACCTTCCAGTAGCCACCGGAGCGAAGCATCCGACGGGCTTACAGCAGATCTTGCCCGGATGGAAGCCGATACCGGCAAAGATCAAGAGGCCGGCAGCTCTAGCCAAGCCCCCGGAAAAGATCTATCCGGTATCACACGCGGAGCCTGGAAAGGCTCCGACGTCACACAACATGAGATTGACTGGCTCTACCGGTCAAGGAGGATACCGGAAGGAGTTACCTGCCGGCTTCCTCGCGACGAGATCGAACCGGTGCTTGAACTCGGTGAGTTCGTAGTCTTTCTTGCTCACTTTGAGCGTGGCTTCGGCCTTCCTGCCTCCGACTTCTTTCGCCAAATCTTGGATTACTACCAACTCCAGCCTCACCACCTTCCCGGCAATGCCGTTTTTTATCTTTCTTGCTTTGCTACTTTCATGGAGGGATACATCGGTATTCGTCCCACTCGCGAGACTTTTGCTCGCTTCTTTTCTCTCCGGATTAACTCCGTTCAGGGCAAGGACATTCCTAAGCCCAAACCCCCCGTACAATGCGGGTCTTGTATCATCGGCTCCCGCCAAGGGAGCCCCTTCTTTAAATTCTCCGGTCTCAAGTCATGCCGGTTATGGCAAGGGACCTTCTTCTACGTGAAGAACAACGGCGCCCGGCTTTCAACCCGGCGCCGCCCACCAAGGTCAACTGGGGCTACTTCCCTGGGACGAATCACATTGAGACGAACCGGGTCGTACGCTTCATGGAGAAGCTGAGGAAAGAAACCAACATCTGCCCTGACGACATCATCCGCACCTTCATCTCACGTCGGGTGCTTCCTCTTAAGCGACGGGCTCATAAAATAAGCGAGATGTACGGTCCTGGCGAACCTACCAAGATCACCGGCCTCCTCTGAGCACAAAGGACATAGTCCTCAAGGCTAAGCAGATATACCAGACTGCGATGCCGGATGATTGGGAGTGGGGCTTCCTGCCTCTCAGCTCCACCAACCCTCCGACTGACGAAGTAAGAGATTGTGCGACCCGGGTTGTTGTACCGGTAATTTTTACGTTGTGGCTAACTAACTTTCCATTTGTTTTCAGGCCAAATACCGCTTCCCTCGCATCGAAGCGGAGCGGCGAGGGATCTGCCGGAAGCATCCTCTGGACAAGGTCGATCGGATCCTTTTATCCATTGGATGGACCTCAAGATGGGCCGCGTCCACACCTCGCGCCCCGGTAACCTCTCGACTGAAGTTCCCGGTTCCAGCGACGATCTCACTGTGTTAGAGGTAGCTTTCTCTTCCGGTTTCTCATGCTTTACTGTTATATCTCCTCTGTAGATGCTCCCTCAGCTAGCACCCAACCGCAGGTCCATGAGCATGTGGCTCCTTTGCATGCTGAGGCCGGCCGCGAGTTCGTGGAGAAGCTTGTCCCTCAGGGAAGAAGAACAAGGCCCCGGCACCTGACGCCGGCTCAAGCCAAACGCCTCCCTCCAAACGCTTCCGGACGGAAATCCTTGCGGGGAAAGAAGCTGGCAAGAGGCGGTACAAGGGCAAGACGATGTCGGTTTCTCCTGGGCAAGCTTTTATTTCTCTGTTTGCTAGATCTTTCAAACTCTTCCTTTTGGCTCTTTTTCACTCTTTCTCTTTTTCTTGCTCAGCCCTGCGCTCAAGCTCTCCAAGAGCGCCAGCGGCTCGAAGCCTGAGGCCTCAACTCCTCCTCCTCAGTCAAGCCCGGTACCCTCTGGTACCGCAACCCTTCTGCCTCCCCTCTGGGAGGCACCTCAAGTGCGGGGCGCGCGGCCCCTACACCTCCTAAACACCGCGCGGAGGAGGACCTCAACTCCCCTCCAGAAAAACAAGATACTGGCGCCAGCAACATCGGCGCCGAAGAAGAAGCTGTCGGGCGGGCGGAACCTCTGGTTCCTCCCGTCCCGAAAAGAAAGAAGAAGAAGCTCGCACTCTTCCCCCTCCAAGGACGCGCCGGACTCTTCCGTGCCGGCAAGCTCTACCCTTGGGCAGGACGCACCTTCGCCTCCCAAGACCTCGCCCACGCCTCCACCGGAAGCCCCGAACGCCGAGCTTAGCGGGGCCACTCCAACGCCGCCACCAGAAACCCTCAAAATCACCAAGTTCCTCAAGCCGGAGGCTTTCAAGGGGAAGGCCACGGCTTCCGGCACTTCAGCCGCCGGCCCGCAGTCGTTGGTGCTGCACGTCGGCCCCGCCGCTGCTGCGGCCGGAGAAAAACCTTCCGGCGTCTTGGGCCGGATCGTCGAGCTGAAGCGCGAAGGCCGCGACCCGGGGCACTTGCTCCCATATGCTCGGAAGTGGAATGTCGCGGATGTGTCCGCAGCTACACGCGGCCCGGGGAAGGACCGGCTTCCGGCGCCGGACCCTCTCGGCCCTCGGTGCACGGAGGAGCACTTCATGCGGCTACGGCGCACAGTGAAGGAGCTGGACAACGTGTGGCACGATGCCACCAACAACGTGGTGGTAAGTTTTACCAAACTCTTTGGAACTTTTCAATTCATGTCGGTTTCATTCTTCCCGGATCTTGTCTATCTTCCCAGTCCCCGAGTTTTGTGTTGAGAGCATAGCTCTTAGCACGAAACTTTGGTAGAGAACTTCAAAAAACTTGCATAGCCAGTCCCCGAGCTTCGGGTTGAGAGCATAGGTCTTAGCGCGAAGCTTAGGTAGAAACTCGAAAAACCGGCATAGCCAGTCTCCAAGTTTCGGGTTAAGAGCGCAGCTCTTAGCGCGAAACTTAGGTAGAAACTTCAAAAAAACGGCATAGCCAGTCCCCGAGTTTCGGGTTAAGAGCGCAGGTCTTAGCGCGAAACTTAGGTAGAAGCATAGAGAAACCGGCTTCTTTTTTCTAACCTTTTTTCTTGAACAGAGCACGACCGACGCCCGGAGGCACCTCTTTGAAGAGCTTCTCTGGGAGCACCGGGACCTTGCTGAAGCGCACAGCAAGTGCCAAGGTGAGCTTCTGTGTCTCCGGCATCTTCTTACCGAAAGGTTTTCTTTCTTAGTACTTACAAATCCTTTTGTACAACAGCTATCCCGGAAGCTTCCATTGAAGCCCTCAAGACTCAGATCGCCACACTCCAAGGTACAGCTTCTTCTTTTCCGGTTAACTTGTTCCTTCTTCATTTTACCAGCTGCAATCTTGTTAACACTTTCTTTCCGGGCTCTAGGTGAGAAAGAGCAGCTCATCCAGGAGCATCGCAAGGCTCTGGACGCCCAGGAGGTTTACTCCAAGAGGCTGAAGGAGCAGCTGATCCAGCTCGGGCTCAAGCACAACAAGGCGATGAAGTCCACCCAAGCTGCCGCTGAGGCCAAGCTGAACGAAGCTCTGGAGGACGCCAACAACTCCACCGTAGTTCTGCGGGCGGAGCTTGAGGAGGGAGCCAAGGCGCGGAAGGCAGCCGAGGATTAGGCCGCACGCTTGGAGGGAGAGCAGAAGGAGTATGACCAATTGGTCATGCAAACCGACGCACTTGCCCTCCGTAAGTTGTCTCTTTTCTTTTCCGGTTTTGCTTATAAGCTTGTGCTTTCCGGTTTCATGTCCTTATCCTTTTTCCTTTGTTTTGCAGGGCTCTTCCCGGACTCGCAGCTCTTCGCGCAGAAGAAGGTGACCGAGCGCCGGGTTCAGCAAGAGTACAAGAACCTGGAAGCGCCGTGGGATCCTTATGACCATCTGGTCGCCCTTTCTGCCTGGGTCGCCCACATGCGCGCGGTGGACCGGAACCTTGCCGATCTGCCCGACGTGGCGATCCACCTCTTCAAGGTGCTGTGGCCTGAGCAGGAGGTGCCGGCCAACCTAACTCTCACCTCTGAGTGCCTGAAGGGTGCAAGCCGGCGAATCCGCGAATGGCAATGCTCAGCGGCTCGTGCCGGAGCGGATGCGGCGCTACGCGTCGCCTGCTCCTGGTACGAGGACTTGGATCTGGACGCCCTCCTTGGCGTGCGCGAAAGTGCTCCAACTGATATGGATCCGGTCCTCACCGCGAAGCGGCAGGATCGAGCCTACCGGATCGCGGAGTACGCCCATGTCCGCACCTTCATCCCCCCTCCTCCCGACGTCCACGACTACCTCAGTGACGAAGAAGAAGGAGAGGACGAGGATGATGAAGATGCCGGAGCTGGTGATGCGCCCCCGGAAGCTCCAGAGGCCGGCGCCGTGCCTCCCGAAGCGCCTTCTGCTTAAGTATCTTCTGTAATGTGTTTGCCTGCGCTGCTTATCTCAAAACAATGCTCATTAAATTCTACCCCGGTATGCCGGGGTTTATGATGTAATATAAAACTTAGCCGTTCTTTTGGTTGTGCTACAACAATCTATGCCGGTATGTTATACCGGTAGCCTATTAACTTATGTTTGTCTAATGTCTTAGCATTTTGCTCATTGTTTGGTTTTTATCTTGCACTGCAAATATTCCGAAATTGTTTCCGCATCCAATCCGATGCACACTTGGCTCTTTTGCTTTGGCTCTGCCTACCTTCTCTGGGCGTTTTGGCGTATGAGCACAAAGTTCTTTTACCAAGCAAGCACTTTTTTGAACTTAGAAATAACTCGAAATTTTCACAAAAAACCGGCGTAGCCGGGGTTAGTTAAATTTTTCCGGATTGTTCGTTCCCACTCTCTCTTTTCGCAGTTCACGTGCTTAATTCCTACCGGTTTATCTTGCTTGCCATGAAGCCGGGTTGTGGACAGCAGCAGAGTCGAAGACTCCGGTAGGTTTAGCACGTTACTAAACCGAAAAGAAAAAATGTTCAGCAAGCAACCAGTAAAACCACAACTTCAAGAGTAGAAAGGACGCAACAGAGCTACGTTCCACGGACGCTTGGTTTCTTCTCCGGACCTGTCCGCCTTTCCTTTTTTCCATTCCTGTGCATCGATCAGGTAATAAGCATCATTGTGGAGAGATTTGCTCACAATGAAGGGTCCTTCCCATGGGGGTGAAAGCTTATGCCGGCCTTCAGTGCGCTGCACTAGGCGTAGCACAAGATCTCCTTCCTGGAACACCCTCGGGTTAACCTTTCGGCTATGATAGCGTCTGAGGTTTTGCTGGTAAATGGCTGTTCTTGCCAATGCCAATTCTCTTGCTTCTTCTAGCAAGTCCACATCATTTTCTCTGGCCTCTTTTACCTCTTGTTCGGTATAGAGCTGCACCCTTGGTGAGTCATGGAGAATGTCGGTTGGTATGACCGCTTCTGCTCCATAAACCATAAAGAATGGAGTGTATCCGGTGGACCGGTTTGGAGTTGTTCTTATGCTCCACAACACTGATGGTAGCTCATCGAGCCAACACCCCGGTGACTTTTCCACCGCTTCGATGAGTCTTGGTTTGATACCGGAAAGTACCAATGCATTTGTTCTTTCAACCTGGCCATTGCCTTGTGGGTGTGCCACTAAGCACAAATCCAACCGGATATTGTTATCCTCACAAAATCTTTTGAACTCACCTTGAGCAAAGTTTGTTCCATTGTCAGTGATAATGCTATGCGGGTAGCCATACCGCAAGATAACATCTTTCAAGAACTTCACCGCTGTGCGCCCATCACATTTTGCAATAGGTTTTACCTCTAGCCACTTGGTGAATTTGTCCACCATAACCAAGATGTGGGTCATATTTCCCTTGCAGTTTTGAATGGGCCAACCATGTCAAGGCACCAAACAGCAAACGGCCAAGTTAGCGGTATGGTTTTTAAACCGGATGCTGGGGTATGATTTTGCTTGGCGTACCTCTGGCACCCGTTGCACTTTCTTACCAAATCCTCAGCATTTTCCAAAGCCGTGGGCCAATAGAATCCATGCCGGAAAACTTTTGCTACTAGTGCCCTTGACGAAGCGTGGTGCCCACATTCTCCTTGATGAATCTCCTCAAGCATTTCTTTTCCCTCTTCCGGTTCCACACACCTTTGGAGGACACCAGTAACACTTCTCTTGTACACCTCGCCATTGATGATGGTGTATGCTTTGGACCTCCTTTGGATCCTTCTGGACTCACTTTCGTCGACCGGCAAGGTGCCGTTGATCAGGAATTCCTTAATAGGTTTAACCCAAGATGGTGCCTCTCGAACTAGGAACACCGGTACGTCTATCTCCATGCTATCCACCAGCATTGTTTGCTCCGGTATGGACGCAGCAGTCCCCGAGTTTACCGGAACAGTCCCCGAGTTTGCCGGAACAGTCCCCGGGTTTCCTTCATCGATATCCATTGGTACAACATGTGACTCCGGTACGAAAATGGACTCCGATTCTGGACTCGGTTTGATCGATGGTACTCTTAAGTGTGCCAAAGCTATTCCGGGAGGAATTTCTTGCCTAGATGAGCCCAGCTTGGACAAAGCATCCGCGGCTTCATTTTCCGCTCGTGGCACATGGTGAAACTCACAGCCTTCGAAGAAGCCGGCAATCTTTTGCACGTGAAACCGGTACGAAGCCATGTTGGCATCTTTTGCGTCCCAATCTCCAGAACATTGTTGCACCACAAGATCTGAATCTCCGTAGCAAATGATCCGGTGTGCACCGATTTCTTTTGCGACCTTAAGTCCATGAATCAAAGCTTCATACTCAGCGACATTGTTTGATGCCCTGAAATGTACTTGCAAAACATACCGGAGATAATCTCCCTTAGGTGAGGTAAGCACCACACCGGCACCTAGACCCTCTTTGAGTTTGGATCCGTCAAAGTGCATTTTCCAGTATTCTATTCTTTGGTCTGGTGGCTTGTATTGCATTTCCGCCCAATCAACCAGGAAATCAGCTAAAGCTTGTGATTTTATGGCGTCCCTTCTTTCATACACCGGTACGTATGGTGATATCTGGATCGCCCACTTTGCAATCCTACCGCTAGCATCTTTGTTGCACATGATATCGGAGATGGGTGCCTCACTCACCACTTTCATGGGGTGCTCCTCAAAGTAGTGCTTGAGCTTTGTGGCGGCCATGAACACGCCATAAGTCATTTTCTGGAAATGCGGATAGTTTTGTTTTGAGAAGGAGAGCACCTCGCTCAGGTAGTATACCGGCCTCTGCACGGTTTTTCCTTCCTCATCTCTTTCCACTACCACCACAACACTTACAACCCGGTTAGTTACTGCTATGTACAACAACATGGGTTCTCTTTCCAAATATGAAGCCAGAATTGGTGCAGTGGCTAGCATTGTTTTTAGCTCTTCAAACGCCGCGTCTGCCTGAGGGGTCCAGACGAACGTATCAGATTTTTTCATGAGAGCATAGAGTGGCAGAGCTTTTTCTCCCAACCTGCTTATGAACCGGCTTAGCGATGCCAAGCTTCCGGTAAACTTTTGCACGTCCTTAAGATCTCGCGGTATAGTCATTCTTTCAATTGCCCGGATTTTTACCGGATTAACCTCAATGCCCCGGCTTGATACGAGAAAGCCTAGCAGTTTGCCTGCGGGAACACCGAAGGTACATTTTGCCGGATTGAGTTTCATCCGGAATCTTCTTAAGTTGTCAAATGTTTGCCGGAGATCATCGATTAAGGTTTCTTTTGCCTTAGTTTTTACCACGACATCGTCCACATAGACCTGCACATTCTTTCATATTTGATCAAACAAACACGTTTGCATACAGCGCTGGTACGTTGCACCAGCGTTGCGCAAACCGAAAGGCATAGTGACATAGCAATAAGCCCCGTGCGGGGTAATGAACGCAGTTTTTATTTGATCTTCCTTTTTCAGGGGAATTTGGTGGAAGCCGGAATAAGCATCCAGGAAGGACAACAACTCACACCCAGCAGTGGAATCAATCACTTGATCGATCCGGGGTAAGGGGAATGGATCTTTTGGGCAAGCTTTGTTCAGGTTGGTGTAGTCGATGCACATGCGCCACACCTTTGGAGCTTTTGCTTCGAGGTTCTCATCTTTCTTCTTTTCGACCATCACCGGATTGGCTAGCCACTCAGTATGCAGTACTTCCACGATGAAGCCGGCAACCAACAATTTTTTCACTTCTTCTCCAATGATTTTCCTCCTATCCTCAGCAAACCGGCGTAAAGGTTGTCGCACCGGCTTCGCATCCTTCCGGACATTCAAAGAGTGCTCAGCCAGCTCCCTCGGAACACCTACCAAGTCATCAGTAGACCAGGCAAAGATATTCCGATTCTCACGGAGGAAGCTGAAGAGCGCGCTTTCCTATGCCTCACTGAGGCCGGCACCGATACGAACGGTACGCTCAGGGTAAGCCGGATCCAGCACGATGTCCTTTGTTTCTTTTGTCGGCTAGAACGTCGGTGTGCCCAAGTTCGCACTCATTGCTGCTAAGCTCAACTATGAGGACTGAGCCAGCGCAACCGCAGTTTGCATCCTCCTCTTTTCCTCTGCAATCACCAGTGATTCTGCCAGGTTTGATCCGGCGGAAGCAGTTTCAGACGAAATCTTGTAGTTTCCCACCACAGTTAAGGGTCCACGAGGTGCCGGCATCTTCATCTTGAGATAGGCCGTGTGAGTCGAGGCCATGAAAGCTGCCAATGCCGGTCTCCCCAGCAATGCATGGTAAGGACTATCTAAGTCCACCACCTCGAACTCAATGTTTTCAACCCGGCAATTGTCACGTCCTCCAAACGACACATCCACCTGGACTTTTCCCACTGGTGCGCAGGACAAGCCCGGAACGATTCCGTGGAAAGTCGTACGAGTTGGCTGAAACATGTTTTCTGTTATGCCCAGCGTATGCATGGTGTGCCGGTACATTATGTTTATGTTGCTCCCATTGTCTATCAGCACTTTGCTGAACTTGACTCGAGTCGTTGGCCCTTGCATGATTGGGTCCAGGACAAGAGCATAACCACCCGGATTAGGCATTACCTTGGGGTGATCCTTGAACGACCAGGAGATCTCTTGATCTGACCACAACATGTATTTTGGTATTGCCGGCATCACCGCGTTCACCTCCATGGAACGGCGATGTAGGCTCTGCCTGTCCGTTGGCTCAGTAACGAACACAACACAGCACACATCCGGGTCCACGTAAATGTTCCGGACCAAAGGTGCCGGTGGAGGTGGTTGGCCATTGCCTTCTCCCACCTGATGGACTTGCTGGTACTGTTGCCTGTTTGGCTGGCGGTGGTGGTGGTAGTTGATGCTGATGTAGCATATCTTGAGATGGTGGTAGCATTGTGGAGCACCAAGTACTTGGTCCAAGAACAATCCTTCGTCAGATGATTTGACGGGTGAGCCGGATTCGGCGTGTGCCACCGGCAAGGTTGATCCATAGCGGCTTCCATGGTGTATTTTACAGGTTCCTGCCAATTCTTTTTCTGGCCCCAGGGTTTCTTTTCGACCCATTGTTTCTTCCCATGGCTGGGATCTGGTTCTTTTCCTCTGACTGCCGCTGGCCTCAGAGTTCTCTTGTACAGCAGCAACTTGCTGCGGACCGTACCTTCGATCCGGGAAATCTTCCCTTCTTTTGTTGTTCCGGTTATCCCGGTGTTGCTCTTGGCGCTGCTGAGGCGGGTTTGATTGTTCCGGCTCAGCTTGTACCGCCGGTTGCAATGGGTCTCCCAATGCGTAGTTATCTGCCACACGTATCATCTCCGCCAGAGTTACCGGCATGTTCCGCTGCAGCTTTTGCCACAACGGCGAACCTCTGCGGCACCCATTGCAAAACCAAGCAATGGCTTGTGCCTCTATCACCCCTTCGCAAGAGTTTCTCGTCGAGTTCCACCGGGCCAGGTAGTCCCGGTCCTGTTTCTCGTGCGGCGCCGCACGCACAAGCGAGCTCGCTGAGGCCTCGTTGTGCCTCCGGTATGTGCTGCTGAAATTACTC
Organism: Lolium rigidum; assembly: GCF_022539505.1. Lineage (NCBI taxonomy): Eukaryota > Viridiplantae > Streptophyta > Magnoliopsida > Poales > Poaceae > Lolium > Lolium rigidum. Next base: position 148,832,038 of record NC_061513.1, read on the forward strand.
ACAAAAGCTTCCTCAAAGTCCAACCAACCGTTTATGCTTCCTGCCGGCAAGTTGTTCAGCCAGAGTCGTGCCGGTCCCACCAGGAATGATGGTACAATTCTCACGGCCCAACGCCGGTTTCCTCCTCCTGCTACGGTTCCTTCGCCTCCAGCGACGTATACCGCGGTCACGTAATCCGCGAGCCAATCTTCCGGCTTGGTGGTGCCATCGTATGTTTTTGTGTCACGGGGCAACTGGAAGTTGCGAACTGGTGGTTCCTCTTTCATGATCCTTGGGCCAAAGCATTTTGGACCCGGAGGACCTTCTGCCTCGATCAATTCTGACAAATACACTCTACCCAGACGGTGCCTCGCATCCCGTTCTGGTAGGTATCTTTCTCCCAATGGGTTCCGGCGTGCTGTGAGTCTTGTTGAATCCGCCTCATCGTAATGTTCCGGTACCACGGTCCTTGCCTGTCGGTACCTCGGGGGAAGCATTTCCTCCTCCTCATACGCTGCCCTTGCAGCTCGATAATTTTGCCCGGTTTCATGTCTACCGGCATGATTGTTTCCGGCATAGCCTCCTTTGGCATAACCTCGATCTGCCCCTTGGCTTTTTCTACCGGCACCGTGTTGCCCGGCTTGTTCTTTTCCGGCAAGAACCGGATCATACACAGTCATCTGCTGCGCATTCATCTCTTTTTCTCTTCTTCCGTCCGGATGGGGGGACGATGCCTGCCCATGGGACTTGCTTCCGGCATTCTTTGTTGAACGCACGGATTTTGAAGCCGCAGCCTTGTTCAGCTTAGCAAGCTGCTCAGCATTCTGCTGCTCGATGGTTTCTAGCAGCTCTCTAACACGCTCTTGCTGTTTTGCCAAAGCATCTCCGGAAAGCGACTCACATAGCTCTCTCGCAGCCTTAGCAGCTTTTATGGTTTTATCCGGGCTACTATACTTAGGTTTCTCTACGATGCTCACAGATGCAGAGGTACTTTTGCCGGCAAGAATTTCCTTACGCAAATCCTGATCTAGATTGCGAGCCTTAAGCCGGTTTTCCGGTATCCTAGCAGCATGAGCGCTAACAGAAGCAAAGCCATGGGCAGCGTTGTACTCACGTAGGGTTAGGTTCAGCTCGCGCTGCGCCCGGACGATGTCGGCGCCGTTCACGAGCAGCTTCTTGCGCGTTGCCTCCAGCTCCGCCCGAGCCGTTGCCGGGTCGATGTTCCGCGCGATGGGCGTCGCCAGCACGTTCATCGCCGCTTGGAGTGGTGTTTCCGGTGGTGCGGAAGATGCTCCCGCAGCGCCAGCGTCGCGCTCCAGCGGTGGCTTTCTTTCTCTCATGCAAAACCGTGCATGAGACTTTCATCTCGCACGGCTCCTAAGTGATAAAAGAAAGAAAAACTCGTCTTCTTTCTTTTTTGATTACCTTCCTCGCGTATGTATAAGACCGAATCCATTCTTTTTCGAAATCGATTTCGAAAAGAACTACTAATCCTTAACTTTTCGAGGAATCCTTCATCAGTGGTTGTGAATGACTGACTTTTTCAATCCTTTCGACCTTGGTTCCGGAGGAGCAAGTCAGAAAGGGGCCGCACGGGTCGAAGCCGCACGACCAGCACCTTCATCCGCAGCTTCCTTGCCAGCGCCGGCCGCGCCAGTCATCATCACCTCGACGCTGCCGGCAGCGCGGCCAGCACAGAGCCACCTTGGCGGATCCGGCGCCACCAGCACCGGCGAGAGGCGCCGGCGCACGGGGACAGTGCCGAAGTAGACGCGGTGGCTGCCGAACTCGATGATGCGGCCGTTCTTGGGGAAGATGCCGCCGTTGGCGAAGCAGCCCGCATTGTCGTTGATGAAGTCCATGGAGTAGAGGCGCTGGACGAGCGCAGACACCGTCCGCTTGCCGGCGACCTCAAGGATGCCCGGCCGAATATGAACTCCAGCAAGCGCCACTTCATGCCCCACGGTGGGCGCCAACTGTCGTCGTGGCGAACAGACAGATGCCATAGGATGGCTTAAGTTGGGGCCGAATGGGCGCTAGAGGATTCGGGGGAGGGTTTTTGATTAGATAGGATGAACTTCCGGATGGTTTCCTCAAGAACTCAGCCAAAGGCAAAGGTAGAAGAAGAAACACACAAGGAAGAACTCTGCTCTAGATCTTTCTCTTCATTGATCTCAACAGGATACAGGTTTGTGCATACAAGGTTTCTCTCTAGGTCGATCGTCCCATGTACGGGTGTGCCCCCTCTCCTTATATAGGGGAGAGGGTGGCTGATGACCCACAAGTATAGGGGATCGCAACAGTCTTCGCGGGAAGTAAAACCCAATTTATTGATTCGACACAAGGGGAGACAAAGAACACTTGAAAGCCTTAACAGCTGAGTTGTCAATTCAGCCGCACCTGGAAACAGTACTTGCTCGCAAGAGTTTATCGAGTAGTATCGAGCTTTATAGCAGTAGGGTGAGTGAAATAACAGCAGACAGAGTAACAAAGA
>NC_061513.1:148834610-148865719 GCF_022539505.1 Lolium rigidum
TTGAAGCATGTGGCGGTGAAACAAGTTTATCAATCACGAGATGGTGAATCAAGAGCAGCAGAGGTACTCGAGTTGTACCTTTTCTTGTAGTGGATGGTAATATGGCGACCTTAGTATCGCGAGTTTTACCCATGATGGAGAATTTGCAGCGAACAATATCAATCCAAGTGAACTTCCAAATAAAGCTATGCTCCCGGCAACGGCGCCGTGAAAATAGTCTTGATGACCCACAAGTATTAGGGGATCGCAACGATCTTCGCGGAAGTAAAACCCAATTTATTGATTCGACACAAGGGGAGACAAAGAACACTTGAAAGCCTTAACAGCGGAGTTGTCAATTCAGCTGCACTGGAAACAGACTTGCTCGCAAGAGTTTATCAAGAGTAATGCAGTTTTATAGCGATGGCAATAGTGAAATAACAATGAGCAGAGTAACAAAGACAGCAGTAGTGATTTTAGTAAACGAGCAGGATTAAAATACCGTAGGCACGGGGACGGATGACGGGCGTTGCATGGATGAGAGAAACTCATGTAACAATCATAGCAGGGCATTTGCGAGATAATAATAAAACGGTATCCAAGTACTAATCAATCAATAGGCATGTGTTCCAATTATAGTCGTACGTGCTCGCAATGAGAAACTTGCACAACATCTTTTGTCCTACCAGCCGGTGGCAGCCGGGCCTCTAGGGAAACTACTGGATATTAAGATACTCCTTCTAATAGAGTACCGGAGCAAAGCATTAACACTCCGTGAACACATGTGATCCTCACGTCACTGCCATCCCCTCCGGTTATCCCAATTTCTGTCACTTCGGGGCCATTGGTTCCGGACAGTGACATGTGTATACAACTTGCAGGTAAGACCATAAACAATGAATATCATGATGAAATAATAACATGTTCAGATCTGAGATCATGGCACTTGGGCCCTAGTGACAAGCATTAAGCATAACAAGTTGCAACAATATCATCAAAGTACCAATTACGGACACTAGGCACTATGCCCTAACAATCTTATGCTATTACATGAACAATCTCATCCAATCCCTACCATCCCCTTCGGCCTACAGCGGGGGAATTACTCACACATGGATGGGGGAAACATGGCTGGTTGATGAAGAGGCGTTGGCGGTGATGGCGGCGATGATCTCCTCCAATTCCCCGTCCCAGCCGAGTGCCAGAACGGAGACTTCTGGCTCCCGAGACGGAGTTTCGCGATGTGGCGGCGTTCTGGAGGGTTTCTGGCGACTTCGACTTCTCCGCGTGCGTTTTTAGGTCGAGGCCGATAAATAGTCCGAAGGAGGGCGTCGGAGGCCAGCCGAGGGGGCCACACCATAGGGCCGCGCGGGCCCCCTAGGCCGCGCCGCCTTATGGTGTGGGGCCCTCGGGCCTCCACTTGATTTGTCCTTCCGGCTCCGTCGGTATTCGGGAAAATAGGGCCTTCTGTCAAAATCCCGAGGTTTTTCCTGAAAGTTGGATTTCGCACAAAAACGAGACACCGGAACAGTTCTGCTGAAAACAGCGTTAGTCCGTGTTAGTTGCATCCAAAATACACAAATTAGAGGCAAAACAATAGCAAAAGTGTTCGGGAAAGTAGATACGTTTTGGACGTATCAGTGGCTTACAGAGGAAGAAACCCTAATGGCATCTTTGACTAGACAAACTACTTTACAAAGCTACTTTAATCATAAGTGACGCCGGGGTCTTCTTTAATCAGGGAGGCTGACGTCCTCCGGCTTCTTTCAGCGTCACCCTCCTCTTTGGCGCCAGGGCTTCGTTTAAAGCTACTTTGCTTAGCTCATCTTTGTCCTCTAGCTCTGGAGAGAATCTTTGACCAGTCTCGCCGACGTGCTACAGTGCACTTCTTACCGGTAGCCCGGTATCTTCTTTACCTGGTTCCGGTATACCCCTCTTGGGGATACCGGCTTAGCTTTACTTAGCCAAACACTTAACTTCGTGCTCCGGTATAAACATTAAACCGGTATCTTGATGGCTCAAACCATCCGGTTTGGCATGCCTTTGGCATACCGGGGGTCATCCCCCCAACAAGCTATGTCTTCCTCGTCGGGCTATCTTGCGATTCCTCGCTGCCCGGTGATTTTTGATGGCGTGAATTATCCTGATTTCACTGCCTTTATGCGCGTCCACATGCGTGGTCTTCGTCTTTGGGGTGTGCTTTCTGGCGAGGTCCCCTGTCCGCCGCGCCCCACTGCTCATACGGCGCCTATTCCACCGACGCATGTTCCCTTGCCCCAGATGCTACTCAGGAGGTCAAGGATGCAGCCAAGAGTGCTGATGATACTGCTCTGGCTGAGTATGACCGGAAGGTTCAGGAGTATTCTACCTCTGTTACGACGTACCGGCTGGATCTGACTGACTACACTAAGTGGATAGATGAGGATGCTCGTGCTGCTGCTGTTCTCACTTCCAGTGTTCTGCCTCAGTATGCTGCTGAGTTCATGAGTCTTCCCACTGTTTCTGCTCAGTGGGATTTTCTTCGACATCGCTATCAGCCGTCTAGGGATGCTTTTTATCTATCTGTGGTTCGCCAGGAGCATGCTCTTCAGCAGGGTGATTCCACTATTTATGAGTTCTATACTCAGAGTGCTGCTATCTGGCGTCAGCTTGATTCTCTTTGTACAGCTGTGTGTGCCACATGTCCTTGCTGTCTGACTGTTTGCGCGGATCTGGAGTTTCAGCGTGTATTTGAGTTCTTGTCGTGGCTCCGTAAGGAGTTTGAGCCTCGTCGTGCTCAGCTGCTTGCTCGTGGTCGTGTTCCGCTCTCTGAGGTACTGTATGAGCTTCGTGTTGAGGAGACTCGTCTTCGTGGTGCTGGTCTTCTTGAGGTTCCCTCTGTACTTACTGCTCGTGGTCCTCCTGTGCCGTCGGCTTCGTTGCGATCTCCAGTACCGCCGATACTCTCTACTCCTCCAGTCCAGGGCCAGAGTCAGCCTCAGCAGCCTCGTGGTATGACAGCACCTCCTCGTCCTCCTTGCTCCTACTGTGGCAAGCCTAGCCACGATGTCTCTAGCTGCTGGAGGAGGGATCCTAGTTTACATCAGTAGTACCATGCTCGTAAGCAGGCTGGTTCTTCAGGATCTTCTGCAGTTTCACTCTCTGACCAGGACATTATCCTTGGTCTTCGTGGTCTGCTCGCTGCTACAGGCTCTTCCTCGTCTGGTACTGCTGGTTCTGTGCCTAGCTCTTCTGGCACCACGCGACCACCATCTTCTACACATTCAGGTACGTCATCCCCGTGGTATCTGGATTCTGGAGCTTCTTTTCATATAACTTCTGTGTCTTCTATTCTTTCTTCTCTTTGCTCTCTTATTTCTCACGTCTGTGTTATCACGACTGATGGTACCTCTCTTCCTGTTTCCAGTCGAGGCAACCTCTCTACTTCCTCTTTCTCTGTTCCTGACGTTTCTCATGTTGCTAGTCTTAAGATGAATCTTTTTTTCTGCTAGTCAGCTTACTGATTCTGGTTGGCGCGTCATTCTTGACGCTGATTCTTGTGCTGTTCAGGACCGCCGTACACAGGCCCTGGTTGGAGCTGGCCCTTGATACGTCTCAAACGTATCTATAATTTCTGATGTTCCATGCTAGTTTTATGACAATACCTACATGTTTTGTTCACACTTTATATCGTTTTGATGCATTTTCTGGAACTAACCTATTGACGAGATGCCGAAGAGCCAGTTGTTGTTTTCTGCTGTTTTTGGTTTCAGAAATCCTACAAAGGAAATATTCTCGGAATTGGACGAAATCAACGCCCAGGGTCTTATTTTTCCACGAAGCTTCCAGAAGACCGAGGGAGATACGAAGTGGGGCCACGAGGTGGCGACACAATAGGGCGGCGCGGCCCAGGTCTTGGCCGCGCGGCCCTGGTGTGTGGGGCCCTCGTGACGCCCCCGACTCTGCCCTTCCTCCCAGTTAAAGCCTTCGTCGCGAAACCCCCAGTACCGAGAGCCACGATACGGGAAACCTTCCAGAGACGCCGCCGCCAATCCCATCTCGGGGGATTCAGGAGATCGCCTCCGGCACCCTGCCGGAGAGGGGAATCATCTCCCGGAGGGCTCTTCATCGCCATGATCGCCTCCGGATCGATGTGTGAGTAGTTCACCCCTGGACTATGGGTCCATAGCAGTAGCTAGATGGTTGTCTTCTCCTCATTGTGCTATCATGTTAGATCTTGTGAGCTGCCTATCATGATCAAGATCATCTATTTGTAATGCTACATGTTGTGTTTGTTGGGATCCGATGAATATTGAATACTATGTCAAGTTGATTATCAATCTATCATATATGTTGTTTATGTTCTTGCATGCTCTCCGTTGCTAGTAGAGGCTCTGGCCAAGTTGATACTTGTAACTCCAAGAGGGAGTATTTATGCTCGATAGTGGGTTCATGCCTCCATTGAATGCTGGGACAAGGTGATAGAAAGTTCTAAGGTTGTGGATGTGTCTGTTGCCACTAGGGATAAAACATCGATGCTTTGTCTAAGGATATTTGTGTTGATTACATTACGCACCATACTTAATGCAATTGTCCGTTGTTTGCAACTTAATACCGAAAGGGGTTCGGATGATAACCTGAAAGTGGACTTTTTAGGCATATATGCATGCTGGATAGCGATCTATGTACTTTGTCGTAATGCCCTGATTAAATCTCATAGTACTCATAATGATATATGTATGTGCATTGTTATGCCCTCTTTATTTGTCAATTGCCCAACTGTAATTTGTTCACCCAACATGCTATTTATGGGAGAGACACCACTAGTGAACTGTGGACCCCGGTCCATTCTTTACATCTGAAATACAATCTACTGCAAACTCTGTTCGTTACTGTTCTTCGCAAACAACCATCATCATCCACACTATACATCTAATCCTTTGTTTACAGCAAGCCGGTGAGATTGACAACCTCACTGTTACGTTGGGGCAAAGTACTTTGATTGTGTTGTGCAGATTCCACGTTGGCGCCGAAATCCCTGGTGTTGCGCCGCACTACACTCCGCCACCAACAACCTTCACGTGTTCCTTGACTCCTACTGGTTCGATAACCTTGGTTTCTTACTGAGGGAAAACTTGCTGCTGTACGCATCACACCTTCCTCTTGGGGTTCCCAACGGACGTGTGTCTCACGCGCCATCAGCCCTCGCAGCCTTGAGTCTCCGGGGCTATGGGAGTTAGACTGGCTTCGCGTTCCATCCGCTGACACTTCATCTGACAGTTCTCCTGCGGTTGCTGCTTTTGTCACTGGCTCTTTTCAGCAGTGGCATCATCGTCTGGGTCACCTTTGTGGCTCCCGTTTATCGTCATTAGTCTGTCGTCGTCTTCTGGGTCTGTCTCAGGAGATGTGTCTTTAAACTGTCAGGGTTGTAGGTTAGGCAAACAGATTCAGCTTCCCTATCCTACTAGTGTTTCTGTATCTCAGCGACCTTTTGATTTAGTTCATTCAGATGTCTGGGGTCCTGCTCCCTTTGCTTCAAAAGGGGGCCATCGATACTATATTTTATTCATTGATGATTTTTCACGGTACACCTGGTTGTCTTTTATGCGCTCTCGCAGTGAGGTGCTCTCTATTTATCAGCGCTTTGCGACCATGGTTCGTACTCAGTATTCCACGCCTATTCGTGTGTTTCGTGCTGATTCTGCAGGTGAGTATATCTCCCAGCACCTCCGTGGTGTCCTTGCTGAGCAGGGCACCCTCGCTCAGTTCTCGTGTCCCGGCGCGCATGCTCAAAATGGTGTCGCTGAACGTAAGCATCGTCATATTCTTGAGACTACACGTGCTATGATGATTGCTTCCTCTCTTCCGCCGCATTTCTGGGCTGAGGCCGTCGCTACGTTGACTTACCTCATTAACATTCAGCCTTCTGCTGCCCTTCAAGGTAGCATTCCTCTCGAGCGTCTCTCTGGTAGTTCTCCAAACTACTCGACTCTTCGTTTATTTGGTTACGTTTGCTATGTCCTCCTACCTCCTCGCGAACACACCAAACTAACCACTCAGTCTGTTGAGTGTGTTTTTCTCGGATACAGTGATGAGCATAAGGGCTATCGCTGTTGGGACCCCGTTGGTCGTCGGATGCGCATCTCTCGTGATGTCACTTTTGATGAGACGCGTCCCTTCTATCCTCGCCCCACCTCTGGTACTTACCTGTTGGATGATATATCTTTTCTTGTATTTCCTGATGCACCTCCCGCTGTCTCTTCTCCTCGACCTCTTAGTTCTGATGTGCCCCCTTCGACCTCGGCGCCAGCCTCTCCTCCGTCTAGTTCACCTAGTTCTCCTCGTTCTCCGGCTTCGGACCCTTCCTCTGCTGTTCCTTCTTCCTCTTCTTCTGATGAGCCGTCTTCCGCTGATGAGCTTCCCTCTTCACGGCATGTTCGCCAGCGTCATGCTCCAGACCGTTACTCTCCTAGTCAGTATCGGGATGCCGAGCGTCATCCTGAATGGCAGCTTGCCATGGCTGAGGAGATTGCTGCGCTTGAGCGCACTGGCACCTGGGATCTTGTTTCTCTCCCTCCTGGTGTTCGTCCTATCACGTGTAAGTGGGTCTATAAAATTAAGACCCGCTCTGATGGATCTCTTGAGCGCTATAAATCGCGTCTTGTGGCTCGTGGCTTTCAGCAGGAGCACGGCCGTGACTATGATGAGACTTTTTCCCCTGTGGCTCATATGACCACTGTGCGTACTCTTCTCGCTATCGCTTCTGTTCGACGCTGGTCTGTGTCCCAGCTTAATGTTCAGAACGCTTTTCTTAATGGCGAGTTGAGTGAGGAGGTTTACATGCAGCCTCCTCCTGGGTATTCTGTTCCCGATGGGATGGTTTGTCGTCTTCGGCGTTCTCTTTATGGCCTGAAACAGGCCCCTCGGGCCTGGTTTGAGCGCTTTACCTCTGTGGTGACTGCTGCTGGTTTCTCTCCTAGCTTTCATGATCCAGCGCTATTTGTTCACACTTCTCCTCATGGACGCACTCTTCTTCGTCTCTATGTTGATGATATGATCATTAATGGTGATGATCCTGAGTATATTGCCTTTGTCAAGGCTCGTCTTCGTGATCAGTTTCTTATGACTGATCTTGGTCCTCTTCGCTACTTTCTTGGGATTGAGGTCTCCTCCACTTCTGATGGTTTTTCTATCTCTCAGGAAAAGTATATTCAGGATCTTCTTGCTCGCTGCTCTTGGGGATGAGCGCACTGCTGAGACTCCTATGGAGCTTAATGTTAAGCTTCGTCCTACTGATGGTGATCCTCTTCCTGATCCGAAACATTATCGTCATCTTGTTGGGAGTCTTGTTTATCTTGCTGTCACTCGTCCTGATATCTCTTATCCTGTTCATATTCTGAGTCTGTTTGTCTTAGCTCCTACCACTGTTCACTACAGTCATCTCATCCGTGTTCTTCGTTATCTTCGTGGCACTACCACTCGTCGCCTTTTCTTTCCTCGTTTCAGCTCTCTCCAGCTCCAGTGCTACTCGGATGCTACGTGGGCGAGTGATCCTACGGATCGTCGTTCACTTTCTGCTTACTGTGTGTTTCTTGGTGGTTTGCTTGTTGCTTGGAAGACAAAGAAACCGGTAGCGGTTTCCCATTCGAGTGTTGAGGCTGAGCTGTGGGCTATGGCTTTGTTGATTGTTGAGGTGACCTGGTTACGGTGGTTGCTTGCAGATTTTGGGTCTCTGTTACGACACCCACTCCACTTATGTCTGACAGAACAGGTACTATCAGTATTGCACGTGATCCGGTCAAGCATGAGCTTACCAAGCATATTGGTGTTGATGCTTTTTATACACGTGCTCAGGTGCAGGCTCAGGTTGTTGTGCTTCATTATGTGCCTTCAGATTTGTAGTTGGCGAATTTCTTTCCAAAGGCACAAACCCGAGCACAACATGACTTCTTACTCTCCAAACTCAGTGTTGTGGATCCACCATGAGTTTCGGGGGGGGGTGTTAGATGTATATATTTGTATATTGTAGTTTTCTCATATGTTAGGGGGCTTCCTGCATATTTCCACCTGTACCTGTACTATATATTATGGCCTTTGACCCCTGGTAATACAAGTTGTCTATTACCCTAACACGTCCGAGCCTACAACTTGCAAGTCGACATGTCCTGGCCGGATCTGGGAAGACAACTGAAAAAGGCAACCAACCCCCGCGAAGGCGTGAACTGATGTAGCGGTGGTGACCGTGACAAAGACACAGGGCTATGGCGGGCAGCTGCAGGTCCCGAGCTCCTCATGTGGCTAGGGGGTGCAAATAACATTGACAAGAGGACTAGGCCCTGGCAAGTGCGGATGAAACAAGCGGCTACCACAACTACGTGGAGAGGCGCATGCGGCAATGTCATCGCGATGGGGATGAAGGAGGACGCGGCATGTGGAGTCAGTGGTGAATCCAAGACAAAATCAGTGGGGTGCAAGAGCTAAAACATTTCCTTTTTATGATTTATATTTGCCACTATTAGCTCAAATACTACTAAAAGAAGTTTTATACTTTTGGAGGGATTGCCCCGTATCTCACTAACATGAGTGTCCAGAGAGAACAAGAGGGGACATACGCGGCCGATATTCTAGGGACCGCATTTTCAGCAATTTAAGCTAGAAATGAATCCTAGCGGATACTCAATCCCCGTGAATCGCATTGTTGGGCCGTGTAGGCTACCGCTGTTGGACACGAATTCCCTCCCTGGCAATCGAGCGCTCGAGCAATCACTTTCCATGGCGCGGAAGCGCTCGCGGAGCGAGTCAATTCCCTTTTTATCACTTAGTGTTTTAATTGCGTTCACACGTGTTCACACTAACAGCTTTTATTACTACTTTGCAAGTTGCATGTAGCCAAGAGCGTTCACACTGCATGCATGCACATGCACAGATCATCTCATGGATTTGCATTTAATGAGCGTTCACACTTTCATAAGCTATTGCATGCATACACATAGCATCTCACTCTTTTTCTTCAGCACGAGGCAGGCTCTCAATTCTCTTTTTTCAATTCCCTTTTGGGTTTTATTTTCATACGGTAATTCATATTTAATGGGGTCCTTTTGCAATTCCCTTTTTCGGGCCAGTGGTTTTTAAGGGGGAAAATAACGGGTGGGAAGATCCACTTGCAACTCAAATAAACTACCACTTGCTACTCAAATTAAGCACTGTTTTAAGTTGTAAGCTAACAAAAGTTGCTAAAATATTCTAAATGAAATTTAATTTTTAGGGTTGCTAGGTATTTATATTTACCGTTGATAATTAACGGGGCACCGGGTTGATAACTTGTAAACAAAAAAAAGAGCCGCTACATATTTTAAATTAAATTAAATTTTTAGGGTTGATATTTATTTATATTTTACCATTGATAAATAGCGGGTCACCGGGTTGATAGCTTGTAAACTAAAAGAGAGTTGCAAAAATATTCTAAATGAAATAATTTTTAGGGTTATTATTTATTTATATTTACAGTTGATAAATAACGAGGCACCAGGTTGATAGCCTGTAAAATAAAAAAAAATGTTCGCTAAAATATTCTAAATGAAATACTTTTTAGGGTTGGTAGTTATTTTATAATTACCATTGATAAATAACGGAGCACCGGGTTGATAACTTGTAAACTAAAAAGAGTCGCCAAAATATTCGAAATGAAGTTAGATTTTTAGGGCTGGTAGTTATTTATATTTACTATTCATAAATAACAGGACACTGGATTGATAGCTTCTAAACTAAAAAAGATTCGCTAAAATGTTTAAAATAAAATTAACTTTGCGGTTGATAATTTTATACAATCACCGTTGATCACTTAAATACGGAGGGGTTGATTATTCAAATATAAAGTGTTGATAACTTTTAGCCAGAAAAAAAGTTTGTCAAAACATATCAACATGGGTGCTAGTTTTGAAGATCTCGTCGAGACGGATTTATTGGTGAAAGCGAATCTTAATTTGGAGTTGTCGTTTGAAAGTTAAAACATTTTGAATTTTCAAATTTGGAAAAGATTCCGCTGACATCGAGCAGATTCGTCTATTTGTGCATGCATGCAGAACTTTCCCTCAATAGCCTGCACCAGGTTGATAATTTTATACATTCACCGTTGATCACTTAAATACGGATGGGTTGATTATTCAAACAGAGAGGGTTGATAACTTTTAGCCCGAAAAAAAAAATTTCTCGAAACATATCAACATGGGTGCTAGTTTTGAAGATCTCGTCGAGACAGATTTATTGGTGAAAGCGAATCTTAGTTTGGAGTTGTCGTTTGGAAATTAAAATGTTTTAAATTTTCAAATTTGGAAAAGATTCCGCTGACATCAGCAGATTTGTCTATTTGTGCATGCATGCAGAACTTTCCCTCAATAGCCTACACCAGGTTGATAATTTTATACATTTACCGTTGATCACTCAACTACGGAGGGGTTGATTATTCAAATAGAGAGGGTTGATAACTTTTAGCCAGGAAAAAAGTTTGTCGAAACATATTAACATGGGTGTTAGTTTTGAAGATCTCGTCGAGACGGATTTATTGGTGAAAGCGAATCTTCATTTGGAGTTGTCGTTTGAAAGTTAAAACGTTTTGAATTTTCAAATTTGGAAAAGATTCTGCTGACATCAGGAAATTCGTCTTTTGTGTACATGCATGCAGAACTTTTCTCAATAGCCTGCACCAGGTTGATAATTTTATACATTTACCGTTGATCACTCAAATACGGAGGGGTTGATTATTCGAATAAAGAGGGTTGATAACTTTTAGTCAGAAAAAAAGTTTGTCGAAACATATTAACATGGGTGCTAGTTTTGAAGATCTCGCCGAGGCGGATTTATTGGTGAAAACAGATCTTAAATCGGAGTTGTCGTTTGTGAGATAAAACGTTTTAAATTTTCAAATTTGAAAAGATTCTCGCTTACATCATCAAATTCGTCTGTTTCTACATGCATGCAAAACTTTCCCTCAATAGTCTCCACTACAGTCCAAAATTTGCCAAAAATGGAATTTTTTTGGGTTGGAAACCGATCGCTTAATCCCTCCCTGGCGCTCGAGCGCTAGCTAGGGCAGCCTTGTTGGACACGCGTTATGACTTGATCCGTTTGTGTTGGTCCGCTAGAAACGCCGTTAGACTGCAATACACCAGCCGTGTACATACACCGGTGCTAGTCACGAAATTTGAACGTGGACTCGCCAAGGTAAGTAAAGCAAGGAAGGTATCAGCACGAACACCACGTTTGCGCACATGATTAGGCTAAGAGCCGCTTCCAAACCGCAAAGAAAGAAGGAAAACCTAAAGACAAAGGAGCCGTAGCGAAAGAAGGGCGGATGGGAATGGGGAGAATAAAAGAGGTTCCGGCCGGGAAGGAAATCAAAAGAAGCAAAAGAGCAAAAGGAGTCCGTCGAGGAGGAGCGACTCGATCGAGCGAGGAGGATGAGGAGGAGAGCGGGGAACACAGGAAAAGACGGGTAGAAGAGAGTGAAGTATAATTGGCCGCGCGCAAGGATCCATCATGGCTCCTCCAAGTTCCATAAAAGTGCCCCGTCGAATCGAATCCGATCATCGGTCCAAGGAACAGTCGCGGTCAGGCATAGAAGATCCCGCCTTTTGGCACCAACCTCCACGCACGATAACCCAGGACATACTATCACCCAGCTGCCGCTACGGGGATCCGATACTACGGCTAGTGTACCACCATCGCTAGACTGATCATTTTCTCTTCGATATCCTCCTACCCTACTGCTACTGGTAGCGAGACGAGTAACTGGCGTGGCTTTTCTTTTCTTCTGGTTTGATTTCCTTTTCCTTTATCGGTGTTGTAAGCTGCTTAATTCCCCTGCCAGGTCAAAGGAGGCAGCGATTCCAGAGAAAGCCAAAGCCCGTGGAGCCCATGATTCCGTATGCATTGCTGCTCCCAACGGCCAAAGTGCCGACACAACCTTACCCAAAGCATATACCTGGGGCCTTAACCATGCTTGCTCTCGCCTTCTTTCACGCTCTACTAAACAAAACAAGCACAACTCAGGAAACCAAAAGCGATTACGTTCAAAACATCCGAAATGCAGGCACAAAGCATCCAACTTGCTCCATGATTTGATGTGCGCCGGCCGGATCGAGACTAGTTTAGTAGCTGCTGTTTTAGCAGTCTAGTAGTGCCTCGGCCGGTCCGTTTCGTCTCAGGTCTTTGAAATGGTGATGTGGTTGGTACATTCTGAATTCATTATAGGATTATTGCTATTCTATCTTCATTTCGGTGGTGCGTCTAGCATCGGTGAAGGGTGCGTGAAGTTATCTAGCTGATCTCCTAGCATCTGATCGTTTTTCTATTCGTTGGTGTGGTTTTAGATCGATCTCTACGGTTGATATCATTGTCGATAATAGATGCTCTAGCGCGCCTTTTGGGTCGTCTTAGCTCGAGGACTTCTCGTTCGTCTACAATAACAAGCTCTATCACAACAAGATTTGCCTAACTATGGTGATGGAAGGGCGGGAATGAAATGTCTTTCATCCGCGCTAGTGTTTATGGTCGTTGCTAGATGGTCCAATAACTTATTTATATTTTTTGTTATATTTTAGGCCCTTTTTACTGCCATTGATGATTATTAATAAACCAATGAATTTTCTTAAAAAAATAATAATGCACAGTTTTTTGGCAGGGATTATACTCCTTGTGCTTCGTGTGGCGATCCATTTGCTGGACTGTCCAGGAGGAGCTAAAATAAGACGGCAGAAAAAACAAGAGGAGGAACACGAGCCCGAAGCAGTATATGCGAGTATTGTAGCAGGTGTTGCGAGCAAGAAGTTCTCGTGTGTTTCGTGCACCGTCTTGGGCAGGCAATCCGCCCGAGGAGATCGTCGTTCAAAAAGTTGTCCCGACACTGCCAGAGTTAAGCCTAGAGATTGGTGTCCTTTGGTTGGGATATCTCAAGCCCTCGTCCCTTCCCTTTGCCCTTTGATTGCAGGGAGATGGGGACGGGCATCTCTCGGAAAGCGATACTCCCCTGACGCTCTTCGCGTCTCTCTAGGTTTGAACCATTACTTGTTAACTTCACTGTCGGGAGCGGCTAATTAAGCTCGATCGCAAAGTGATCAGATGGAAGGTTGATTCAGTTCAAGTATCAAGGCCGGAAATAGTATCTCGCTCTTTTACTTTCACCACGCTTAGAGCATCTCCAAGATCCAAAACCGGTATTTTTTCACAAATATGACCCTGGCCAAATTAGTGCCTAGTTTGGCTGGTTCAGCGAAACTATTTTGCAATCTGATTTCTGTAAGAATGAAACTAAAATAGTGCAGGTTAGCGCCACACATCTTCCAAGTCGGGCCACAAGATTTGCCACCAAAAGTAGGGTGCCATGCTCGTTGGCGCCAAACTAGTAGAACCACCCATGTTAGAGCATCTCCAGCCGCGTCCCCCAAACCGTCCCCCAAACCGCGCCGGATTGAGCGTTTGGGGGACGTGTTTTGTTCGTGCCGCGTTTGGGGGACGTCGCTCCCCAGCCGCGTCCCCCAAACACCGCCCCCAAACATTTAAAATAATTTTTTTAACACATAAACCATTTATATCAAATGTAGCATATGAAAAAAAATGTTTTCGAGGATTGTTTTCAAATTAAATTACAACAAACAATAAAACAAGTAATCAAATATAATAAAAAGGGCTAGATGATACATCAAGGTGCCACGGTATTTCCTTTGATCCTCCACAAATGCTCAACGAGATCAGCTTGAAGTTGCTCATGCACATTGCTGTCACGGATCTCTGCGTGCATGGCGAGAAAATCAGCAAAATCTGCGGGCAACTCATGATCAACCTCCGCGAGAGGGCCTTGACACTCATAGGGACCAACATGTGACCTAACATGATTCTTGCGGTCATCCTCGATGATCATGTTGTGCATGATCACACAAGCCTCGCATCACCTCCCACATTTGGTCGTGAGACCAGCTTAGAGCAGGGTACCGGACAATGGCAAATTGTGCTTGAAGCACACCAAATGCCCGCTCGACATCCTTCCCGCAAGCCTCCTGTCGTGTAGCAAAGTGAGAATTCTTCAGACCTGATGGATTCGAGATTGTTTTGACAAAAGTGGCCCATTTTGGATATATACCATCGGCTAGATAATAGCCTTTGGTATATTGGTGGCCATTGATCTCATAGTTGCATGGTGGAGCATGCCCTTCCACTAGTCCGTCGAACACCGGAGACCGCTGCAACACGTTGATGTCATTGTGTGATCCCGCCATGCCAAAGAAAGAATGCCAAATCCACAGGTCATAATCTGCCACGGCTTCAAGCACCACACCGCAATATCCATGACTCCCTTTGTATATACCTTGCCAAGCAAACGGGCAGTTCTTCCATGCCCGGTGCATGCAATCGATGCTTCCAAGCATTCCAGGAAATCCTCCGGCAGCATTTTGTGCCATGATCCTTGCAGATCTCTTCCTCGGTTGGCCCTCTCAAGTAGTATTTGCCAAACTTTCCCACCACAGCTCGGCAAAACTTGTACATGCACTCAATGGCGGTAGACTCACTCATGCGAAGGTAGTCGTCCCGTGTATCGGCGGGTGCTCCGTATGCAAGCATCCTCATGGCGGCGGTGCACTTCTGAATGGATGAGAACCGAGAACGCCTACGGCGTCGACCTTGAGCTTGAAGTAGGGGTCGAACTCTCGAACGCCGTGGAGGATATTCATGAACAGGCCCTTGCTCATCCTGTACCGGCGCCGAAAATTGTCGGCATGTGTTGCCCCGTCGGCGAAGTAGTCGTTGTGCAGCATGGCATGCCCCTCCATCCTCTGCCGGGGCTTCGACTTCCTTCTTCCCGGCCTTGATCCTCCGCGGCGCGGCCTCTTACTCTTCTCCGCCTCAGCGTCAAGCATGTCCCGGAGGGACGCGATGATCGGCAAATGCTCCCGCAGGTCGTCGTCGAACGCTTGCTCGTCCTCCGAGCGGCAGGGCAACCATCTCATCGTTGCTGTCCATGGCTAAAGCAAAATCAATGGTTAAAATTGCGCCGAGGCGAGACGACGCAACAAACAGCGACCAATCGCGCCTACACGGCAAGTCGTCGAGCACCTTCGTGCGCGGAGGTGGGGCGGATTTGACGGCGCATTCCGGGAGGCGGCTGGCGACGCGGCGGCGGCGGCACGACCGGCGGGAGCCCCAGCCGCGACAACGGTGCCGACTCGCGGCGACGGATCGGACGCCCAAACGGCCGGGAAATCCAGCGGCGGCGGTGGGGTGGGAGGCGCGGGAAGGAAGGAGCGACGAGAAAAGAGGCGCGAACCAACGGTTTATGCAAATAGTCGCCGACATGTGGGAGCCCGCCTCGCTTTTCGTTGTGTCCGGCGTCCCCGGAGCGTCCCCTATGGGACGGGGACGGGCTCGGGGCGCCGGACACCGTATCGGGCCGCGCCGGACAAAAATGGGCTTTGGGGGACGCGGCTGGAACGCTTTTTTTGTCCGGCGCGCCCCAAATCCCTTTGGGGGACGCTTTGGGGGACGCGACTGGAGATGCTCTTATATACTTAGGGCATCTCCAGCGGCGCGACGGAGCGACCGTTTGTGTCCGGCGTGATCGGAAATGCGTCTGGCACTACCTCCAGCGGAGCGATGCATAGTGACCGATCCGTACGCGGAGACGCAAACCTGGCCCAAATATGCGCCAGGTTTGCGTCTATGCGGACGCTGAGCGGACGCGCAAAGTGTCCGCTCGGTCGTCGCACGGGCCTGCCTGGCAGGGACACAACTGCATCGTCTTCTGTGGCATTAGTTGCGAGCGGCGCGCTGCAGCCTTTGCAGGGCCGCGTTAATGGCGCGCCTCGGCTTCCGCGAGCGTGCGCAGCGAGGCGGCGTTGCAGTGGCAGGCCATTGAAGGCCAGATGGCGTCCGAACCTCTTAAAGGGACGCTGCCGGTGGCCCCGACCAAACCATTGCCACATCCCACGGTATTCACCCCACCGACGCCATGGGGAAGAAATGCTAGCCGTTCCGCAAGACCAAGAACGACCACGAGTCTAGCGTCTCGCGGTCCGGCAAGAAGGCACTTGTCGGCCGGTACGTCCGCGTCGACTTCGCGCGGCAGCTATGGGAGGAAAACCGGCCGGTACCATGGCCGGACATGAACTTGCCGGGAGGGGGCTGGTACCTCAACTCGAGGCGCGTGCCGGTTCCCCCTGTGCCACGCGAGGGGCGAGAGCGGTGGGATGAGGTGCGCCGCCACCGAGCGATCTTGCCGCCAGATCTGCGGGAGGATCCGGCGTACGCGCTGAACTCCTACAACTGGATTTCATTCGGGTCATCGGAGTTCGACGCGCGCCGCCGCGCTGGCTACCTCGCTGACGTAGACTACTTCGAGCGCGAGATCGCCGCAGAAGAAGAAGAGAACGACTAGGAGGACGCGGACGAGGACGGCGACGAGGACGAGGACGAGGACGTGACCATGGCACAGTACGACCACGACGACGGCGGGCCGGCGTGGGATCCAGAGACCCAGCCACCGGACATTTCCGAGGAGGAGGCCATTGCCATGGCACTGGCCAACAGCAAGCAGGACGAGCTCAACGAGCTCACTTTGTGGGACGGGCTCGCAATCCAGCTCCGCGAGTCAGCGCTCGCGCAGGGGAGGCCGACGACTCCTCCGGCCACGCCGACGCGTTCCAACGACCGCGCTCCGCCTGCTGCTCCGGCGTGGGATCCCTGGCCACAGCCTCCTGCCCATGCGGCGGTACCTCCTCCACCGCCGGCGTACGAGCTTCCATGCTCGACGCCGGAGTTGATTGACCTCGTCAGCGACGACGACCAGTAGGCAGCACCTACTTTTAGCACGCCTTTCTGGCTTTTTTATGTTTTTTTATTAATGTAAATTATGGCTTCATGAATGAAAAAAAAATGTGTCGTGCCGCTGGAGTCACCCCCGACGCAAACGAACGCCCGGACGATATCGACCATTTGGCCCGACGCAAACGGACACGACTCGTCCGTTTGGATGTCTGAAATGCGTCGCGCCGCTGGAGATGCCCTTATGTTCCTTTGGCGCCGAGACAAATTTTATTGGCTTCGACCTGCACAATTCTAACTCCATCCTCTTTGACGTCAAACTTAGAGGTCGGATTCGGAATAGTTTCACCAAAGGATTACATAATGCATTAATTTTTTCAAAAGTGATAGATTGCGGAAATATGATTGTATTGATATGCGGTAATTGGTGATTACATTTTGTGCCTCTTGAACAGTTTATATAGTAGAGAAGACTTAGAGGGCAAGAACCGTAGTATATAACTAAACGTAATATACTGTAACACCACCCCCCCCCCTCCCAATGTGATCGGTAGTAACACACGGACGGTCCGACTAGAGCAGAAGCCAAAGAGGTGGTGTAGTCCTTGATATCGATGTCGATGAAGCCGTTATTGTCGTGGTCGATGATGCCTTGTGTGATGTAGTCGCCTTGGAGAATGTAGGTGAGGTACATTGTGTTTTGGTCGTTGTCGTCGTTGAGCCCGGGAAGACGCTCGGAAGGAAGAAGTTGTTGTTGTGGTAGAAGTAGTAGGCGACACGCTGTCGAGCTTGCCGGACTCGGGAGCGCGCTGGGGACGAAGGCACACGCCGGTGTTGCCAGTATCGGACGTGCGAAGACAGTGACCACCATGAGCCATGCGCACAAGAGTTGGATGGAGTAGCAAAGAAGGCCTCCGTGAACGGTCGGTGCGTAGAAGTTTTCCGCCGATATGTTGGAGTAGACGAAGTAGCTTCAAGAAGAAAAATTAAGTTCGAGTGTGCAAATAAAAATAGACTGCAACTCTGGCGGCGAGGTCGTGGTGGACGAAGACGGCGATGTAGTTGTTGAAGTAGATTCTGGGGATTAAACCCGGGTTCCGCGTGGGTTGTCGCAGTGAAAAAGATCTCGGTTGGTGTTGACGATGACCATGAGTGTTGGCGACGATGCAGTTGTTGATGTAGATGGTTGTCGGCGATGATGACCAGCGGCGATGATGCGGTCCTTTGTTGACGGCAAGACGCATACTTGGGACGGGTGGCCCGGTTGGTGACGGCGAAGACGGTCCGACGTGGTGGCGACGTGCAATCGGAGAAGTCAGTGACGACGCATGAAGGCGTCCCTTGGGGCGCCGCGTAGAGCCTCCTTGGCATGGTCGTGGGCGAAGATTTGCCGGAGATAAGTTGACGCTGAAGTTGATGTAGAGGCGCACGATGACAACATGTCGATTGGATTGATCGGATTATTTGGTGGCTAAAGAAAAAGAGAGAAAGAAACAGATCTAAATCGAAATTTGCTAATCTACGAAAATAATCTGAAGAAAAAACCTAGCTACGAGATCTGATGCCCCGGGTGGAGATCATGGAGATCGATCTCCCCGGGGGTGGCGAAAGCGGTGGGTAGCTAAACCCTAGGCTGCGGAAAGAACCGCTCTGATACCGTGATAGATTGTGGAAATATGATTGTATTGATATGTGGTAATTGGTGATTACATGTGTGCCACTTGGGTAGTTTATATAGTAGAGAAGACTTGGAGGGTAAGAGTCCTAGTAGAGATAGATCTAGGTTACAATCTTAAACTACCTGATATAACTAAACGTAATATACTCTACCAAAAAGTTCAAAATTTGTCAATAAATACCCCAAATCGCCCCTATCCGTCTAATTCTATCCTGGGGGATTCCGCTTTGTCCATTTTACCTACCAATGGCGCCCATGTGTTGTCGGTTGTCCACGTACAACCCATGTGCCCCATCCTGGCCCCATAATTGGGATGGGATTGGGGAACCAGCAGATGTTGTCCGCGGTCCTCTTTGGTCCGCATGAATCCCCTCGTCAGCCACTATCCCCTTGTCTACCTCCTCCACTAACTCTACCCCAACCTCCCCGACCGGACCAAGCGCTCTGGTGGCCGAACACCGCCGCTCCCTTGTCGTTACCGCCTCACGCAGCAACCAAAATAACAGGCACTACCCACCGCCGGCGCATATCTACACTTTTTTGTCACTTTTGACATCCTCGGTCATTGCCCGCTAGCCATCTTTGCCACAACCACCTCGTAGTCTATCTTGTTGTCTCCTTCCCAACCAACGTTGATGTTCTTCTATCCACTGCGAACCCCGTTGGTTGGACCGCTACCTCGCCCTCACCCGCCGGAGCCTCAGACGACTCGGGCATCTCTAGCTCGGTCGGTCTTTACTCCGCCCACAACATGTTCGATCATTTGCCAAAACAACCATTTTAGGTAAAATAAATCACAAACTATCTTCAACACTTTTCTTTGTGCATAGTTCATGATGCTCCTTCCAATATTTTATCATAGTTAATGGCGGATGATACTATTTTTTTATAACTTCGACGAGTTCTTTGACATGTCCTCGAATGACTCATCTGATCATGATGACGATATATTTCTTGCAGTTGCTCTTGTTTTCTATGATAACCAGCAATTTTCCATACCAAGGTTCAGACAATCTATCCCAGGACATGAAACCTTGGACCGTGACCGAATTGGCGCTCATGTTTAACTCTACAATGACTACTTCAATCCGGCGGGAAATCTCTATTCTCCATCTCAGTTCCATCGACTCGTCCACATGTGAAGGGTTGTGTTCAACTGTATATTGGAGGGCGTGAAAGCCTAGGCCAACTACTTCACGATTGATACGTTGGATTCGGAATACCGGATGTAGAATAGTTGCTTTTTCCCTAAAAGGTCTAGGTTTATATCGATCCTTGGGAAGCGACTGTGGTGATTTACTCAAGCAAGACTGATGTCTACGGGTGCTTCTATTCTTGTAGACAGTGTTGGGCCTCCAAGAGCAGAGGTTTGTAGAATAGCAGCAAGTTTCCCTTAAGTGGATCACCCAAGGTTTATCGAACTCAGGGAGGAAGAGGTCAAAGATATCCCTCTCAAGCAACCCTGCAACCACAAAGCAAGAAGTATCTTGTGTCCCCAACACACCTAATAGGTGCACTAGTTCGGCGAAGAGATAGTGAAATACAGGTGGTATGAATAAGTATGAGCAGTAGTAACGGCGCCAGAAAAGTGCTTGCTGGCGTGTGGTTGATGGTGGTAATATTGCAGGAAGTACGGATGCGATAAAAGAGTAAACAAGCAGCGGTAGCGATATTTAGGAACAAGGCCTAGGGATCATACTTTCACTAGTGGACACTCTCAACATTGATCACATAACAGAATAAATAGATAAATGCTAGACTCTACACTCTCTTGTTGGATGATGAACACCACTAACCGTGTAGGATTACACGAACCCTCAATGCCGGAGTTAACAAGCTCCACAATATTCGATGTTCATGTTTAAATAACCTTAGAGTGCATGACAGATCAACATAACCAAACCAAGTACTAACATAGCATGCACACTCGTCACCTTCACACTACGAAAGGAGGCATAGATCACATCAATACCATCATAGCAATAGTTAACTTCATAATCTACAAGAGATCACAATCATAGCCTACGCCAAGTACTACACGATGCACACACTTGTCACCATTACACCGTGCAGGAGGAATAAACTACTTTAATAACATCACTAGAGTAGCACACGGATAAATTGTGATACAAAACACATTGCAATCATAAAGAGATATAAATAAGCACTTCACTATGCCATTCATAACGAGTGAATAAGTATTCTGTGAAATATAGCCTAAGAGACCCACACGGTGCACACACTCGTCACCTTTACACACGTGGGACAAGGAGTCTCCGGAGATCACATAAGTAAAACCCACTTGACTAGCATAATGACATCTAGATTACAAGCATCATCATATGAATCTCAATCATGTAAGGCAGCTCATGAGATTATTGTATTGAAGTACATAGGAGAGAGATGAACCACATAGCTACCGGTACAGCCCTTAGCCTCGATGGAGAACTACTCCCTCCTCATGGGAGACAGCAGCGTTGATGAACATGGCGGTGGTGTCGATGGAGGAGCCTTCCGGGGGCACTTCCCGGTCCCGGCGGCGTGCCGGAACAGAGACTCCTGTCCCCCAGATCTTGGCTTCGCGATGGCGGCGGCTCTGAAAGGTTTCTCGTACCGTGGCTTTTTTCGTATCGAGGTTTTAGGTCAGGGACCTTTAAATAGGCGAAGAGGCGGCGTCAGAAGGTCAACGAGGCGACGACACAACAGGGGGGCGCGGCCCCCCCATGGTCGCGCCGGCCTACTGTTTGGTGGGCATGTGGCCCCCTCTGGCGGCTCTCGGGTGTTCTGGAAGCTTCATGCAATCCTAAGATGTTGGGCGTTGATTTCGTCCGATTCCGAGAATATTTCCTTACTAGGATTTCTGAAACCAAAAACAGCAGAAAACAGGCAACTGGCCCTTCGGCATCTCGTCAATAGGTTAGTTCCGGAAAACGCATAAATATGACATAAAGTATGCATAAAACATGTAGATATCATCAATAATGTGGCATGGAACATAAGAAATTATCGATACGTCGGAGACGTATCAACATCCCCAAGCTTAGTTTCGCTCGTCCCGAGCAGGTAAACGATAACAAAGATAATTTCGGAGTGACATGCCATCATAACCTTGATCATACTATTGTAAACACATGTAATGAATGCAGCGATCAAAACAATGGTAATGACATGAGTAAACAAGCTGAATCATAAAGCAAAGACTTTTCATGAATAGTACTATCAAGACAAGCATCAATAAGTCTTGCATAAGAGTTAACTCATAAAGCAATAAATTCATAGTAAAGGTATTGAAGCAACACAAAGGAAGATTAAGTTTCAGCGGTTGCTTTCAACTTATAACATGTATATCTCATGGATATTGTCAATGTAAAGTAATATAACAAGTGCAATATGCAAGTATGTAGGAATCAATGCACAGTTCACACAAGTGTTTGCTTCTTGAGGTGGAGAGAGATAGGTGAACTGACTCAACAATAAAGTAAAAGATAGGCCCTTCGCAGAGGGAAGCATGGATTACTATATTTGTGCTAGAGCTTTTCATTTTTAAAACAAGAATTTTTTTTGTCAACGGTAGTAATAAAGCATATGAGTTATGTATAAGACATCTTATAAGTTGCAAGCCTCATGCATAGTATACTAATAGTGCTCGCACCTTGTCCTAATTAGCTTGGGTTAACACCGATTATCATTGCATAGCATATGTTTCAACCAAGTGTCACAAAGGGGTACCTCTATGCCGCCTGTACAAAGGTCTAAGGAGAAAGCTCGCATTGGATTTCTCGCTTTTGATTATTCTCAACTTAGACATCCATACCGGGACAACATAGACAACAGATAATGGACTCCTCTTTAATGCATAAGCATTTAACAACGGTTATTATTCTCATAAGAGATTGAGGATTAGCTGTCCAAACTGAAACTTCCACCATGAATCATGGCTTTAGTTAGCGGCCCAATGTTCTTCTCTAACAGTATGCATACTCAAACCATTTGATTGTGAAAACCGCCCTTACTTCGGACAAGACGAACATGCATAGCAACTCACATGATATTCAACAAAGGTAAAAGAGTTGATGGCGTCCCCGGAAAACATGGTTACCGCTCAACAAGCAACTTACTAAGAAATAAGACACATAAGTACATATTTTTCACCACGATAGTTTTTAAGCTATTTTGTCCCATGAGCTATATATTGCAAAGGTAAAGAATAGAAATTTTAAAGGTAGCACTCAAGTAATTTACTTTGGAATGGCGGAGAAATACCATGTGGTAGGTAGGTATGGTGGACACAAATGGCATGGTTATTGGCTCAAGGATTTGGATGCACGAGAAGAATTCCTCTCAATACAAGGCTAGGCTAGCAAGGTTGTTTGAAGCAAACTCAAGTATAAAAGGTGCAGCAAAGCTCACATATGAACATATTGTAGCTATTATAAGACTTTACATTGTCTCCTTGTTGTTCAAACACCTCAATCGAAAAATATCTAGACTCTAGAGATCAATCATGCAAACCAAATTTTACAAGCTCTATGTAGTTATTCATTAATGAGTACAAGGTACATGATGCAAGAGCTTAAACAAGATCTATATGAGCACAACAATTGCCAAGTATCACATTATTCAAGACATTAATCCATTTACCACATGCGGCATTTTCCGTTTCCAACCATATAACAATGAATGAAGTAGTTCAACTTTCGCCATGAACATTATGAGCTAAGAACACATGTGTTCATATGAACCAGCGGAGCGTGTCTCTCTCCCACACAAGCATTTATTCAGAGAATGAAAATAACAAAACGAAAATAAAAGCACACAGACGCTCCAAGTAAAGTACATAAGATGTGGCCGAATAAAAATATAGTTTCAAGGGAGGAACCTGATAAGTTGTCGATGAAGAAAGGGATGCCTTGGGCATCCCCAAGCTTAGACGCTTGAGTCTTCTTGAAATATGCAGAGGTGATGTCGTCGTGGTGAACAGACAGATGCCATAGGATGGCTTAAGTTGGGGCCAAATGGACGCAAGAGGATTCGGGGGAGGGTTTGTGATTAGATGGGATGAACTTCCGGATGGTTTCCTCAAGAACTTAGCCAAGGCTAGAGGTTGAAGAAGAAAGACATAAGGAAGAACTCGCTCTAGATCATCTTCTTTATTGATCTCAACAGGTTACAAGTTTCTCAGTACATGTGTTTGTCTAAGCCTAGCTCTCTTCGTCCGTTCCCGTGAAGAGGGCTGCCCCCTCTCCTTATATAGGGGAGAGGGTGGCTTACAGGGCAAGAAACCCTAATGGCATCTTTGACTAGACAAACTACTTTACAAAGCTACTTTAATCATAGATGACACCGGGGTCTTCTTTAATCAGGGATGCTGACGTCCTCCGGCTTCTTTCATCGTCATCCTCCTCTTTATCGTCAGCCCTTCGTTTAAAGCTACTTTGCTTAGCTCATCTTTGTCTTCTAGCTCTGGAGAGAATCTTTGACTAGTCCTGCCGACATGCTCTTCTTTCCGGTAGCCCGGTATCTTCTTTACCCGGTTCCGGCATACCCCTCTTGGGGATACCGGCTTAGCCTCACTTAGCTAATTCCTTATCTCTGTGTTCCGGTACGAACATTAAACCGGTATCTTGATGGCTCAAACCATCCGGTTTGGCATGCCTTTGGCATACCGGGGGTCATCCCCCCAACATTAGTCCCCGAAGCTGGTATAGTCTGGCGGATTCTATCCAACAGACCATGCCAGGTTCTCACATCTTTGGATACCGGTTTAATCTATCCGGCGCTGGGCTTAGATCCGGCATCTTTGCCCGGACTTACGTTGTCTCTCTTAGCAAGGCATTTTCCGGTATCATATCCTCCGGCATCTTAGTCATTAACTCTTTCCTCGGCGAAGTCGAGAATTTCTCGGGTACTGTGCCTGTCAGTGACATGCGCACTGTGCCTGACGCGCCAGTGTCAGGGGTCACTTCCCTTCGGCTTCTGCGCCAGCATTTATGGCGCCACACCGGATCCTTGCGGCCGTTCCGGATCTGTGTGGCCTCCCTGTGTCATATTGTTTTCCGCGTGTGTATCTGCGCGCCACGTGGCGGCCCATGAGGCGAACCGCCGCGGCCCGACGGTTTTCGGCCCACTACCCCTTTTCTCTATATAAGGGCAGGGCAGTTCCTCTTCATCCTCTTCTTCGCATTCCCAACTTCCTCGCGCACAGTGCCTTTGCCCTCTGCGCCTCCGCCGCTCCGTTAGCCGCCCGAGCTCCGCCGCCCGACGAACTTCCGCTTCTGCTCCGCCTGACGCCGCTGAACTTCACCGCGCGAAGAACTTCTGCGGTGCTCCCGTCGCAGTCGCGACATTGGTGCTTCCTCAAGCTTTTCTCCTTCTCACCGTCGGCGGACCTCCTCGCCAACTGCAAGCTCACTTCTCCACCGGCGAGCCACTTCTCCTGCAACTCCGCCACCTCAGGTTAGGTTCGATACCTCTTTACCTCTTCTCTCTTAGCTTTCCAGATCTTGGGCCGGTAGAGTATTTATCCCCTTTTTATTTTGCTTTTTCTCTTACTCGTAGATCTTCGCGCGAGGGTGTGTTTGGGGAAAACTGTTTTTCGGTAGATTCCGGCGTCGCCCAGATCTGTATGTCTGCGAAGAATCCCTTCTCGCCTCCTCTTCTAGTAGTCAAGGCGGTAGCACATCCGACGGGCTAGCCGAAGATCTCGCCCGGATGGAAATGGAATCCAGCAAGGATCAAGAGGTCGGCACCTCCAGCCGGGCCCCCGGAAAGGATCTTTCCGGCATCACACGCGGAGCCTGGAGGGGTTCCGACGTGACTCAATACGAGATTGACTGGCTTTACCGGTCTAGGAGAATACCGGAAGGAGTCTCCTGCCGGCTTCCTCGTGACGAGATCGAACCGGTGCTTGAACCCGGTGAGGTCGTTGTTTTCCTTGCTCATTTTGAGCGAGGCTTCGGCCTTCCTGCCTCCGATTTCTTCCGCCAATTCCTCGATTTTTATCGACTCCGGCCCTCACCACCTTCCCGGCAATGCCGTTTTTTATCTTTCTTGTTTTGTGGCCTTCATGGAAGGCTACATCGGCATCCGTCCCGCTCGCGAGACGTTTGCACGCTTCTTCTCTCTCCGGATCAACTCGGTCCAGGGCAAGGACATTCCCAAGCCCAAACCCCCCGTACAATGCGGGTCTTGTATCATCGGCTCCCGCCAAGGGAGCCCCTTTTTTAAGTTCAACGGCCTCGAGTCTTGCCGGTTGTGGCAGACAACGTTCTTCTACGTGAAGAACAAGAGCGCCACTGATCTTATCAACTTGCCGCCCTTCAACCCGGCGCCGCCCGCCAAGATCAACTGGAACTACAACCCTGGTACGGATCATATAGAGACGAACCGAGTGGTACGCTTCATGTTGAAGCTGATGAGCGAAACCAACATTTGCTCCAACGATATCATCCGCACCTTCGTCAGCCGCCGGGTGCTTCCCCTCAAGCGTCGCGTTCACAAGATGAGCGAGATGTATGGCCCCGGCGATCCCACCAAGATCACCGGCCTGCCCTTGAGCAAGGCAGATGTGGTCACGAAGGCTAGCCAAATATGCCAAACGGACATGCCGGTTGACTGGGAATGGGGCCTCCGGACTCTCAGTTCCACTAATCCTCCGACCCAAGAAGTAAGAAATTACGCAACTCGGGTCGGTTTACCGGTAACTTTCATACTACGACTAATTGTTTTTCTTGCTTGTTTTCAGGCCAAGGACCGCTTCCCCCGCATCGACTCAGATCGGCGAGGCCCTTGCCAGAAGCGTGCTCTTGACAAGTTCGATCCGGACCCTTTCATTAATTGGCAGGACCTGAAGATGGGCCGGACTCCAGCCTCGCGCCTTGGCAAATCTCCACCGGAGCCAGTCGGTTCGTCTGACGACCTGAGCTCAGTTGAGGTAGCTCTTCTTTTTGACCTCTCATATTCTTCTGTTACCTATCTCCTTCTGTAGACGTTCCCTCAGCTAGCCCCGAACCACAGGTCCACGAGCACGTTGCTCCCCTGGGGGCCGAGGCCGGCAACGAGTTTGTGGAGAAACTCATGGCCCAAGGCCAGAAGAACAAGGCTCCGGCTGCTGACGCCGGCCCTAGCCAAGCTCCTCCTGCCAAACGCCCTCGGACTGAAGTCCTTGGGGGAAAGCAGGTAGGCACGAAGCGCTACAAGCATAAGAAGATGCCTGTTTCTTCCGGGTAAGTTCTTTACTTCCCTTTTTGTTTGTTTTGTTCTTACCAAGTTCTTTTCCGGTTGCTTTTTTCCAACCCTTCCTTTTTCTCTCTTTCAGCCCTGCGCTCAAGCTTGGCTCCAAGCCGGAGGGCCCTGCCGGCTCCGCAAGGACCTCAACTCCTCCTCCTCATTCAAGCCCGGCATCATCTGGTGCCGGCAACACCTCTGCCTCCCCTCCGGGAGGCACTACAAGTTCGGGGCGCGCGGCCCCTACACCTCCTGATCACCGCGCGGAGGAGGATCTCACCTCCCCTCCTGAAACCCAAGACACCGGCGCCAGCAACACCAGCGCCAACGACACAGCTGTCGGGCAGGCGGAACCTCTGGTTCCTCCTGGCCCGAAGAAGAAGAAGAAGAAGCAGCCAAGCTCTTCCCCCAGCAAGACCGCGCCCGGAAGCTCTTATCCTCGAGCCTACTGGGACTACTCCAACACCGCCGCCAAGCCAAGGACCTCCCACGGCCAAGCCCAAGCCGCCACCGGTGACCCCCAAGATCACTCAGTTCCTCAAGCCAGGGGCGTCCCGCGGAAAGGCCGTGGATGGCAGCGCATCAACCGGCTCGCAGTCTCTAGTGCTGCATGTCGGGCCTGCCGCTGCTGCGGTCCCAGAAAAACCTTCCGGCCTCCTGGGCCGGATTGTTGAGCTGAAGCGCGAGGGCAAGGACCCGGGGCACCTTCTCCCCTATGCCCAAAAATGGAACGATGCAGACATCTCTGCATCTACCCGCGGCTTAGGGAAGGACCGCCTTCCGGCGCCGGATCCCGGCGGGCCTCGGTCCACCGAAGAACACTTCATGCGGCTCAAGCGTGCCGTGAAGGAGTTCGACGAGTGCGTGGTACGACGCCACCGGCAACGTGGTGGTAAGTTTCGCCAACTTTGTTGTAACTTTTTGTTGATGCCGGTTTCTTTCTTTCCGGATCTTGTCTATCCTCCCGAGTCCCGAGTTTCGTGTTGAGAGCGTAGTTCTTAGCGCGAAACTTAACTAGAAACGCGCGAAACCGGCATAGCCAGTCCCCGAGTTTCGGGTTAAGATCTTTGCTCTTAGCGCGAAACTTAACTAGAAACGCGCGAAACCGGCATAGCCAGTCCCCGAGTTTCGGGTTAAGATCTTTGCTCTTAGCGCGAAACTTAACTAGAAACGCGCGAAACCGGCATAGCGAGTCCCCGAGTTTCGGGTTAAGATCTTTGCTCTTAGCGCGAAACTTAACTAAAAACGCGCGAAACCGGCATAGCCAGTCCCCGAGTTTCGGGTTGATAACATGGTTTCTTTCCTTCTCACAATTGTCTTCTTTGAACAGAGCACCGCGGATGCCCGGAAGCAGCTCTTCGAGGAGCTTCTGTGGGAGCATCGGGACCTTGCCGAGGCTCACAGCCATTGCCAAGGTTTGTTTCCTTTCTTTTCCTCCGGCATCTTTTTACCGGAAAGTTTCCTTCTTTAACACTTATGCATCTTTTGCTCAACAGCTGTCCCGGAAGCTACCCTTGAGACCCTCAAGGCCCAAATCGCCACTCTCCAAGGTATCACTTTTTCTTTTCCGGTTAACCCGTTCTTTCCTCATTTATCAACTGCCACTTTGCTAACACTTTTCTTTCCGGTGTTTAGGCGAAAAGGAGCAGCTCATCCAGCAGCATCAGGAGGCCCTGAGCGCCGAGAAAACCAGCAACAAGGAGCTCAAGGAGCAGGCTATGCAGGCCAGGCTCCAGCATGATCAAGATCTGAAGGACGCCAAGGCTGCATCCGAGGCCAGGCTGGTGGAGGTCGTGGAGGATTCCACGAACTCCAACACGGTGCTGATGACGGAGCTGGAGGAGGAAAGGAAGGCGCGGAAGGCAGCGGAGCACCATATTGAGGTCATGACCACTGATCATAAAGAATATGATCGGCTGGTTATGCAGATTGATGCGCTGGCTCTCCGTAAGTCCTTGCCTTGTCCCTTCTTTCGCTTATAAGCTTTCTCTTTTTGAAAATGCATCCGCATTTCTTTTCCTTCCGGCAGACTGTTTTCCGTTATCCTATGCTTATGCTTTTCCCTTCTTCCTGTAGAACACTTCCCGGACTCCCAGGCACACCCTGTGAAAAAGGTGATGGAGGATCGGGTGGCGCGGGAATTTCCCAACATGGATGCGCACTGGGACGGGTACGACTATCTGGTCGCCCTCTCCGCTCGAGTCCAACACATGCGCTCAGTGGACCGCACCCTTGTCGATCTACCGGATGCCGCCATCCAAATCTTCAAGGTGCTGTGGCCTGAAGAAGCCATGCCAGCCAACATCACCCTCACCGCCAACCGGCTGAAGGAGGCAGGGCGCCGGATTCGTGAGTGGCAGTGCTCCGCGGCTCGTGCTGGAGCTGACACCGCGCTGCGCTCCGCGTGCTCCTGGTATCCGGACTTGGACCTGGACGCGCTCCAAGGCGTACGCCAAGATGCTCCCACCGACGTGGACCCGGTTCTTACCGCGAAGCGGCAGGATCGGGCCTACCGGCTCGCTGAGTATGCCGAGGTCCGCACCTTCATCCCTCCCCCTCCTGATGTCAAGGACTACCTCAGCGATGAGGAAGAAGAAGAGGGAGATGAAGATGAGGGTGCCGAGGATGTGCCGCCGGAAGCTCCCGAGGCCAGCGCTGCTCCCCCTGAAGCCCCCGAGACCGGTGCTGCTCCACCTGACGCCCCTGCTTCTTGAATGTTTGTTGTGACAACAAGTTTACCTGCTCCTGCTTGCTTCATAACAGAACTTGTTAAATTCTACCCCGGTATGCCGGGGTTTATGATGTAAGCTAAAACTCATCCTTTTGGTTTGTGGTACAACAATTTATGTCGGTGTCTTACACACCGGTAACTTATTAAGTTATGTTGGTTTGCTACTTAGCACTTTGCTTATCGTTTCGATTTGTCTTGCACTGCAATGATTCCGAAATTGTTTCCGCATCCAATTCGATGCACACTTGGCTCTTTTGCTTTGGCTCTGCCTACCTTCTCTGGGCGTTTTTGGCGTATGAGCACAAAGTTCTTTCACCAAGTAAGCACTTTCTTGAACTTAGAAATAACTCGAAATTTTTGCAAAAAACCGGTATAACCGGGGTTAGTTAAATTTTTCCGGATTGTTCTTTCCCGCTCTCCCTCTTCGCAGTTCATGTGCTTATCCCCTACCGGCTTATCTTGCTTGCCATGAAGCCGGGTTGCGGATAGCAGCAGAGTCGAAGACTCCGGTAGGTTTTAGCACACTACTAAACCGGAAAGAAAAAACGTTCAATAAGCAACCGGTAAACTGAAAAAACAAACAAGTTACATGCAACCTTAGTGGGGTAGTCCCCAAGATTCATTCGAGGTTCCGACATCTTTTATTCATAGTAAATAAGGTACAAAAAGGAACTTCTTACACCACAACTTCAAGAGTAGAAAGGACGCAACAAAGCTACATTCCACGGACGCTTGGTTTCCTCTCCGGACCTGTCCGCCTTTCCCTTCTTCCATTCCTGTGCATCAATCAGGTAGTAGGCATCATGGTGGAGAGCCTTGCTCACAATGAAAGGCCCTTCCCACGGAGGGGAAAGCTTGTGCCGGCCTTCAGTGCGCTGCACTAGACGTAGCACTAGGTCTCCTTCCCGGAACACCCTCGGGTTAACCTTCCGGCTGTGATAGCGTCTGAGGTTTTGCTGGTAAATGGTTGTTCTTGCCAAGGCTAGTTCTCTTGCTTCTTCTAGCAAGTCCACATCGTTTTCTCGGGCCTCCTTTACCTCTTCTTCGGTATAGAGTTGCACCCTTGGTGAATCATGGAGAATGTCGGTTGGTATGACCGCTTCTGCTCCATAAACCATAAAGAATGGAGTGTATCCGGTAGACCGGTTTGGAGTTGTTCTTATACTCCACAGCACTGATGGCAGCTCATCGAGCCAACACCCCGGCGATTTTTCCACCGCATCGATGAGTCTTGGTTTGATACCGGAAAGTACCAAAGCGTTTGTCCTTTCAACTTGGCCATTGCCTTGCGGGTGTGCGACTGAGCACAAATCCAACCGGATGTTGTTGTCCTCACAAAATCTTTTGAACTCACCTTGAGCAAAGTTTGTGCCATTGTCAGTGATAATGCTATGTGGGTATCCATACCGCAGAATAACATCCTTTAAGAATTTCACCGCTGTGCGCCCATCACATTTTGCAATGGGTTTCACCTCTAACCATTTGGTGAATTTATCCACCATAACCAAGATGTGGGTCATGTTTCCCCTTGTTGTTTTGAATGGGCCAACCATGTCTAGGCACCAAACGGCAAACGGCCAAGTTAATGGTATTGTCTTTAAGCCGGAGGCTGGGGTATGATTTTGCTTGGCGTACCTCTGGCACTGTTGCGGTCAGAAACCCACCGGCGGGCAGCGACGGGCAACACCGTAGAGCCGGGAATCTCAC
>NC_061513.1:148865819-148911121 GCF_022539505.1 Lolium rigidum
ACGTATCATGGCTCTAGACAATACATAGTTTACCTTCAGCCCCTAGTGGGTTCGACACTCAAATACTTATCGAATTGTACTACGGTGATCCCCTGCACTTGGGGGTTATCAAGATACTTTTCTGGCGCCATTGTCGGGGAGCGTAGCGCTAGACTTCTATTCTTTCTTGCATTGCTATTTTACTTTTAATACCTTTGTATAAAACTAAAACCCAAAAAATAGAAAATAGAAAATATCAAAACACTCCTATTATGAGCACAAGTATGAATATCAATGACACTCTTCTTATGTACTTAAATGCTGCTGAGATTGCTAAGAAACATAGAGAATCACAAGAAGGGATAATATTATAACATTGCTTGACAATTTTAAATTCTAGTGCTATCGAGTTGCTTGACTATCATGAAGATAAAAGTTGTTGCTCTAAACAAATTTTTAGGCCCTTTGAATTTCAATGCAGATCCCATGTAGAATATGTTATTGCATCTTATCATAGGTATGATTATGCTCATTTAGGGATGGAACAACTAGAGAAATTTGTTACTTATATGGCAGCCTCTGAATTAGAAACCTTCATTTATAAACATGAAACTTGCCTTGTAGCTTCTAAATTTAAAAGTGAGATCATTGATATCCTCAATTATTGTATAACCAACTACATTGAAAATATCTATGTTGTTGACTTTAAAAAGAGGGGCACAACTGCCCAAGAGAGCATTAATATTTTGCAGGAGAAGATGATGAAAGCATAAGCTTGGTGAAAGAGCAAGATCCATATCCCGTGTTTTGTGTGTTTGATGACAACACTTGAATGAATTTAACTGTGCGCAAAGATTGTCTTTGATAGATTTGCAAGTGTACGGTGCCCTCGCTGAACACATTATGATCGGAAGACTGAAGCGTAGCTCTTAGGTTTTCTGGTTTTGCGTGAGTTTCGCGAGGTAACATGGTAGGAGAGGAAAAGAGGAAAAAGCAGTTTCAGCCAAAGCGGTACTACCGGTACCAGGAGCGGTAGTACCGCTACCCTACTGGTACCGCTCTGCAGTACCGCTCTGGAGGTTTCTCACGCAAATGTCTCACAGAACAAGTTATGGTACCTTGAGCGGTAGTACCGCTTGAGAGCGGTAGTACCGCCTCGGTACCGCTTAAGTACCGTAACATAAGTTACGGCAGTACCGCTTCGGTACCGCTGCGGTACCGCTTGGGATCCAGTAAGCTCTGGAGGCCATTGCGGTACCTCGAGCGGTACCGCAAGCGGTAGTACCGCTATGTGTCCACGTGGACAAGTTCTGTGGGGATTTCAAATCCAGAGCGGTAGTATCGCTTACCAAAGCGGTAGCACCGCTTAGGCAGAAACTGCACATAACGGTTGGATTTGAGACCTATATAAAGGCCCCTTCTTCCCCAGCTTGTTTTTAGCTCTTCTCTCTCTCTCCTCCATTGTTGCTGAGCTCAAACTGAGTGGATCTCCCTACCTTCCCAATCAATCTTGCTCATACTTTGAGGAGTGGTGGAGGAGACCCCGATCTATCGTTCTACCAAGAGAGATTTCACCAATTCGTGGTAGTCTTTAGTGGATCTTGTTGGTAGGGTTCCTATGGTGGGATCTTGGAAGAAGTGCACCTATGGAGGCTATCTTGGTGTTGTGCTAGCCCCATAGGTTGTTGGGATCCTCCTAGTGTTGTGGAGCTTGGCCCAACCTTGTGAAGGAACCACCGCCTCGACCGGTGCCATAGTGGAGAAGAGGGAGCCCCTTCGTGGAGCTCTCTCGAGGAAGAAGGTGAGGCCTTCCTTCGTGGTGTGGCCGCCTAGCCTCTTGTGTGAGGCTAGCACCTCCTCAACACATACGTACTCCCTTTTGTGGGAGGAACTGCGGGAAACAAACCTCGCCTCGTCTCCGCACCCTCCGATTGTCCCGCTCCTTACTCTTACTATCTTGCTTGGTTCCTTTACTTGTTGCATTTGTCTAGGATCATACTAGGATCATCTTGAGCATCAAAGCTATCACCTTTGCTTCCGTTGCACTAAAAATTGAAAAAGGCTAAAACTTTGCGTAGCATCCATTCACCCCCCCTCTTGTTCGCTATGATCCATTCAATTGGTATCAGAGCCAGGTTTTCTTTCTCGGGCTTTACCGCCTAAGAAATGGCCGAACAAGAGACGGTTGTGAATGGATCCCTTCCCGGTGAGCAATCACCTCCACCATCAATTGCGGATAATACTCTGGCTACTTTGGATGACCTCAAGAAATTGGAGTCATCCATTGTATCTCAAATGAAGGCTATGATGATGGAGTTGATTGCTCCAAAACCAAACCACATCATAGATCCTAAGGGAAGTGTCGATGTTCCTCCACTACAAGTCAACACCCTTCCTCTTGTTGGTTTTGTCGTGCAATCGACAAAACCACCTCGAGAAGGGGAACTTGAGGATGTTGACACTTCATCAAAAGGGAAGGAGGAACCTTCGGTTGCGGGACAATTAGGAAGTAATCATGCGGTGCCTCCACCAAGTGATTACACCGTGAATGTCCCAATACCTATGCCTCATATTTTGACTCATGGTTCACCACCGCTACTTGAATCTAATTGCTTGGAAAATTGGAAATTCTTAATGCGTTCTCATGTGCGCAGTGCTTCTGCCGAGCTTTGGCGCATCATTGAGGAGGGCTATTCACCACGAGACCCAAAGAACTTGACAAGAAGAGAAGTGGTGGATGAACAACTCAACGCCACCGCCATCAACATGATCCACAGGGCTGTCACGCCCAAGGACCGCACTCATATCCGCTCGCTCAAGACCGCCAAGGAAGCATGGAATAAATTCGACAAGCTCTTCCTCGGAAATGAGAACATTCAAAGCTCTCGATTCGATGAAGTGAACAACATGGCCGACAACTTCATCATGAATGAGGGAGAATCGCCCGAAGAGATGTACCGGCGCCTTATCGCTCTCGCCATGCAAATGCAAGATCTTGGAGCAACATTTGTGGATGACCCTTGGATCAAGAGAAAGTTCTACAATGCTCTCCTTCCTTATGAGGAAGTAAAGTTTATGGCTATCCGCCAAAACGCCTCCTTCCGTGCTATGACATCCGATGAAGTTCTTAGTGAAGTCATCGCTTTGGACATCTCTAAGAAGAATGCGGAAGATCTTGTTGCTCGCGCCCACAACACCCGCAAGCCCAACCTTGCATTGAAGATGAAGGAGCATGGAGCTAGTGAGAGCGATGAGGATCCCATTGAGTGGGGTCCGGATGATCTCAAGGCCAACTATCATGAACACATGGCTCTTGCCGCCAAGAGTTTTTGGAGTGGAAAAAAGACACGAAGCTCAAGACCAAGGAGATACTCACCTCATGATTCTACAAGACACTCCTCCAAGAGCCCAAGGGAGGATCAAAAAGGAAGATCTTGCTACAATTGCGGTGACAAAAATCATTTTGTTGCGGATTGTATCTACGAGAGAAGGGAAGACAACGGTGGAAGGGTCGTACGAAAGAGCAAGTTCAAATCCCTCTCCAAAGGTTTCTCCATGTTCTCCTCCAACTCCGATGACACCAAGATCTCCTCCACCAAGAAGCCTAGAGCCTTCATTATTCGTGAGGAGTACTCCTCTGATGAAGGTGATGAGCGTGAAGACAAAGGGTTAAACAAGAAAGAAGAGGGAGTGGCCACCATCGCCATTTACACTCCCTCCATCTCTCTCTTCAACTCTCCAAATGAGAACCTCATCACCAACAACTCTCGTTGCTTAGTGGCAAAGGTATTGTTGGAGGTAGAACCCCTTTCCGAACCTACACCTTCGTCAAATACTATTTGTATTGTGGGTTTGGATGCTCCTCTCACTAACATGCTAGGGGATCAAGACCGTATGGTGAAAAAGGAGAGGCTTGAGAAGGAGGAGGAATTAGAGCTTATCTCTCTCACTCAAGCTCATGAAGAAGAAGTGTGCATGCGTATGTCTCTTGAAGCTAGTGCTATTATTCTTGAAGACTCCAATAATTCCCTCATCTCCCAACTCATCAAGGACCGAGATCATGCTCTTGGTTGGGTGGATGAGCTCAAGACGAAGAAGCGTTATCTTGAAGAAAGCCATGAAATGGTTGCTTGAGGATGTTGCAACCCTTACCAAGGACTTCAAATCCTTGGAAAGAAAGTTTGAGCTCCTATCCGAGATGAGGAGGCATCCTCAAGAAGAAGTGTACAAGAAGGAAGAAGATGAAGGTCCCAATTCATGTTGTGACAAGCTCCTTGACGAAGTTTGCTTCTTGAGAAGACACAATGCAAGATTCTTGGAAGTCATTTCTACCCAAGAGGAAGCCTTGGATGAGTACTATCGCTTGAGTAAAGAGAATGTGTCATGTTGTGATCATGAAGAGGAGATTGCCACTCTAAAGAGACACAAGGCCAAGCTCGTTGAAGTGAATGATAGGCAAAATGAGTCCTTGATGGAGTGGGTTCGTTTGAGCAAGGAAAATGTCACTTGTTGTAACCATGAGGATAAAATTGCATCTCTAAAGAGGAGCAAGGTGACACGTCTCCGACGTATCGATAATTTCTTATGTTCCATGCCATATTATTGATGATACCTACATGTTTTATGCACACTTTATGTCATATTCATGCGTTTTCTGGAACTAACCTATTAACAAGATGCCGAAGAGCCGGTTCTCGTTTTCTGCTGTTTTTGGTTCCGTAAATCCTAGTAAAGAAATATTCTCGGAATTGGACGAAATCAAGACCCGGTCCCTATTTTCCCGGAGCCTTCCAGAACACCCGAGAGCCGCCGGAGGGAAGCCCTGGGGGCCCCACACCACACCCTGGCGCGGCCAGAGGGGGGGCCGCGCCGCCCTATGGTGTGGTGGCCCCAGGCCCCCTCCGAGGCTGCCCTTCCGCCTATTTAAAGCCTCCGTCGCGAAAACCCTGAGAGGAAGAACCACGATACGGAAAACCTTCCAGAGCCGCCGCCATCGCGAAGCCAAGATCTGGGGGACAGGAGTCTCTGTTCCGGCACCCTGCCGGAGCGGGGAAGTGCCCCCGGAAGGCTTCTCCATCGACACCGCTGCCATCTCCACCGCCATCTTCATCACCGCTGCTGCTCCCATGAGGAGGGAGTAGTTCTCCATCGAGGCTCGGGGCTGTACCGGTAGCTATGTGGTTCATCTCTCTCCTATGTACTTCAATACAATAATCTCATGAGCTGCCTTACATGATTGAGATTCATATGATGATGCTTGTAATCTAGATGTCACTATGCTAGTCAAGTGAGTTTTACTTATGTGATCTCCGGAGACTCCTTGTCCCACGTGTGTAAAGGTGACGAGTGTGTGCACCGTGTGGGTCTCTTAGGCTATATTTCACGTAATACTTACTCACCGTTATGAATGGCATAGTGAAGTGCTTATTTATATCTCTTTATGATTGCAATGTATTTTGTATCACAACTTATCTATGTGCTACTCTAGCAATGTTATTAAAGTAGTTTTATTCCTCCCGCACGGTGTAATGGTGACAAGTGTGTGCATCCGTGTTAGTACTTGGTTTATGCTATGATTATGATCTCTTGTAGATTATGAAGTTAACTATTGCTATGATAGTATTGATGTGTATTATTCCTCCTACATAGCATGAAGGTGACAAGTGTGCATGCTATGTTAGTACTTGGTTTAGTCGAATTGATCTTTCTTGCACTCTAAGGTTATTTAAATATGAACATTGAATTGTGGAGCTTGTTAACTCCGGCATTGAGGGTTCGTGTAATCCTACGCAATGTGTTCATCATCCAACAAGAGTGTAGAGTATGCATTTATCTATTCTGTTATGTGATCAATGTTGAGAGTGGCCATTAGTGAAAGTCTAATCCCTAGGCCTTGTTCCTAAATACTGCTATCGCTGCTTGTTTATTGTTTTACTGTGTTACTACTGCTGCATTACTACTGCTTGTTTACTGTCCTGGGCATAGCACTTTTCTGGTGCCGTTGCTACTACTTATTCAAACCACTTGTATTTCACTATCTCTTCGCCGAACTAGTGCACCTATTAGGTTTGTTGGGGACACAAGAGACTTCTTGCTTTGTGGTTGCAGGGTTGCATGAGAGGGATATCTTTGACCTCTTCCTCCCTGAGTTCGAAAACCTTGGGTGATCCACTTAAGGGAAACTTGCCGCTGTTCTTCAAACCTCTCGCTCTTGGAGGCCCAACACTCGTCTACAAGAATGGAAGCTCCCGTAGACATCAAGCACTTTTCTCGGCGCCGTTGCCGGGGAGGAAAGGTAAAAGGCACTCATACTCCGGTCTCAGGTAAAGTACTTTTCTGGCGCCGTTGTGTGTGTGCTCAAAGCTATTTCCTTTAGATCCTGCAATTGCATCTTTTTGTTTCTTGTTTACACTAGTTTGGCATAATGGACAACAATGAGCTTCTTATTCTATTTCCTGATTTAAGACATGGATGGTTTGATGCGAAAATTAAAAAACCTATGAAATCTTATTTGCATGCTGGTAGTAATATTAGTATGAACGCTTTGAACACCATTGTTGATAATAATATAGAAAGTTCTAAGCTTGGGGAAGCTGGTTTTCATGATCTTTTTAGTCCCCCAAGCATTGAGGAGAAAATTTTCTTTGATGATAATTTGCCTCCTATTTATGATGATTATAATGATAGTGGTCTTTTGGTGCCACCTACTATGGAGAGTAAATTTTGTTGTGATTATACTATGCCTCCTACACTTGATGAGAATAATAATGATAGCTACTTTGTTGAATTTGCTCCCACTACAACTAATAAAATTGACTATGCCTATGTGGAGAGTAATAATTTTATGCATGAGACTCATGATAAGAATGCTTTATGTGATAGTTATATTGTTGAGTTTGCTCATGATGGTACTGAAAGTTATTATGAGAGAGGAAAATATGGTTGTAGAAATTTTCATGTTACTAAAACACCTCTCTATGTGCTGAAATTTTTGAAGCTACACTTGTTTTATCTTCCTATGCTTGTTACTTTGCTCTTCATGAACTTGTTTATTTACAAGACTCCTATGCATAGGAAGCATGTTAGACTTAAATGTGTTTTGAATTTGCTTCTTGATGCTCTCTTTTGCTTCACATACTATCTCTTGCGAGTGCATTATTAAAACTGCTGAGCCCATCTTAACGGCTATAAAGAAAGAACTTCTTGGGAGATAACCCATGTGTTATTTTGCTACAGTACTTTGTTTTATATTTGAGTCTTGGAAGTTGTTTACTACTGTAGCAACCTCTCCTTATCTTAGTTTTATGTTTTTTTGTGCCAAGTAAAGTCTTTGATAGTAAAGTAAGTACTAGATTTGGATTACTGCGCAGTTCCAGCATTTCTTTGCTCGTCACGAATCTGGGTCTACCTCCTGTAGGTAGCTCATAAAATTAATCCAATTTACGTGCATGATCCTCAGATATGTACGCAACTTTCATTCAATTTGGGAATTTTCATTTGAGCAAGTCTGGTGCCCTAATAAAATCCATCTTTACGGACCGTTCTGCTTTTGACAGATTCTGCCTTTTATTTCGCATTGCCTCTTTCGCTATGTTGGATGAATTTCTTTGATCCATTAATGTCCAAGTAGCTTTATGCAATGTCCGGAAGTGTTAAGAATGATTGTGTCACCTCTGAACATGTTAATTTTTATTGTGCACTAACCCTCTAATGAGTTGTTTCGAGTTTGGTGTGGAGGAAGTTTTCAAGGATCAAGAGAGGAGTATGATGCAATATGATCAAGGAGAGTGAAAGCTCTAAGCTTGGGGATGCCCCGGTGGTTCACCCTGCATATTCTAAGAAGACTCAAGCGTCTAAGCTTGGGGATGCCCAAGGCATCCCCTTCTTCATCGACAACATTATCGGGTTCCTCCCCGAAACTATATTTTTATTCCGTCACATCTTATGCACTTTGCTTGGAGCGTCGGTTTGTTTTTGTTTTTTGTTTTGTTTGAATAAAATGGATCCTAGCATTCACTTTGTGGGAGAGAGACACGCTCCGTCTGTAGCATATGGACAAGTATGTCCTTAGGCTCTACTCATAGTATTCATGGCGAAGTTTCTTCTTCGTTAAATTGTTATATGGTTGGAATTGGAAAATGCTACATGTAGTAATTCTAAAATGTCTTGGATAATTTGATACTTGGCAATTGTTGTGCTCATGTTTAAGCTCTTGCATCATATACTTTGCACCCATTAATGAAGAAACACTTAGAGCTTGCTAATTTGGTTTGCATATTTGGTTTCTCTAGAGTCTAGATAACATCTAGTATTGAGTTTTGAACAACAAGGAAGACGGTATAGAATCTTATAATGTTTACAATATGTCTTTTATGTGAGTTTTGCTGCACCGTTCATCCTTGTGTTTGTTTCAAATAACCTTGCTAGCCTAAACCTTGTATCGAGAGGGAATACTTCTCATGCATCCAAAATACTTGAGCCAACCACTATGCCATTTGTGTCCACCATACCTACCTACTACATGGTATTTCTCCGCCATTCCAAAGTAAATTGCTTGAGTGCTACCTTTAAAATTCCATCATTCACCTTTGCAATATATAGCTCATGGGACAAATAGCTTAAAAACTATTGTGGTATTGAATATGTACTTATGCACTTTATCTCTTATTAAGTTGCTTGTTGTGCGATAACCATGTTTCGGGGACGCCATCAACTATTCTTTGTTGAATATCATGTGAGTTGCTATGCATGTCCGTCTTGTCTCGAAGTAAGAGAGATCTACCACCTTAATGGTTGGAGCATGCATATTGTTAGAGAAGAACATTGGGCCGCTAACTAAAGCCATGAATCATGGTGGAAGTTTCAGTTTTGGACATATATCCTCAATCTCATATGAGAATAATAATTGTTGCCACATGCTTATGCATTAAAGAGGAGTCCATTATCCGTTGTCCATGTTGTCCCGGTATGGATGTCTAAGTTGAGAATAATCAAAAGCGAGAAATCCAAAATGCGAGCTTTCTCCTTAGACCTTTGTACGAGCGGCATGGAGGTACCCCATTGTGACACTTGGTTAAAACATGTGCATTGCAAAGATCCGGTAGTCCAAGCTAA
Source organism: Lolium rigidum (assembly GCF_022539505.1). Classification (NCBI taxonomy): domain Eukaryota; kingdom Viridiplantae; phylum Streptophyta; class Magnoliopsida; order Poales; family Poaceae; genus Lolium; species Lolium rigidum. Next base: position 148,874,913 of record NC_061513.1, read on the forward strand.
TTAGGACAAGGTGCGGGCACTATTAGTATACTATGCATGAGGCTTGCAACTTGTAAGATATAACTTTCATAACTCATATGCTTTATTACTACCGTTGACAAAATTGTTTCATGTTTTCAAAATAAAAGCTCTAGCACAAATATAGCAATCGATGCTTTCCTCTTTGAAGGACCATTCTTTTTTACTTTTATGTTGAGTCAGCTTCACCTATCTCTCTCCACCTCAAGAAGCAAACACTTGTGTGAACTGTGCATTGATTCCTACATACTTGCATATTGCACTTGTTATATTACTCTATGTTGACAATTATCCATGAGATATACATGTTACAAGTTGAAAGCAACCGCTGAAACTTAATCTTCCTTTGTGTTGCTTCAATACCTTTACTTTGATTTATTGCTTTATGAGTTAACTCTTATGCAAGACTTATTGATGCTTGTCTTGAAGTACTATTCATGAAAAGTCTTTGCTTTATGATTCACTTGTTTACTCATGTCATTACCATTGTTTTGATCGCCGCATTCATTACATATGTTTACAAATAGTATGATCAAGTTTATGATGGCATGTCACTTCGAAATTATCTTTGTTATCGTTTTACCTCGCTCGGGACGAGCGTAACTAAGCTTGGGGATGCTTGATACATCTCCGACGTATCGATAATTTCTTATGTTCCATGCCATATTATTGATGATACCTACATGTTTTATGCACACTTTATGTCATATTCGTGCGTTTTCTGGAACTAACCTATTAACAAGATGCCGAAGAGCCAGCTCTCGTTTTCTCGCTGTTTTTGGTTCCGTAAATCCTAGTAAAGAAATATTCTCGGAATTGGATGAAATCAAGACCCAGGTCCCTATTTTTCCCGAGCCTTCCGGAACACCCGAGAGCCGCCGGAGGGAAGCCCCGGGGGGCCCACACCACACCCCGGCGCGGCCGAGAGGGGGGCCGCGCCGCCCTATGGTGTGGTGGCCCCGAGCCCCTCCGAGGCTGCCCTTCCGCCTATTTAAAGCCTCCGTCGCGAAAACCCCGAGAGCGAAGAACCACGATACGGAAAACCTTCCGCAGCCGCCGCCATCGCGAAGCCAAGATCCGGGGGACAGGAGTCTCTGCTCCGGCACCCGCCGGAGCGGGAAGTGCCCCCGAAGGCTTCTCCATCGACACCGCTGCCATCTCCACCGCCATCTTCATCACCGCCGCTGCTCCCATGAGGAGGGAGTAGTTCTCCATCGAGGCTCTGGGCTGTACCGGTAGCTATGTGGTTCATCTCTCTCCTATGTACTTCAATACAATAATCTCATGAGCTGCCTTACATGATTGAGATTCATATGATGATGCTTGTAATCTAGATGTCACTATGCTAGTCAAGTGAGTTTTACTTATGTGATCTCCGGAGACTCCTTGTCCCACGTGTGTAAAGGTGACAAGTGTGTGCACCGTGTGGGTCTCTTAGGCTATATTTCACAAAATACTTACTCACTGTTATGAATGGCATAGTGAAGTGCTTATTTATATCTCTTTATGATTGCAATGTATTTTGTATCACAACTTATCTATGTGCTACTCTAGCAATGTTATTAAAGTAGTTTTATTCCTCCTGCACGGTGTAATGGTGACAGTGTGTGCATCCGTGTTAGTACTTGGTTTATGCTATGATTATGATCTCTTGTAGATTATGAAGTTAACTATTGTTATGATAGTATTGATGTGTATTATTCCTCCTACATATGAAGGTGACAGTGTGCATGCTATGTTAGTACTTGGTTTAGTCGAATTGATCTTTCTTGCACTCTAAGGTTATTTAAATATGAACATTGAATTGTGGAGCTTGTTAACTCCGGCATTGAGGGTTCGTGTAATCCCACGCAATGTGTTCATCATCCAACAAGAGTGTAGAGTATGCATTTATCTATTCTGTTATGTGATCAATGTTGAGAGTGGCCACTAGTGAAAGTCTAATCCCTAGGCCTTGTTCCTAAATACTGTTATCGCTGCTTGTTTATCGTTTTTATCTGCGTTACTACCGCCGCGTTACTACCGCTTGTTTATCGTCCCGGGCAAAGCACTTTTCTCGGTGCCGTTGCTACTACTTATTCATACCACCTGTATTTCACTATCTCTTCGCCGAACTAGTGCACCTATTAGGTGTGTTGGGGACACAAGAGACTTCTTGCTTTGTGGTTGCGTGGTTGCATGAGAGGGATATCTTTGACCTCTTCCTCCCTGAGTTCGATAAACCTTGGGTGATCCACTTAAGGGAAACTTGCTGCTGTTCTACAAACCTCTGCTCTTGGAGGCCCAACACTGTCTACAAGAATAGAAGCTCCCGTAGACATCACAAGGCCAAGCTTATGGTGATCAAGTCCATGCAATATGAAGCGTTGAAAGAATACCAACTCTCAAGCAAGGACCACATTTGTTGTAACCATGAAGACGACATTGCCACCTTGGAAAGACACAAGCGTTAGCTCTTGAAAAGGAATTCTCTTCTTGAAGAAGCATTATCAGAACAATTCCGGGTGAATAAGGAGAACGATGTTCAATTATTTGACGTCACCCACCCTCACCCGGATCATGAAGATGAAGCCAATCGCTTGAAATCCAAAATTGAAAGTCTCCAAATCCAAGCCCAATTCTTGGAAGGAGTCATTGAAGCTAGAGTTGAAGCCCATGAGGACTCATGTAATGAAGGAAAAGTGGCTATCAAGCCAAAGAAGAAGAAGAGGGGAAGAAGGATCAAAATAAAGAGGAACGTCATGATAGGACCCATTGAAAAATGGGTTCCTATTTCCAAGTCTTGATCCATGAAGAGCCTTGCTTTCGGTGGTGCTTATTGGGTGGTTGATATTGAAGCCACAAGTCTTTTGACCGGAAGCAAGGAATTTGTTGTCGTCATCAAGTCATCTCTCTCTACCTTTTCTCATGACGACAACACAAGCAAGCTTAAAGGTATTGGGCCTTGACAAGGTGGTGATGATGTCCTACCTTGTCAAGAACCGTGTTTACAATTCTCCCCGTTCATTGCTTTACACGCTTGGGTCTTTGTACCTATTACAATGAACATGTGGTGGCTCTCTTGTGGAGCTAGTCTCTCCAAGAGGCCACGGTCTCGGACTAATAGAAAATGCTTCCTTGTGTAGAGATCGTGTTTTGTAGGGATTGCGTTGAAGGAAACGAACCATGATGAAGTTTGTCAAACAAGTTCAATGCAAGTTCTATACCATGATCCTCTCAATAAGGAGCAACAATGGAATGGAGTTCAATTTCAATTTTTTGGATGTCTTCATTGGCAAAGAAGGAATCTGTCATATACTCCTAGCCATATTCTTACCCTAACATCATGGGGTTGCCGGAAGAGGGAGACAAACCTTAGTTGAAGACACTCAAACATGATGGAGTATGAGTCTATTGTGTGGTTTGTCGAATTGTGTGATGAGACTATTGATGAAGATGATAGTTCTTTGGAGGGGCGAAGTGCTTCTTGTGAGAAAGGAGATGCAATTCCCCCGGTTACCGTAGGAAGGATGGGTGTTGGCACTTCCCGACCTCAAAAGCTACCTTCTACGAGTGTCGGGGAAGGAGGAAGTTCCACCTATGTCGAACCATCTACACCACAAGGCCAAGCTTCTTCCATTGAACAACCAAGTGAAAGATCACCTCTTCCACAACCTCAAGTTCGGCATCAACAACAATGGGGGTCATGGCGAGGACCTAAACCTTATTGAAGATCAAAGGACCTCTCAAGAATCTATTCTTATGGTCCATTCTCGCCGGTGTGCAAAAGCATCAAGGCCCTTTCATATCTCAAGCAAAGTACGTCAAGACATACTCAAGGGCAAGATATGTAAGGGGTCAATGGTATGGGAACCCAAAAGTACCTCAAGTGTCAACACTCCTTTGACGAGACCGACAAGAAAATGGTCTCATGCTCTACCGATCAACGATAAGGTTTGCTTCTCTCCTTTTGTGCGTTCATCCGGACATTGCGTCGAGAGTGGGCATTCACATACCACTTTCGTGCTATATGTCTAGATGGAAAGCATGTATGAACATAGGGTGAGTGCGGTTTAAACTTATTGAGCTATCCCTCCCCCCATAATGCATAAAGAAATCGAAAACATTCTCTATTTGTCAACTAAGTGACTAATGAGCTTCATGTTGAGTAGTGGCCGTGAGTCCTAGATACATCTACGCGACCTCACACCACTTTACTCTCACACGGTGGCCTCGGCCATCAACCTCCTCCTTGAGGAGTTTTTCTTTTTTGCTTCTTCTTGCTTTCTTTGTTTTTCTCTTGTTTTTCTTTTCCTTTGTTTCTTATTCTTTCTTTTTCTCCATGTTCTTTGTGGGAGATTCACCCAAGCTTGGCTTTCCATGCTTTGATTCTTGCAAGCTTGGTTGAGTAGTACCTTAACAGTTCCATCATCTAATATCTACCTCTTGAGCCAATTCAGTCTAAAAGCACAAGTCTACACCAAAATCTGAGTGTTTTTTAGCTTTGAGGCCGGTACTACCGAATCTTAGGCCGGTACTACCGCTTAGGGGCAGTAACCTGACGACTGTCACAAGTTTGCCCTAGAGCGGTACTACCGCCCGAGGTACCGGGCAAGTACCGGTAAGCGGTACTACCGCTCCTACGAGCGGTACTACCGCTTGCGCTTTTTTACTTAAGGTACCGGGTGGGACGGTTCTTCCCCAAAATCACCACACACCCCCACCCACCACGAGTCAAAGGCGCCCCCAAGCTCAAGACCTCGAGGAGACCGGCCCCGATCTCCTCCTCCAGCCACCCCCGGCTAAATCTCCTCCGTGGAGAAGCTTCCCCATCCTCTTCTCCGCCATGTCCTCCGGTATGAGCCCTAATCTCTCTCTCTAGGGTGTGTTGAACTCCCTAGATGCATAGGCTAGGGTTTGATGGGGGTTTGTGGTGGAGAAACCCTCTTGGAAGCTCTTCATGTACGGGGATACTAGCTAGCAACAATGTGTGACACTATGAACTACTTTGCCATGTCCTCAATCTCGATCTAGATGTGTTGAGCTTGAGCGGTAGTACCGCTCGTTCACGGGCGGTACTACCGGTCTAAGCGGTACTACCGAGTCAGGTTGCGGTACTACCGCTTTGATTAGTTTCACCTATGTTGCTTGTTAGTGTCCTCCTTGATCTTTAATTCCATGGCTTGTGCACTGATACCCTATTCCCTCCCAAACCTATGTTGTTCACATGATCATCCAGGCCCCGTGGTGGCGGCAAGGTCAAGCCTCCTTCTCGTCGTCATCGAGAGGAAGAAGAGCAAGAAGAGATTGTGCCAACAAGGACCACCAAGCGTCAAAAGGATGCAGCAGCGGCAGCTAGCAAAAGGACCGCTCCGGGTCCTCGAAAGTCTATGACCGATCTCAACAAAGCCCAATTCTTGCAAGTACGAGGAGCAAATCCGTATTTGTTGCCAAGGGATGTTCGTCAATGCCCCAATCCTTTCTTCTATCATGCCGACCAAGAGAGGATCTTTAATGAGGTATATGGTGTCGTCGTGGTGAACAGACAGATGCCATGGGATGGCTTAAATTGGGGCCGAATGTACGCAAGGGGATCCGGGTGAGGGGTAGATGAAGGGAGAAATAGCTATGAACTCAAGAAATTTTATTGATGAACTTGGCCAAAATGGCCAGAGGTTGAAGATGAACAGGACTACAAGGTGAGCACCTCTATCCTAGCAGTATTCCTCTTGTGAACCGTCCCGCGCAGGGGTGTCCCTCCTCTCCTTATATAGGGGAGAGGAGGCTTACAAGAGAAGGAACCCTAGGGGTATCTTTGATGATCTAAGCTACTTTATAAAGCTTCTTTGGCTTCAGGGATGACTCTTTTGTCTTTAATCAAGGGTTGATGACCTCCTCCACTATCTTTTTCGTCATCAACTCCTTTAGCGTCAAGACTTCGTTTAAAGCTGAAGTGCTTCGCTCATCTTGTCCTTTGGTCCTTGAAGGAATCTTTGACTGGAATGCCCACATGCTACAGTTGAGCTTATGCCAGATCTCCGGTATCTTATGCCGGTTCTCTGGTATCTTATGCCGGTTCTTCGATATCTTATGCCGGTTCTCGGCTTCTTACCCTTTGTATCTCAATTTCTCCTCTTGGCATATCTCCGGCTTAGATATAACCGGTTGCCTTTACTTCGGTATACCCCTCCTGGTATATCGGATTGTTTCATCCAACACTGTTAAACTAAGCCTTCACCTTTTCTGGTATATTTATCCGTATCTTTACCTTTGAGCTCCGGCATCTCTTGCCTAAATCTCTTATGTTTCTTGTACTCCGGTATACCCCTCCTGGTATACCGGTTTGTTTCAACTTAGCTCCATTCTTACTCAACTTTGAGCATCCGGATTAAAGATTAATCCGGTATACAAATGACATCTTGTGACATATTTGCACTAGTCTTGGCCTACCGGGGGCCATCCCCCCGACATTAGTCCCCGAAGCTGGTGCGGTCCGGCTGATTCTTCCGACAGGCCACACCAGGTTCTTATTCCGAATGTATCGGATTAATCATTCCGGTTTCAAGTTAAACTCAACCGGTGTTTTACCGAACTCAATCCGAACAACCGAACTCATCCGAGCTTTTCCGGCTTCTTTTAGCCGGTTTCTTTTATCAACAAGCCTCCGTCCGCTGAAAAATTTGCACCCTCATAGCATGATATTAATCAATACCGGTTAAGTGAGAAACACTTAGCGTGAATCTTCCAAAAAGCACTTCCTCTCCTTTCTTTTGGCATCTTTTTCACACCGGTATACATAGTCCCCGAGTTTCGGGTTAAGCACGCAGTACTTAGCACAAAACTTTCCAAAAAAACCGGCATGCATAGTCCCCGAGTTTCGGGTTAAGCACGCAGTACTTAGCGCGAAACTTGCCAAAAAAACCCGGCATGCATAGTCCCCGAGTTTCGGGTTAAGCACGCAGTTCTTAGCGCGAAACTTGCCAAAAAACCGGCATGCATAGTCCCCGAGTTTCGGGTTAAGCACGCAGTACTTAGCGCGAAACTTGCCAAAAAACCGGCATGCATAGTCCCCGAGTTTCGGGTTAAGCGCGCAGTACTTAGCGCGAAACTTGCCAAAAAACCGGCATGCATAGTCCCCGAGTTTCGGGTTAAGCACGCAGTACTTAGCGCGAAATTTGCCAAAAAACTGGCATGCATAGTCCCCAAGTTTCGGGTTAAGTATGCACATAAACCACCTCTCCTGCTTTTTTTTGGGCATCTTTTTCATACCGGTATATAGCCTTCTTGGGCGTTTACCGGAATAGATTTTGCCTGCTTGGGCATGTTTGACACTTTGCATGCTTGGGCTTTTGTTTCATATACCGGTACATAGCCTTCTTGGGTGTTTACCAGAATAGATTTTGCCTGCTTGGGCATGTTTGATATTTTTCCTGCTTGGGCCTTTGTCATATACCAGTATATAGCCTTCTTGGGCGTTTACCAGAATAGATTTTGCCTGCTTGGGCCTTTGTCATATACCGGTATATAGCCTTCTTGGGCGTTTACCAGAATAGATTTTGCCTGCTTGGGCATGTTTGACATTTTGCCTGCTTGGGCCTTTGTCATATACTGGTATATAGCCTTCTTGGGCGTTTACCGGAATAGATTTTGCCTGCTTGGGCATGTTTGACATTTTGCCTGCTTGGGCCTTTGTCATATACCGGTATATAGCCTTCTTGGGCGTTTACCGGGATAGATTTTGCCTGCTTGGGCATGTTTGAAATTTTGCCTGCTTGGGCCTTTATCATATACCGGTATATAGCCTTGTTGGGCGTTTACCGGAATAGATTTTGCCTACTTGGGCATGTTTGACATTTTGCCTGCTTGGGCCTTTGTCATATACCGGTATATAGCCTTCTTGGGTGTTTACCGGAATAGATTTTGCCTGCTTGGGCATGTTTGACATTTTGCCTGCTTGGGCCTTTGTCATATACCGGTATATAGCCTTTTTGGGTGTTTACTTGATTAAAGACAGAAGAGTCATCCCTGAAGCCAAAGAAGCTTTATAAAGTAGCTTAGATCATCAAAGATACCCCTAGGGTTCCTTCTCTTGTAAGCCTCCTCTCCCCTATATAAGGAGAGGAGGGACACCCCTGCGCGGGACGGTTCACAAGAGGAATACTGCTAGGATAGAGGTGCTCACCTTGAAGTCATGTTCATCTTCAACCTCTGGCCATTTTGGCCAAGTTCATCAATAAAAGTTCTTGAGTTCATATCTCTTTCTCCCTTCATCTACCCCTCACTCGAATCCTCTAGCGCACATTCGCCCCCAACTTAAGCCATCCCATGGCATCTGTCTGTTCACCACGACGACATATGGGGCTAAGGAATTCAATTGTTGTCCCCAATACTCCATCAGCATGGACAAGCTCAATTCTAACCTCGAGTACTTTGGGGAGGCTCTTGAGATATGTGAAGAGCAAGGGCTTACTCCTTTGATGACCTTCTCACACAACTATTCCAAGGGGGTGATATGTAAATTCTATGCCACGGTGGTGTTTCTTGAGGATGAAGGTGGCTATCGCTCGCTCAAGTGGATGACTAAGGAGTATGTGATGGAGGCCTCATGGCAGGATTTTGCAAGGGGGCATTGGCTATGATCTCCCCGACTATGATATCAACTTCTTCAGGATTCACCTTCAGCCCAAGCCAATGGCCAAGGAAAATATGGCCAACCTCTACATCCCCGGAAGGATGTTGTGTGGAAGTGCTTACACCTCCTTCCCGTCTACGACATCATGAACCACATCTACCGCAACACCCTCAACCCCAAGCACACCAACCATGATGAGGTGCATGGGTTTCTTGTGAACCTTCTTGTGCGCACTGATCAGATGAGGGGCCGTGGCAAGCAACTGGATGTCATGGATTACATATGGCATGAGATGCGTGATTGTGCTTTTCTTCGCAAGCTTCCTCAGTATGCGCCCTACATCATGAGGCTCATTTGCCTCAAATGGGATCAAGAAGGCCGTGGAGATCTCCTAGATCAATGCCGCCCCAATATCACTATCCATAAGGAGAAGAGCCCCCTTGTCAAGAATCATGATCTTCCAAGGTTTGGCAAGAATGCCCCCAAGGACACCGAGGAGGAGGAAGCCGATAGTGATGACTCAGACTTCGTGCCCAACTCCGTCAAGACCAAAGGCCTCTTCGCCAAGCTCACCGTGCGCCTCAAGAAGTCCTTTTGCTTCAAGCAGAACCTCGAAGATAAGATGTACCAAGCCCACCATGACAACAAGAAGATCCGCCAATGCCAAAAGGCGATGATGAGGCACTTGGGGCTTCCCGTCTCCGAGGGCTCCGAGGACAACATCACACCTCCCGGTGAATGGAAGTCCAAGTATACTTGGTCAAGTTCCGAGGACTCCATCCCCGAGCGCATCGTTCGTCCCTCTCCACCACCTCATGGCAAGGGCCAAGCTGAAGATGAAGATGAAGATGAAGATGAAGAGGAGGAGGATGACGAGGAGGAGGACGATGATGATTACGAGTGATCCCCTTGGGACGCTAGCATGCTTCTTCTCCCTTTTTGGTGTTTTGATGCCAAAGGGGGAGAAGTTGATCTATTAGGACGGGTATTTGCATGGGGATGCCAAGGGCTTGGTGCTTCATTTTGGTTTTTCGGCCTTGTCATCATATCTTATCTCTAGTTATTTGGAACTTTATTCGTATGTGTGCTTGCTACTCTATTTGTGGATCTCCCTATCCCCCGGTTTGTATTAAGACTTATTCGTTGGTAGCCTATATTGGTCTTCGTTATTTATCTCTTGATTGGCTACATCAATTCTATGGAGGCACTTATTGTGAGTTTGGGTTTTTCTCAAGGCAAAGGTATGAAAATTTCACCCAAAGCTTCTTATATGATCTCGTGTTGCCTCCATAGTGTGCATTTTCTATATGTTCTTGTCATATATTTCTTGGCACATGTGCATGGTTTGTAGAATCTAGGGGGAGTTGTCCCTCTAGGATGTGTGCATTTGTATACAAATGCATATTCTAAATATGCACACATCTAGGGGGAGCTCCGTCTACTTTTGAAAATCAAGAACCTTATCATAATATCTTATGCTTTATTGCAAATTCTTGTGTTTTCATCAAACACCAAAAAGGGGGAGATTGAAAGAGCAAGATCCATATCCCATGTTTTGTGTGTTTGATGACAACACTTGAATGAATTTAACCGTGCGCAAAGATTGTCTTTGATAGATTTGCAAGTGTTCGGTGCCCTCGCTGAACACATTATGATTGGAAGACTAAAGCGTAGCTCTTAGGTTTTCTGGTTTTGCGTGTGTGTCACGAGGTGACATGGTAGGAGAGGAAAAAAGGAAAAACAGTTTCAGCCAAAGCGGTACTACCGGTACCAGGAGCGGTAGTACCGCTACCCTACTGGTACCGCTCTGCAGTACCGCTCTGGAGGTTTCTCACGCAAATGTCTCACAGAACAAGTTACGGTACCTTTGCGGTACCTTGAGCGGTAGTACCGCTTGAGGTACCGTCTTGGTACCGCTTAAGTACCGTAACTTAAGTTACGACAGTACCGCTTCGGTACTGCTGCGGTACCGCTTGGGATCCAGTAAGCTCTGGAGGCCATTGCGGTACCTCTAGCGGTACCGCAAGCGGTAGTACTGCTATGTGTCCACGTGGACAAGTTCTGTGGGGATTTCAAATCCAGAGCGGTAGTACCGCTTAGGCAGAAACTGCACATAACGGTTGGATTTGAGGAGACCTATATAAAGGCCCCTTCTTCCCCAGCTCGTTTTTAGCTCTTCTCTCTCTCTCTCCTCCATTGTTGCTGAGCTCAAACTGAGTGGATCTCCCTACCTTCCCAATCAATCTTGCTCATACTTTGAGGAGTGGTGGAGGAGACCCCGATCTATCGTTCTACCAAGAGAGATTTCACCAATTCGTGGTAGTCTTTAGTGGATCTTGTTGGTAGGGTTCCTATGGTGGGATCTTGGAAGAAGTGCACCTATGGAGGCTACCTTGGTGTTGTGCTAGCCCCATAGGTTGTTGGGAGCCTCCTAGTGTTGTGGAGCTCGCCTCAACCTTGTGAAGGAACCACCGCCTCGACCGGTGCCATAGTGGAGAAGGGGGAGCCCCTTCGTGGAGCTCTCTCGAGTAAGAAGGTGAGGCCTTCCTTCGTGGTGTGGCCGCTTAGCCTCTTGTGTGAGGCTAGCACCTCCTCAACGCAGACGTACTCCCTTTTGTGGGAGGAACTGCGGGAAACAAACCTCGCCTCGTCTCCGCGCCATCCGGTTGTCCCGCTCCTTACTCTTACTATCTTGCTTGGTTACTTTACTTGTTGCATTTGTCTAGGATCATACTAGGATCATCTTGAGCATCAAAGCTATCACCTTTGCTTCCGTTGCACTAAAAATTGAAAAAGGCTAAAACTTTGCGTAGCATCCATTCACCCCCCCCCCTCTTATTCGCTACGATCCATTCACTTGGGGATGCCCATACATACCCAGGAGGAAAACAAAGAAGAATAAAAGTAGGAGGATGACAAAAGCAAAAGCTTGGGGATGCCCATGCAACCCCAATAAGAGCATGAAGAAGAACAAGTGGAGGAAGAATAGAGTAGCTACCCATCTCCAACTCCCAATAATGGTAACACACAAATTCCTATGGGCTCCCCTCCTTATAATATTGATGATGATCCTCTATGTGAAATAAGTTTGTCTAATCTATGGGTGGATAATGATGATGTAAAAGAAATATATGGTACCATAAGCTCATTAGATGATTTGTCTTTATGTGGTGATTCTATTCACAATTATATTGTTGAGTCTACTTTTCATGCTTGCAAATATTATGAAAGAGGAAGAGATAAGAGCCCTCTTTATGTTTCCATGTTATTTAAAATGCAAGCTACTGGTCATTATATGCATTGGAAACTATTAAGTTGTTGTTACATATTCATATATAAAATGTCAATGCATAGGAAGAGATTGAGACTTCAAAGTTAATGGTTTCAAATCTTGTGGTGCGATCCATATGCTTTTAAGTAAAATTTAATTTGAGCACACCTTTATGTCCTTCTTAAATTGTAAAATATCTTTACTTATTAGTACGTAGTAATTAATTTATAAGTATTAATAAAAATAAAAATAAACTATGAAAGAGTAAATCAGAAGGATGAGCAATGAAAAAATTGGGATTGACCTTGAGCATGTGTTGTTCATGCCAATAGAACCATTGCAAAGTATATATCATTAAAACTCTTCCTACACTAAAAAGAAACAAAAAGAGTGTTTCCTTTCTATATATATGTTATCTTATTTAATAAAATGGTTTCCCTATGATTCCTATAGTTTCCATCTTGGTAAAAATTATCATATCATTTGTTTGGATAACTAACCATTTTGTAGGCATTGGAGTATCATGGAGATGAAAATATTTCTTTGTTTGAGATGAGTAACATGACATGATGAGAGATAAGTAGAGGACCATAAATATCAAGATCATAAGCTTGGGGATGCCCATGCATCCCCCTCTTCTTTCAAATATCTCAAGAAAATCATTACAAACTCATGTTCTTGTTTTATCTTCATGATCCCTTTGAATGTTTGCGGGTACCATCTTTTTATTAATATTTGATTATTTTTAGTTTTCCTATGCATGCTTGATGTTTCAAGATGGTTTCTTTTTAGTTTACTCACTGCTTTCTAAATAAAGTACCAAGTTTTTACCCATTTGGATGATAAAAGTTCCAAACAAAATATGGAGTTGCCGATTCCTGAGCTGCACTTTTTAGTGCATTTTTTTATGATTTTTGGTAAATCCTAAAATCTTTATAAATTCAGAGTGTATGTAACTATTAATTCTTATATGTATAAAAATTGGCTAAAAATCCTGACATGTCGAAGTGGTTGAAAAATTAATTTTTGCTGCAGCAAAAATTCTGGACAGATTATGTTTCTTAATTTTAGATCCATCCTTTTGAGTATCAAAATGAGTTTTGCTTGAAACTTTTGATATACTAGAATGAGTAAGAAATTATGTTCTATCTGGTTGATGAATAAATAATTTTATTTATGAAAAATAGCAGCAACCATATTATCCTTGTACGACTAATGTCACCCCATAGAAAAGAATGGGAAGAAAATTTTGTGTTGAAATTTTTTCACAGATAATGGAGGAACACCACACCAAGAGAAATCCAAGAATGGTTAATACCATAATCTTGGGGATGCGCAAGGCACCCCATTGGACATATATTAAAACTCTCGGTTTGCACACTTAAAATTTGTTTTTTAGCAACATAGAATTCTCGATTTTTTTTGGAGCATCCTTTATTAGTTTTATGTCTAGTTTTGCTTTGAAATAAATATTACCATCATGACAAATACCTTGAATGATTATTAAAGATATACTTAAGTAAATTATCCTATTCTTAAAAATCTTAATAATTTGCATGCTTATGTGGGAATTGATTAAAAAAGGTACGAGACCTTTGCTATATTTATGGATTCACTTTAACCATACCAAATACTTGTGCATAGTTTCATTAATACTTGGGGAAGTAATATTGGATGTTTACTATATTTGTGTTCTCCTAGCTATATTTAATGCAAATGAGATATTATTAAGGAACATTACTTATACTTGATTAAGAGATAATAGCTTTGAATAAAAGTCTATGCATCCCATTATGCTTGTGATTGTGGACTTGACACATGTTTAATAATAAAAAATTATTATATCAAAGAATGGGCTAAAACTAAGAAGTGCTCGAGGAATAAACATATTCCTATGTGCCTTTAAAATATGAAGGTTGATGTATGTTTGACGGTCCAGTCTTTTAAATGGTGAACCTCATCGTTCAAGCATATGTTAGTCTGTTGATAGTATCTTTGGTTGACTAACCAATCTCTCGCTAGCCTTTAACCAATTGAGCCACCACTTAGAAAAGGGAAAAATAAAAATAGAGAGAAAGAGAAAGAGAAAAGAAAAGGAAAAGAAAAAAAAGAAAGAGAAGAGGAAAAAGAGAGCAAAAAGAGTGGAAAAAGAGAAGAAGAGTTAGAACCCAATGAGTCAGCTATTTTTATGATATCAAGGTAGAGGTCTAAAAATAATAAGTGTCCGAAGCCTAGCCAAGTGCTATTTTGTTCCAAAGGGGAAGAACCCCTGCCACTCATAAGGTGAACAGCTAAGAAAAGAACACCTAACCCATTTCCACTCTACCATATGGTCAACTAAAGATACTAGCTACTTACTCATGTATGAGTCTTCTATGAGAGTTTGAATGTTAAAGGATTGGAAGGATACGGCATCCTCCCATTATTTGGTTTGCAATGCAAGCACGATGAATTACTAGTCAACAATTGAAGGAATCAAAGGTCTCAAAAACCTTACTTATGATTCAATCAAATGTGATGTAAGAACTCTATTTGTTGCTACTATCAATTAATCATGTCGAAATAGTGTTGCCATATATTATCTCTTTTACACCATGCATAGATAGCAGCACACCAACATAGTGGATCTCTATTAGCACTTTGCTATTCATTAATTAAGCTATGTTTCAAATACTTGCCATGTTAAATTGTTATGCATGCATAGAGCAAAGCTATTGTCAAAGTATTGTATAAGCAATGCAATAAACTCCAAACTCCATGCTAGATTATCACCTTTATGCTCGAAGACGAGCATAGGTTAAGATTGGGGATGTTGATGCATGTAAAATGCATCCATGAACTTTGCACTTTATTGCCACATATTACCACCTATTTTCATCTTATATAATGTTATTTGCATGTTTTATATTGTTTCCGGGGGTTTTATAAACAATCCACTCTCCTCCTCTTCTAATTATGTTTGGCAGAAAATGCCTTTTTTAGTGTTTTTGACTTTCCAGGAGCTACGTGACTCAAAAAATGGCAAGGTCAGGGACCACACTTAGGAATTTTCGATACAAACAAAATGATCTAAAGTGGGACACCAGGAGGTAAAGGAGATGGAAACTAGGGCAGGTGGTGCGCCCTCCGCCTCTGGGCGTGCCACCTGGTGTCGTTTCGCCGGCGTCCACCCGATTCGCTTCAATCCAACGCCAACCAACTTGTTTTGACCTAAAAACCCCTATATATATGACCCCACAGGGTTTCGTCAAGGCTATGGTGGTGGAGATCAAAAACACATAATCAGAGAGTCAGCAGGCCGTCGCCAGTGGAGATCGGAGGGGGGAAACGCTGTTGGAATCGCCTCTTGTGGACTCCAACCCCCTCCGATGTGGTCATCTTCATCAACATCATCATCTCCATCACCATCTACATCGGCACCATATTCATCTACCCCTTGTAATCTCTTGGCAAACATGATGTACGATACAATATATTGTTTTCCCATGATCTATTGTATCTCTATGTTGATGTTTGAGTAGTGGTTTATTCATGGAAATTGTTATATGGTTTTTTGTTGGTTGCATACAAGTATATGCTTTCTTCTATGATGATCTTTTGTACTGATATATGAGTGCACATATATGTTGGGGAATGCATGAGGTTCTCACCGTTGCATGTTGACGGATGAGGGATAGCCGGAGTTCGGCACAAACCGAATCCCAATTCTTAGATTCATGTTGTATTAATTCATGGTTAATCAACGGAGGGTATAACTATGGGGACCTTTAAACTTATAGCGGTGGTTGGACTTTATGTCTTAATAATTCCCTTTTTTGTTGTTAATTGTCCTTGTGATCAATCATTAGTGGTGTAATTTCTCATGTTTATGGATACACCTATCTATGGCTCCTCTCTAGAGGAAACAATAAAATAACTATCTTTGTGCTTCACTAATTATGAAAACCACACAAATGAAGTAGCAATTTGCTAGAACACTTACTCCCTAGAGTTACTCCACTTTACTTCAATTCATCTCATTTCACTTTACCGCACTTTACTTTTTCTTGCATTAGTTTTACTTCTTGCATTTTAATTTCAGCACATGTAGTTTCATAGTAAAAACCTCTTCACACACACATACATTGTAGATCCTAGATTTGCATAGAAGGCCATATAAGTGGGTTATAGGGATTTAGAGAAAAGATAGTTTACCTTCAGCTCCTCGTGGGTTCGACACTTAAATACTTATCTAATTGTACTACGGTGACCCCCCGCTCTTGGTGGTTATCAGCGGGCTATGGATATACCGGTTCTCGCCAAACTCTCTGATGCTTCTCGTCGTGGCCTCTTTGACTTGGGAAAATAGGAAAGTCACAAATCTTCATTAATTTCCCTTGATTCTGTCTAGAAAAATGTCCATATCTGCATATGTAGAAAGAAAAGAAAGGATTTGCACATCATTGCAATAATTAGTGATTAGTGGTAAGTTGAGAGAGATATTTCATCAATTAATTGAGTAATATCATACTTCAACATGGATAAATATGGTTGTTTTTTATAGCCATCAACGATGAAGAGAGATGCCACTGGAAAACTTGGGGTTTGCTTCCATTCAGAAGTTCACTGATTTAGTTCATATGCTTGTGTGTAGAGTTTCCGATGATCTTAATAATGGCAGTGTTTGGCGAGCACTACTTGAGAGGGCCAAATGATGAGAACATAGCTCAGCTCATGGATAATGGCAATTCAATAGAATATCATGGTTTGCTTGGAAGCATTGATTGCATGCACTGAGAATGGAAAAACTATATGTTTGCTTGGTAGGGGAAGTACAAAGGCCCTGTTGAAGGTTGCACAATCATCTTGAAGCAATGGCATCTCAAGATCTCTAGACCAGATACTATTTTCTTAGGCATAGTGCAAAGGTTACACTGACGCAAGATTTGACACTCATCCAGACGACTCGAAAAATTATTCAGGATATATGTTTACGGTGAATGGAGGCACGGTGAGCTGGAGGAGCAAGAAACAAGCTACAGTTGCTCAACCTACGATGGAGTCGTAGTACATAGCTGTTTCGGATGCGGGAAATGAAGTTGTTTGACTGAGGAAGTTAATCATCGAACTAGGTGTGTATTCCCGAATATTCATGACCATGTGTTTCTCTACTTTGATAACACATGCGACATCGCAAATACAAAGAACCCAAGGTCTCACTCAGTGGCCAAACACATTCTTTGGTGATATCATGTGATAAGGTAGTATGTCCATGACAATGAAGTAAATGTTTGCAAATTAAATACGTATATAATGTCGCGGATCCAGTGACGAAACCTCTGCCACAAGTGAAGCATGATCAACACCAAGAGTCTCTGGGTGTTTGATCTTTGCCTAATATAAACTAGTTTATTTGCAATCTAGTGCAAGTGGAAGACTATTGGATATGTGCCCTAGAAGCAAATAAATAAAAATGTTTTATTGTCTTATATGTAATGTTCACAATAAGTTTTATGACATGCTATAACTGCATTAAGCGAAAACATTAATACACGTGTGGTATGTAAACAAATCCTTGTCCCTAGTAAAATAGTCCATTTATTAATAGATGGTCAAGGTTTCCTGATCATGGACAACAACGTCAATTAATAATGGAGTCATGTCGTTTGATGAATGACGTGATGGACTCACACCCATATAAAGTATTGCAATGTGATCCAAACACAAAGTTCAGCATTGTTATACTAGAGAAATGTTGTAACCTAATCCTTAGACCGTGAGACCATATCTAATCATTGTCATCGGAAGCTGCTTTGACAACATCAACCACCACACTATAACAGGGTGTTCATAAAGGTGTTGCTCAGGTATTCCAAAGGGATGAGTTGAGGCAAGAGCGGGATTTGCCCATTCAAGTGACAAATAGATACTCTGGACCCACTGGGTGATATTATATATACGAAGCTTGCAAGTGTGTGACTAGGTCACGGGGATATGATATCACGAGGACGAGTTAATGTGTTTGTCAGTAACGAGATCAAACGAAATATAAGAGATACCGAACATCAAGTCTTGGACAAACTAGGTATCGTAAGACAAAGGGAATAGGACTCGACGTTGAAGTTTAACCGACAAAGATATTTCGTGGAAAGCGTAGGGATTGTTATGTTTTTCAAGAATTCCATGGTGGTAATTGATCAGAAAGGTGTCTCGGTCATGTCTACGCATTCCCGAACCCGTAGGGTGGCACGCTTAAGGTTATACGATGCTTAGAGATTGATCCGAGGTTGTTTGAGTAATAAGAGAGAACACTAGAATTGTTTCGGAGAGGTATCGGAATAAGTTCTGGAGTCTATGAATTGTTTAGAGACTTAATAAATATGTTTAAGTTTTTAATTAATTGAATTAAATATTAAACATGATATAAATATAGGCATACCCCTAAATGGGCCACCATGAGGCATCCCATGAAGGGGGTTTGCCAAGCCCCAAGGGAGGAGGTGGTCGGGTGGCCCATTTGGAGGGGTGTGGTCGCCACAAAGACCTCACCCTATTCTTCGGTGAGCACCACCACAAAGGCCTAGCTCACTTTCCCACTAAGGTATTTCCTCAAGGCGGAAACCGGACGTTTAGAAGATTCTTCGGGCACACATCCACAACAAAGTTGGAGGCTCCCTAGGTTGTTACAACACAATACAAAGTTATCAATGAAGTAAACAACAACTAGGGTTTCCAAAGGAAACTCTAGCCAAAGGTTCCTCAAGTGAATGAGGGGGGAATTCAAATCGCTTTGGTGATGATGTAGATCTTGGTCTTCTCCTTCGATTCTCCAAAGATCAAGAGCTTTGGTTGGTTGAGGGAGGAGATCTAGTGAAAATCGTGGTTCAGCTTTAGGGATTCTTCTTGGGGAAAACGAGCAGCTTGAGGTTGATAAGGAAGGGTGTATTTATACCCCTCCACAAATAAATCCATTAGGTGAAATAGGGGGCCGGATTATCCGACCCAAGTAGGGGTCAGATAGTTCATCCAGATGAAATACCCAGCCTTCCTGAAATATCCGGCCAATAATCCGGGATACGCCCTAGGGCTCGCGTATTTGGTCGCCTATAAGTCCTTAGTCAATTTTTGGGGTTCGATGTTGACCAACAAATCTTATAAAGAATTCTGCAATAGTTATCAACACATTAGATTATCACTAATGTTGTTATGTAACACACAAAACCATAAGAGGTGGGGAAATGTTCTTTCAAAGTTTATTCCCTTCTTCAGCACCCATGTTCCAATCAAGATTATTGCGTGCTCCCGCATGTTGAGCAGGCTCAATGTAGTATCCATCAGATCATCTATGGGCCCTTCTCTCAGTCCTGCATATTTAGGGTTGCGCTTGCGTGGTGTGTTGGCTATTGATATCCACCTTGGCACTCATATCCACCATCAGGCGCGCGCCCAACAGTTCCTATGCTTGTTCCTTCAGTTGGGCCAAGCCCACATCCACCCCTAGCTTTGTGAGCCTGACCATGACCGCAAACTCCTCACGTGACCATCTTCATATACAACTGTTCAACTATCATCGATCCAGGAGTTGAACTGAAGTTAGACTCCATTTTTTCCCCTATACCACACTCAAGATACGTGTGATCCATCAATCCGCACACCTAACAGTGCTTAGGTACCTCATACTACACTGATAGAAACATGCGCTCACTGCCCTCCTATGTCGGTGGAACAAAGCATGTTAGCGGCTTAGTCGAATCCAACTTCATCTGAATTTGGTGAAAAACTCCCATCCTCATTTGTACAGCTGACAGATCGACAAAAATGATCTCGGCCACCCTCTTTGATAACTGAGTTGAGATCTCAATGTTGAGGAAGAGTGGTGGCAACTTGTGAATCTGAACCCCTATTACACTCCCTTAGGTATGACCGAGGGAACCATCATTTCCCCTTCAAAGGGATCAATCATCAACGCATATCTATATAAAAGCCATGGTCCCTCCTCCCCGAAATCGCTTCCAGCCCCCTAGATAGTATGCCTGCAAGACAAAATGATTTGGTTTCACCTCATGGAAGTTGACTTCATATGTAGACATAATCGTGTTTTTCAAGGAGTGGATATTGAAAGTTTTCCTCATCAAAATCATTGCCATCGTGAGTCATTTCATCTCTGGTCAGTGTGTGATCTCCTCCTTACCCAGAACCACCTCATTGAGCTCCTCCCCATGCAACTTCAGATTCTTCAACAACTCATCCACGTCAAACACTATTTTCTCCTTCCTTTCTCCGCCCTAGAACTCTCCACCATGGCGATCGCTCTTGTCGCCCAAACCTCTACCAAACTCTAGCCACCAAAACTATCTTTCAAGGCTGGATAACTAGAATTGTTAGCCCCTGGGTCAGCCCAAGTCAACTGAGATGGGAAATGAAGGATTGGTGCGTGGGGACGCTGAACTTCCAGCGAAATGTAATCAACACCGGAATCACCTACACCCTAGAAAAGACTAGGTTGTTAGTTTTTACGGGCGCTCTAAGTGTCAACCTTATTTTCTTTCGGAAAAGAAAAAAAAAAGGCGAGGCCCCTGGGGCTGAAAACGGCGGTAAACTTGGCCCAGTGAAAATGCTGTCATAGCAGGCCAGCCCCTCGCAAGAAAAGAAAAAAGACGCTGCGGGCCCAATCGTCATCCCCGAAATCTCAGTCTCATCCGGAACTGACGAAGCAGACCCTCCGCGCGCGCCACGCCCACCCGCCTCTCGGTCTCGGCTCTCGGCATGGACGCGGCGGAGAGGAGGCTCGCTCGCGTCAACGCCCACCTGCTACCCTCCCTCCCTCTCCCACTCGCCTCCGCCCCTCTGCTCGCGCCGTCCCCCACTGCTGCTTCGTCGTCGCCCGCCGGAGATAGCTACCGGCGCGTCCACGGCGATGTCCCGTCGGAGCCCCCGGAGTGGCGCGCGGCGACGGACGAGGACGGGAAGGATTTCGTCGACATCCTCTACGAGAAGTCCGTTGGAGAGGGCATCGCCAAGGTGAAGCATTTCTTTGCCACAACCTTGTCAAGTTTGGGGGTTTTAGGCAGACCCTCTGTGGACCTGTACTATATCAGTAGTGCAATGTTCTTACATTTCATCATTAATTAACTGATTGCATTTCCTGCTGAAGATCACAATCAACCGTCCTGATAGAAGAAACGCATTCAGACCATTGACTGTCAAAGAGCTGATGCGTGCATTCAGCGATGCGAGAGATGATAGTTCAATTGGAGTCGTCATACTGACAGGGAAGGTGATGGCTGCCCCTTCTAGCAGAGGAACAATGAAATTTATCCATTTTACGATCCTGATCAGGGTAGGCTGTGGATGGGGTCTTATTTTCTTATTTTTGGTGCATAGGGATCCAAGGCATTCTGTAGCGGCGGCGACCAAGCCTTGAGGGATTCTGATGGATATGTTGACTTTGATAGCTTTGGCCGACTCAACGTTCTAGATCTCCAGGTCATATGCAATCCTCTGAAATTTTGTACCATAACCTACTTGCTTACAAATCAGACGAATTCTTTTGATGTTGCCTATTGGTGTATTAGTGTTTACCGACCAGTGTCACTTCTATATGAAATGATTGATATCTCTGAGCACATCAACTAAATCATTTCTCATTTCTCCAGGTACAAATTCGGCGCCTTCCAAAGCCAGTTATAGCTATGGTATGAGCATTATCTTCTATCATCTCTTAGTCAATTTTCTTTTAGAACCCAACAAATTAGTCCTGTTGAACATGCTACCAGGTTGCTGGTTACGCAGTAGGTGGTGGACATGTTCTACACATGGTGTGTGATCTAACAATAGCAGCTGACAATGCCATATTTGGGCAGACCGGTCCAAAGGTGATTTTTCTGGCCTATTTTGTTTATTCATGTGTAGTACGCGAAGTTGTGGTAGATTTTAGATAGGAAGTTATATATTGTTGTCACTTTTACATCTTGCATGAAAAACCAGTCTCCTGTGAAGTGTATACGCATGGGACTTTACTTGCCCATTTTTACAAAATTATTTCCTCCACACATCATTAGCATGTGCAATGCCTTTGTACACACCCTTGATACCATGAATGCACTTGGACCGAGTTCTGGCAAAAGCTAACAGTAGGCCAAGATTATGACAATTTTCGATTCACGGTAGCATATCAGTAATCCAACCTTTTTCGATCTTTCTCGGAGTTGAACTTAGTCAAAATTGCCAGGGCAAGTCAATATTTTTGGAGGCAGAAAATCTAAATGGGGGCAAAGTGCTGAGTGGAGCAATCCTATAGATAGACTAGGTGGATGCATGTAGGAATCTCCCACCTAATGCTGACGTTATCAACTATTAATATCTAAATCCAAAATTTTAAAATGTATGATCGCTACCATATAAGAAGTGAACGGTTACCACCCTCGATGTGGAGTATTTGTAGTTTCGTACTTGTGGTGACAATGCAATGTTATGGAAGCCAGATGATGAGTATTGATGTGTTACCAACGAACAAGAAATAGTATCAAATCATCGAAGTACTATCATGCAAGTCTTATGCGGATGGCAAGTGTCGTTCATTAACCTGGTAACGAAGTGGCTATAACATGTCTATAATCTGGTCTTTATAAAAAAATGTCTATAATCTGGTAAAAGGTCGATTATAAGCTGACCGCTACTGAGAGGAAAAGGTTGTCGAAACATTTCAAATGGGATCTTGTTTCCGAGTACTCGTCGTGACGAAGCCAACAATTAAAAATGAACATCAATCGGGTACACAGTTTGAGAGATAAAAGATCTGAAACTTAGAAAATGAAGGGAATCAATGTCATTCAATGCAGATGCCGAGGGTCTTTCCTTTTCTAAAAAAATGTTGATGTCATATTTTTTAAATGTCCTGCTTTTGTGTATGGAGGAGTGTTGCAATGAGTATTCTTGGATATAACCGCCGCAACCTAAGGCAACGATGGGCACATGTGTAGTTTAATTCGGCCCCTTCCAGGCGTTATGTGTGGCAGCTTTTTTTTGTATGGTTTCCTCTATCCAAATGTGATTATATTTTGCTTTTTTCCATGATATTCATTACTTCAATAAGTGTAATATATTGATTGCTGCCTTTTCTCTTGTGTCTCAGTCATCTTCCTTATAAAACCCTACCAGGTTACTACACAAGTACACATAGCTTACTTTGCCTTTTCTGTCTGTGATTTCTATCACAGGTTGGAAGCTTTGATGCTGGTTATGGCTCTTCCATTATGTCTCGGCTGGTAAGCTACCATACGACTCTGTTGGCTTCATGCTTAATCGGTGATCCAATGAGATGCACATACTACAACATAAAGTAAATGTGCCTGGCGACTAGAGCTTTCGAGCGAATTCCCAAGGCAACGCTGATCACTACTGTGTAGAAGTGCAGAGCAACTTTGATCATATTGAGAAAATATTCGCAGTTCTCTCTTTCTCATTTGATCTATTGCCGACAGGTCGGACCAAAGAAAGCTCGTGAGATGTGGTTTCTGTCACGGTTCTACGCTGCTGATGAAGCAGAGAGAATGGGACTTGTCAATGTAGTCGTTCCAGTGAGTGCCTCAAAGTTATAAATTAGAAAAATGAAAACTGCTTATTAGCTGGCTATTTTCGCCTAGAATGCAGATCACGATATGCCCCACCTAAGATGCTCATGCGACCATGTACTTTCTATATCCTTTGCATTTGCAGCTTGTTGATCTGGAGCGCGAAACTGTGAAATGGTGCCGACAAATCTTAAGGAACAGTCCCACAGCCATTCGGGTTCTGAAGTCTGCGCTCAATGCAGTTGATGATGGTCATGCTGGTCTTCAGGTATTAGTTTGTCTGATGTTAAGAAACTCGAACATTGCAATTTTATTTCTCCTTTGTAACTCTCCAAGCGATGTTTATGTCCCTGTAAGTACTAATGTAATGGGAATTCGTGCCACAGGAGCTCGGCGGGAATGCAACACTGATCTTCTATGGGACTGAAGAGGCCAAAGAAGGGAAGAATGCGTACATGGAACGACGGCGTCCTGATTTCTCAAAGTTCCCACGGAAACCTTGATTTACACTTGATGATTTCATCATCTCCTAAGTTGTAAGAAATTTTATTGGATGGCTACCTCTCATGAACTCATTGACAGAGGTAACCCAAATATTTTGTCATACTCGGTGGATAGTGTAGAACTGTAAATCATTGTTTTTTACTATACGCAAGTCTGTTGACAATTTGCTGCCAGAAATGCAGTTTGTGTGCACGAAAGGAAATGCAGTAGCATGTGTGAATATCCTTGCAGTACGATATATTTTTATTGAAAATAAAGTACCTTTGGGTCACATCAGCTTGAGGAAATCAGATTGGAACAGGCATTGACTCTGCACAACAAGCTTTTGTCGGTTTTCTCCGTGGTTTCTTGTCTTTCGCTGGTTTACCTTCTGTTTAGTAGGTGGTATTTAACCGTGTCACATATTGAGTGTCGCTTGTTTGGAGACTTTAACGGGGCGACGCAAACGGAAAATGCGTGTCCTTCTTCAGCGGGGCGACGCATAATGATCGTGCCGTCCGCAACGACGCAAACCTGGTCCGCCTGGCAGTGACCCAGGCTCGATGTGTCTTCTCAGACACGTCAGTACTGGCGCCGAGGCGTCGCTTCAGCAGTCTGCAGCCACATTAATGGCGATGTCTCGCGTGGCGCGCGGTCGTCGCCTACCTCTGTGCACGAAGTAATAGCGATGCCACGCGTGCCGTGGCCGTCGCCTGCCTCCGGCCTATATAAACAGGGTCGCGGGCATCTCATCTCGTCCCACACAAAACCCTAGCCGCCGCACAACCTCCACCTTTGCCATGAGCAATGCCGGCCGCGGCCAGGCTACGACGCCTCCACCTCCGACTCACCTCCCCGGTCTCGAGCTCCGACGAGAAGTTGGAGGACGACAACAGCACTGACGACGTCCTAGACCTGGTCAGTGACGCGAAGTTTCTGGCTGACGCGGAGAAGGAAGCAGAGGAGGAGCGGGCGGCCCACGCGGCGTTCGACGCCGAGATGGAACGCCGCAGGGAGGCCGCCGCTGCAGATGACGACTCCTCCGACATCTCATGGTCATCTGATGACCCTGATGCGCCTACCTCGGAGAAGGCGGCGGAGCAGAGGGCGTTAGTCGACTCCTTCGAGACGCTCAAGAAGACCGAGGAAGCCGCGAACGAGACACTACGGCGGTGCCTGCTAGAGGACGCGACGGTGCACCGAGTTCTGGTAGCTGCACGGCTGGCGGCGGAGAAGCATACGAGGGGGGATGCAAAGGCTTGTACCAACTGTAGTTTGTAGTACATTATGCTTTTTAAATATTATTGAAAAACAAAAAATAGATCGCCCCGTTGGGAGCACAGCCAGACATAAATGGACGTGCAGTCAAAATATATCCACGGGGACGACACAAACGGACCACGCGCGATTACTTTTAGGCGTTTCGATGTGGGTCGCCTCGTTGGAGATGCCATAATGGGTAGTCTTCAGGCCCAGTTCGAAACCATGGCCCAGCCTGCCTGATGTTTATCCCTTGCGGCCTGCGCTCCTCAGCGGCGCGGGCCGGATCTCCTACACCTCCCAAAACTGCAACCGCCAGGTCGCCTCCACAAACACCACGCCACGTCTACAGTTCACGCCGACCCCGCGCCAGGTTAGCCCTACCCGTTCGCCGAGCACCGGATCCCCACCTCTTCCGCGGCCGCAACCACAACCACAATTCGCCTCCTCCACCACCCCCACCCAGGTTAAACAAATCCATCCACCCTCAGCCGGAGAAGAATCCAGAGCCAAACCTCCCAGATTGTTGGCGATGCTGCGCACGGGAGGAAGCCGCCTCGCGGCCCCGGCGCTCCGGCGGCTCCTCGGCGAGCGGGCCCAGCCGGGGCTCGCGGCGGCGGCGGGGGGCGCCAGGGCGTACCACGAGCGCGTCGTCGACCACTACAACAACCCGCGGAACGTGGGGTCCTTCGACAAGGACGACCCCAACGTCGGCACCGGCCTCGTCGGCGCGCCCGCCTGCGGCGACGTCATGAAGCTGCAGATCCGGGTCGACGAGGGCACCGGCAAGATCGTCGACGCCTGCTTCAAGACCTTCGGATGCGGCTCCGCCATCGCCTCGTCATCCGTCGGTGAGCCCCCCGCTCCCCGTCCCGCTTCCTCACTTTTCCCCGGACCGCCCGCGGTGCATATTCGCTGCGTATCTAGAGGTAGTTAGGTTAGCTTCTGTGGATTGAATCTATAAAACAAAATCGATGGTGCGGTCGTTTAGGATAGGGAGGGGATTTTTTGAAGGATGAACATTTATTTTGCAACTACTTATTTTGGAATCCCGACTTATTAGATGGTAGGATGATTTTGAAGACGATTCTGACTCTGAAACATGACCAGATGAGAAGACTAGTGGATGCCTAGGCTGATTAGAAGAAAAAAGTAGCAGCTGTAGCCTGTAGTGCCAATGTCCATCTATGATGTTATAGATTGCATAATGCCATTATTTGGGTCTGCCTTTCCTGCTGGGTTGTTGAATTGGTCCGTGACATTTAATTTAATTTGATTAATGTTAACTATAACTCTATAAGCATGCCTTCAATTTGGGTTCTGGAGCTATTCATATAAGCTGTATGATATGATAGGAAGTACATGCTTGGATTACAGTTCATCTTAATGATTTGCGTAGTCTAGGGTTGGTTTGGTTTGAGGATACTATTGTATTGATGGTGCAATTGTTCTTTTATTTTGATATATTTGCCTACTTGGTTTTGGATTGTTCTTGGCATGTACAGGGAATTTTATCTCTAGAAACATTATGGCTTGTAGTTCATTTTCAGATTCTGCACCAACAGTTACTTATCCATATTAGAAACTAGTCTTCTCTAATGCTGAACAAACACCTTATAAAGGTCTGTTTGCAATTGTGAGACTGCTGATTTCTTGTAGATCATTCTCAAGAATGAAATGCTTCCACACTATTGCTGATAGTTGGTAATCTGACAATTGGGTAGAGGCAGTTCGTGTTCATTTTTCTGATGTATAGTGCTTCTATTTCCCTGCAAAATGTGTATTAGCAAATCTTCAGCCATAAAGTCAATTCTTAATCCTACGATTGTCCTTGCAGCTACTGAATGGGTCAAGGGAAAGCAAATGGAGGAAGTAGTGACTATCAAGAACACGTAAGCTCTCCTTGTTATTCTATATCTTCTTTTCAGTTACAATATTTTGAGTGTTGTTTTTGTCTTATCTGAACATTATTTGTCATTTCATTGAAAAATGTATCTACTAGTCGGTATCGGTATGTAACTAAAGGTCCTGACACATAGTTTCCTTTGCAAAAGGTACTCCTGTATCAGAATGTGTGTATCAATATTATGATGTCTGAGTTTGCAGCTTTGCATTAGCCTATACCCCATTCACTATTGACTATCTTCTCATGAGCGTCTAGAATTATGGAAACAAAATATTTTAGAATATTGGAGTGTGTTGTGTTGCCTCATATTGTTTAATGAGATTGTTAAGGTGAAGGGTACAATCAAGCCTTTTTGTTCAGCTGCTTGATATGGCTGTTATCTCTGGCATTGTTTGGCTGTTTATATTTGCAAATGAGCATGTTTACGAGTCACATCAGAGAAAGCTGTTGCTCATGGTCTTAGTTTATGTGCTTTTGATTGTTACAAGATGAATCAACTCATTTCCATATTTTTGCTATAACTGCAATGCGGCCATTGATCACTCGGTGTCTCCAAGTATGCTGTTTAATCCTATTGGTCTTAGTTTATGTGCTTTTGTTTGTTACAAGATGAATCAACTCATTTCCATGTTTTTGCTATAACTGCAATGCGGCCATTGATCACTCGGTGTCTCCAAGTATGCTGTTTAATCCTATTGAGCAAATCAAGTTATGTAAAACAATAACAAGCGCCAATGTTCTGTCTTTTCAGTGAGATCGCAAAGCACTTGTCACTTCCACCAGTAAAGCTCCACTGCAGTATGCTTGCTGAAGATGCAATTAAAGCTGCCGTGAAAGATTATGAAGCAAAGAAGGCGAAGCTGGGAGATGGCCCTGCAGAGAAGGCTGCTGAAGCATGAACATGAAGTTCCTGTCATGAAGGGTATTGACCATCTGCCATGCATCTGCTCCTAGGGATGATATATGCTGATATATGCTTCTGTTATCTGATGATGGGAAATAGTGTGTAATTTTCACAAACTACGGTGATGTAGCATGTATCTTAAGGATGAACACGAACAGCTTGGAATAAATGTGCGGTCATGTTAGGAAGAAGTTGTGCGTGCATAGCAGCCAAAAAATTGTGCATGTTTAGCAGATGCTTGGAAGTCTTGTAGTAATACTTGCTGATGTAAGATGCAAATCTACTCTTTGATTTTTTCTTTGTGATGCTGTTAGGGTTTTGTAGCTGCTTTGCAATGCTTCTGTGTTGGAACGTTCTAGTGGCGTGGCATCAGCTAGGCTGTGAATTCATGTCTAACGTTGGCTAAGAACATGGTGCAGTCTGGTGAAGTCGCAGATAAGCCGTGGACTGCAGAGTGAACACTTGAGCTTACTGACAGTTTGTTTCTGCTGGACAATTTGTTAGCCAGGCTTCTCTGGCCAAATACTATCTCACGGGCTGATGCGTACCCGTGTGGACGGGTTACATCAAGGGTGCCAACAGCATGACCCGTTTACATATTTGAAAGCAAAACTACGAATTTAGAAGTACAAAGTGGAGGTAAAGTAACTTTCATCGGCTCAATAGATTGAAATAACGGGTAGGAACAAAATACTCTAGAAATACAACACATTATTTTCACTCAACTTCCGAGGTTCAGTTCCAAACATAGATATCTGCATCTGGAGTGTCGTGTCCTCCAACTACCCAACTTCACATGCCACGTCGAAGGTAAAAAAGGATGTACTCACATTGCTCTGCACAAACATGAGATAAATCATATCAAAATGAGAATGTAGAACGTTTGTTTCTGTAATATAAGTATAATCATATAAACAATCATCACGATAGCTAAGAAATCAGGCAGTTGATAAAGGAACTGAATAGAGGTAAGATGTATGCGAACGAGTACTCTCAGAACAAGCTAACTGACTAGAGCCATCGACATGCATATAGTAATGAGGTTCCTGTCGTGCACAAGCTCTGAATGTTGCTCTTTCCTAACAATATTGTTGGACAAATGCGCCAAGATTCGTTAAGCTACTACATTTAACCACACATGCCCATTTTGGGGATTGGGTGATATAAGTAAATAATACCACCTCAACGATAATATAAACAGATACAACAGTTGGTTTCTTCTACACACTGCTGAGCTGACTGCAAAGGAACCAAACTCTAATATTTGTATAGATGTCAAATTCTCAATTGTTCATTTATTTGACATTACACATCGATGCGCAGAAGGTGTAGAGATGCCTTGGTGGAAATACAAAATAATTGTGTTCATTGTTTGACCAAAAACCAGGAAGATGTTTTTCAGAACAACAGTAAAATCAAGAGTAAATCAACTGATAATAATTTGTTCTGATCAGTGGCATGCTTAAAAACACGGCCCACTTCACCCTGGTAATGACTTACTCACTAGACACACTTAGCCAACACGAAGTTGGTCTTGTAAGACACTGGAGAGATAATGTCATATAGCATTGCTGAATAATCAACACAACATCATGTACCAATGTTGAACAAAGTAAAGTAACAACTGACGACAGTCCCAGTGGCAGTTATTGTCTGAATTGAGCTTGAGTGAGTACATTGTCATGTATGAACTACTTCTGACTATTATGTTTGTAGGGAGATATTTCGGACAAACTCTAAAACCGGCTACACAATCTCTACAAGCATGACAGTACCACATCTGAAATCAATAGTGCCCATCAGGAATGTAGAGAATGCAGTATCCAATATCGATGGTACAAGACATAGTACAAACCACAAACATGAGCTAATTTCATATGAAAAAGCAATCCACTGCAATTACAAGAGGAATACAAGAGATTTTGATGAAAATTACAAGGTGGTGAGAAAAAAAAAGGAGCCTAGTATACCTACTCTCACGCGATTGTCACCTTGGCGCCGACCCCCTCGAGCTGCTTCTTGGCCTCCTCGGCCTCCTCCTTGCTGACGGCCTCCTTGAGCTTCTTGGGGAGCCCCTCGATAAGGTCCTTGGCCTCCTTCAGAGCCAGGCTGGTGAGCGCGCGCACAATCTTGATGGTCGCGATACGCGCGCTGCTGGGCACCTCTTCGATGACGACATCGAACTCCGTCTTCTCGACCGGGGCCTCCTCTGCCACCGCAGCCGCGGGCGCCGCCGCCGCGGCAGCGGGCGCGAAGGATGCGGCGGAGACGCCGAGACGTTCCTGGAGGTGGTCTACGAGGTTGCGCGCCTCCTCGAGAGTGAGCCCGGCAATGGCATCGCCGAGCTCAAGGACCTTCGGGGACTCCGTGGCGGTGGAGGCGACGGCGACGGCGCGGCGGCGGCGGTTGACCATGGGGAGGGTCCTGGGGACCGAGGCCGAGGGGGATGGCGAGGTGGAGGGGAGCGAGAGGATGGAGAAGGCGGAGGAGAAGGTGGTGGATGCCATTGGGAGCTCTGGAGGCTTGGCTTCGGGAGTGAGCGGGAGGAGGGAGGAGGAAGCGCGAGCAATGGAGGGGATAAGATGAGGCGAGGGGATAGATAGACGGTGCCATCTATATATCATCGTTCGTGACCCGTGAGTGGCTAATACCTGTGCTTCCACTTAGCAATCGCAGCACTGATAAGCAAAGCCAATGAGATCGTTGTTTATTTTCTCTGTAACTTTTAGGGAAATTTGTCTGTAATGTTTTGGATGCCTTAGCGCAGGTATAATGGTAGAAAATGCGTGTCTTTCCTTAGTAGCTCTTCACATCATCAGGTATATGTCATGCAATACGATTATCTCTTGCTGCTATCCTTAGCAATTTATAAGAATTAGTTAAATTTTCGTAGATTTCTTTAGAGTTTTATTAATACAAAATCATGTGTTCCAAAAAGAGTAAACAAATGTGAAAACTAACAGACAAACCATGAAAAAACATTTGTTCCAAAAAGACTTTACAGAAAACTATCTCCAGGTTTTTTTTGCGCTTGCCGAAGCCAACGAACTTAGGATGCGGGAGAAATCTCTGTCAGCTAACCTAACCCTGGCGCGGTGCCGCCGTCAAGTGGCGCCATTCCTTCCTGAAGGGCGTCGTGGGAATCCCTTGTACACTGCACTCTTCATGTCGGGGGAAACCCTAGGACCGATCTGGTCCGGGCAGCAACGCCGTGTCGACAATGCTTCCTTCTCGAAGGGGCTGCTTGGCACGTGGTTCTTTGGGGTGCTTGGAGTGTGGTGGGTCATAGACGGAGGGCGCAACGGTTGCGGGTCATCTTCGTTTTGTCTTCGCCATTACCTTCTTTTCTTTTTCTTTTTCTTTTTGGGCATGTTGTTTCTATTGCCCCAATATATTTCTTTGTTTCGAACTGTTCTATTGGTGTAGTTGTTATATTAATATAGCAGGGCGAAATCCTGTTTCGGGGAAAGCCAGTGAACTTCAAAAAACGCCACCTACACGTGCGTCGGAAAAGAGGTCGAGCCCCGTCATTATCGTATTCAAAAGAGCACTATCGTCAACGAGAATTTGTGAGTGGACGAAAAAGTCATGTGGCACGTCGACTAGGGACGTCCTTGTGCGACCTTGAACCAAGATCCGCCGCATCTCATCAGCGAAGTCGAGGAATAATGACAAATTTACCACCTTCGGACCAACATTCTCTCGAGAGAGCAACCACCTCGCCTTGGCCTCTAGCGCCGTGCTGAGAAACTGATCTCGCCAGATCTAACGAAAGACGAAAAGACCAAGCCGCCAATCTGAAGGATCAACAAGCACACGATGCCATTAACTCCGAGACATCGCCGTGAAGGTTGGTGTCGGTGTGGGACTAGAGTTGAGGCAGATTTATTCGCCCAACCGACGCTCTCACCACCCTAGTGGCACACCACAACAGACAAACTCCAACCCTAAACACTAGACCAGAATGGAGAAACAACGTCCCCTCCCTCCTGCCGCTAAAAGGCAAGCATAGGAAGAGGGGACCAACACTAAGGCCGGTGGAGATCTGGGGAGGGAGGGGTGTCGTCACCTCTCTTCTATCTCGTGAAACAATTTTAGTAGAAAATTATGATCATAAGCGAAGACATATAATACAACGGAGAAAAATAGCCTTTGCTTATTTTTCTAAGAGATCCTCCCTTAGCTAAGGAAGACAACCTTTTATTCTACTTTTATTCTCTTTACGCCAACTAAGCAACAATCTGATGTGACAACTGTAAATAAATGATGACATCATCCTATTTACCTCCGAGAACAAAATAGAATTGATCATGGCTCCAAGAAACTAACTTATTCAAATGCTCTTTAAAAAGAGGTGATAGTGTAGGGCATTTTTTTGTCGATCCATTAAATTTTTAGAGAATAAAAGGAGGAGTTGTGTTTTGACTCACGGGAGCATATGCTCCTTTTATTTTGAAATCTACCTTAGACACATTTTGAGATGTCACGTGTTACACACCCACAAAGTTATTTCATTAAAAAGTTGACTTATGGTGTGGCATGTGTAAAAAAATCATGCTAAAAATAAGGTTTTTCACAAGATAGACCTTCTCTTTTTCACATAGATCATAAATAGTATCTTTTTTCGCGAAATTTGACGAACACACATATTGTGCAGATGTATATGTAGAATTTTTTCTCATAAATTTTTGACGCTTCAACATATGTGTTTTTTTTTTTTGGTAGAGCGAGCATATGCTCATAAAATTAAAAAAAATATGTGGTTCCTTTATAAAAAGGAAATTACCACTAAAGACGATTTGCTGAAGCGAAATTGGCATGGATGTATTAAGTGTTGCTTTTTGTGTTGAGATTAAACAATACATGTCCTTTTGCTAAGATTTGACGGTGCAAATAATTTCCAACATAAACCCACCGGGAAACATAACAAATTTATTTGGCAATTGGATGAATGGTGTGCACAAGAAAGAAAAGGCTCACACTAGGGTAGGTGTATGTGCATTGTTATGGGCCATTTGGGGAATGCAGAATGATTTTATCTTTAGCGAGTTTCCCATCATTTATGCAGGTTATTCTATGGCTATCTACTGAATCTATATGTGGTCCTATCTTCAACCGCCAGATGAACACTGAGGCATGGATTTTACGTGCAACCATTTGACAACGGTAGCATGGGATATGTACAGCCAATACGGCTGGCGGCTTAATCGAAGGATAACATGTTGATGCACATGCGCATCGTGTTATTGTAGTTCTTTAGATGGTGCATCCATGTCTATAGTCTAGCTGGTCCATGTTTTGTAATAATCTTTGATACTATTTACCTCTTCTTCTAAGATTTTGAATATTTTTGATTGATGTAGAAGTTAGGGCTGTCACATTTCAATAGAGGGGGGTCATAGGGGCAATTGTATGCGTGCATTTGTGAGGGTCTGTGTGAAAGTTCAGAGATGGTAAACCTAGAGGGGGTGAATAGGTTTCTACAGATTTTAATTCTTTCTTTGCAATATTAGGCTTTGCGGAATATAAAGATGAGCCTAATGCAAACTAGGTGAAACAACCTATATGAGGATACAAGTAACTCAAGCACGAAGGCTCTCACAGGCAGTTATATCACAAGTAAGGAGTTCGGTTAGAGATAACCGATAGCACGCGGAGACGAGGATGTATTCCTGTGTTCCCTTCCTTTGCAAGAAGGTACGTCACGTTTGGAGGGGTGGAGGTCCCACGAAGGCTCACCCTATTCTCCGGAGCCTATCCCACGAAGGAATAGCTCTCTCACTTGTGGTAGACTTTGAGGTAGCCTCCAAACCTTCACAATCTTGTCAGGAGCAAATCCACAGCCCGGATGCTTCCAGACCACTCTTACCCACCTAGGGTTTCCAAGAAACCCTAGAGAGCAAGCTTCTTGATGAATACAAGGGGGAATGAGATTTGGCTTTGTAGAGCAGTAGATCGGGTCCTCCTCTATCGTTTCCCCGGAGGGATTTGAGTTTGGGTGGAGGAGGAGGGAGATCTGAGGCTTTTGGTGTTTCTAGCAATGGAGTATGAGAGAGAGAGAGCTCAAGAACAGCTTGTAGTGTAGTGCCTACCCCTTCAGAGGTAGGAGAAGGGGTATTTATAGTGTTTCTTGAATTCTGGCTGTTGCTCACTTGCCACGTTAGCATATTCCCCGAGAAACCCGGTCAACCGGATTTGGCGCCGGACAGGCCGGCGCACGGGCCGGTCAGACCGTGCCAGCGACCGGACCGGCCGGTTTCAACCGGAGCTGGGACCGGGTCTCGACCGGGCGGGCTTCTGAGGCGTACTGGACTATGCCCGGTTGGCTCAAGCGCGGAGGCCGGTTGGTCGCCGGGGCGCCCGGTCTGACCGGGCCAGGGACCGGATCGGCCGGTCCAAACCGGGCTGGCGACCGGACACTGACCGGGTGCGCTCCCGCCTTTACTGGACTCTGCTCGGTTGGCACAAGCGCTGGGGCCGGTCGGTGCCGGGTTGGCCGGTGCCAGGGCCGGTCTGACCGGGCCAGGGACCGGCCAAACACTGAAAATCCTTTGTTGATTTTTCATCGAAGTGGGGGGTCTCCCATTGCCTTCTTATTCCATTGATACACCATTATACCTCTTTGGCTAATACCTGGGAATCATCTTGTAGACATGTATTAGTCCAAATACTCTAGCACGGTGTCATAGTTACCAAAATAATGGATAAGGGTAAAATACCCTTACAATCTCCCCCTTTTTGGTATACGATGACAAACCGAGCTAGAGTCACATATAGATATTATGATAAGCCTTAAACCTTGATTCATATAAGATACTGAGACAACTCCCCCATAATGTGTGCACTTGGAGAATTTGCGTTTGAATGCAAAGTGCACCATTTGTGGAATATGAGAAGCTCCCCCAATATCTTTAGGAAACAAGCATGGTATGGACATGTGAATATAAAGATATATAAGCATAGCACATAGTCATCTCAACATAGAGATTTAAGCATATAAGTACATGACCATACATGAATTACTTAAAGTAGCAAATGGTTCTTGGAATGAAGAAACAACCAAATAAGTACAAGCCAAATAAGAAGCAAATAAAAATGTCAAGCATGGCTTGTGCAACCAAGGAACCCCGTGATCCTAGACTCTACTCTCTTCTCCCCCTTTGGCATCGGAACACCAAAAAGGCGAAGAAAAAAGTAGGGATGCTAGCGCTCCCATCAATAGAACTCGGTCCCGGCGGGTGGAGAGCTGCCATCACCATCATCGTCATCATCATCCTCTTCATCATCCTCTTCATCCTACTGGTCCTCGTCTTCATCATCATTGTTTCTATGTCCAGAAGTATCAGGATCATGAGCATACCGAGAAGGAAAACCACCAAAAGTGTACATGGAGGAATCAAAGTTCTGGAACATCTCATCAGTAATGGGAGGCACCTCCCAGTTAGGTGCATGCACAGGCTCCATCTCAGGACCAGGAGGAGGAACAGGAGCATTTCGGGCAACCATGAAGTCATTTTGGTGCCGCCTAGTTTCCTGGTTCAAGGCAAGGCTTTGATGTGCAACATCATTGGTATTTTTGCACATCTGCCACAAGCTGGAGAAGAACCGTGAGACACCATGATGTGGGCGCTTAGAGTAGCTGGAGCTAGCAGGGTCATGACTTTCCTTGGACCGGCGCTCAGAAGGCATCATGGAAGGGACGCCCGGTCTATCTCCTTGGATAGGTACCTTGAAGGCTTCCATCTTGACCCGTTGATCTTGAGTATTGTGAGGTGTTGGCACAACCTTGTTGATGAGCAGCTGAATGTACTGAGCATAATTTGGAGTCATACTTTCACGAACAGAGCGCCTCAGTTCACAGTAGAGGAGGTCACAACCATCAATGGTCTTCTGGTGATCAGGGTGGCAGTAGTACATCAAGTTCAGATGGTATGCACGACATTCACTTGTATCTCCGGACTTGCTAATGATATTCTCACGGAATAGCTTGGCAAGTACAAGGTAGGAGTAGTACATGCCAGAGATAGTGGGAGGGCCAGTTGTGGGTTCCGGAGGATAGCAGAAGGAAATATCCCCTTTATTGAACTTGTTCTGAGAGTATATCTTGAAACCATGAGCACGGCCACCACCAAACCCCATGGCTTCACAGAACTCAAGATAGTTGCAAGAATATTTTGCTTGTCCTGTCATCCAAGTCATAGTGC
>NC_061513.1:148911221-148926920 GCF_022539505.1 Lolium rigidum
TGAAAGTATAGAGATGGTAAACCTAGAGGGGGTGAATAGGTTTCTACAAGTTTTAATTCTTTCTTTGCAATATTAGGCTTTGCGGAATATAAAGGTGAGCCTAATGCAAACTAGGTGAAGCAACCTATATGAGGATACAACTAACTCGAGCACGAAGGCTCTCACAGAGCGATTAAATCACAAGTAAGGAGTTCGGTTAGAGATAACCGATAGCACGCGAAGACGAGGATGTATTCCCGTGTTCCCTTGCTTTGCAACAAGGTACGTCACGTTTGGAGGGGTGGAGGTCCCACGAAGGATTCCCCATGCCACGAAGGCTCACCCTATTCTCCGGAGCCTATCCCACGAAGGAATAGCTCACTCACTTGTAGTAGACTTTGAGGTAGCCTCCAAACCTTCACAATCTTGCCCGGAGCAAATCCACAGCCCGGATGCTTCCGGACTCCTCTTGCCCACCTAGGGTTTCCAAGGAACCCTAGGAAGCAAGCTTCTCGATGAATACAAGGGGGAATGAGATTTGGCTTGGTAGAAGCGTAGATCGGGTCCTCCTCTAATGATTCCCGGAGGGATTTGAGTTTGGGTGGAGGAGGAGGGAGATCTGAGGCTTTTGGTGTTTCTAGCAATGGAGTAAGAGAGAGAGAGAGCTCAAGAACAGCTTGTAGTGTAGTGCCTAACTGTTCAGAGGTAGGAGAAGGCCTATTTATAGTGTTCTTCGAAATATGGCCGTTGGTCACTTGCCACCTCAGCTTTTCCCTCGACAAACCCGGTTGACAGGACCACAGACCGGACAACCCGGTGGTGAGGCCGGTCGGACCGGACCAGCGACCGGATTCCCTTTGCGTCGTCCTGTAGCTCCTCCGGTTGGCGGCCGGTTGGCGCCCGGTTGGCGACCGGTCGACCGGGCCGCGCGCCGGACTCGCCGGTCTGTAGGCCGGTTGACCGGTCGGCAACCGGATCTGCTGGCTCTTCGTTTGGAGCCCGGTTGGCGACCGGTTGACCGGGCCGCGCGCCGGACTCGCCCCGGTTGGCGACCGGTTGACCGGCCAGCACGCCGGACTGGCCGGTTGCTGGCCCGGTTGGACCGGGCTGCAGACCGGATTTCTGCTGTAGACCCCTTTTCGATTGTTGTTGAAGTGGGGGGTCTCCTTTAGCCTTCTTGTTCTTTTGATACACCATTTATGCCTCATTGCCTAATACCTGAGATTATCCTTATAAACATATTAGGCCAAATACTTTAGCACGGTGTCATTGTTACCAAAATCTCTACTAATAAGTTACGGATCGGTGGTGTTGGTAGGTCAAAAAAACCGGAACAAATTTTCGTCCGTCAAAAAAACCGAAACTCCCAATCTTCTTTCTTCTATACCTAATAATAAAGGAGCTAATGTTTCCGTCGTTTCGTCCGTTATTTTCGTCCGCCCGGGTGGTTTCGTACGTCCACGTCTACGTGTGAGTTTGAGTTTGGTTCTGTACACCGCGTGCATGATTTCCTGCCGCACAAGTTGGTCGATGTAGAGTCCAATCCGGATCAGACTACCCTAGATATCTCCGCTGCTTTTTCACATAATGTTTCTATATCGGAGTTGCTGAAAATCAGGCGCCTTAGATTTATTAAATCTCAGTCACCTAGTCAGCTATTAGATTAAGTGCATCAAGATTAGTGTAATTTTATTGTTTTGTGTCAGGAACTCCTTTACTCCAAAGCCCTTGCAAGCTGATTTTTTAGCAGGCCGCTGGCTACTGCTTTATCGCGGGCATTAACTTTGTTATGGGATGCATTTTCCGTGTCTTTGTAGATGTGCTGTTTAGCATTTTTTCCCCCTTCTGTGCTTGCTGTTCTTTGCAAAAGAAAAAAATAGCGGCACATGTATTGTAGCCTAGAAAATTATCAAAAGCCATTGGACTAAGTCATGATTCGTGTTAATTTAGAGAGTTACACGTTGGTTGTAATTGACATTTTCCGAATTGCATCTAGATCGCAACTGGGATTTTCCTAATCGTATGTGGGTCGCAACTGAGATTTTCTCAGCATGCCGATAGTAATCGAGATTTTTCCCGAGTTGCATGTGTTCGCAACGTAGATACATTCCAGTTGCATGTGGGTTGCAAGTCGCGACCGGAACCGCAATTAAGATTTCCCCGGTTGCATGTGGGTCGCAACCGAGACTTTTCCAGTTTATGTGGGTCGCAAGTCACAACCGAGATATTCCCGAGTTACACGTGGGTCGCAATCGAGAGTTTCCCGGTTGCATGTCGGTCATAATCGAGACTTGCATGTGGGTCGCAACCGAGACTTTTCCAGCTTGCATGTGGATCGTAAGTCATGCCCGGTGATTTTTCTCAGTTGCATGTGTGTCGTAATTGATATTTTTTCTATTGCATGTTGGTCGCAGTTGGGATTTTTCTTGTTGCATGTAGGTTGTAATTGAGATTTTCTCAGTTACATGTGGGTGTAACTGAGAATTTTCCAGTTTCACGTGGGCTGCAACTGAAATTTTTCTAGTTTCGCCTGCGTTGCAACTAAGATTTTCCAGTTATATTTTATATAGGTTGCACCTCATCTTTTTTCACTTTTTTTCTAGCAAAAGGCATGAATATAGAGCTTTGTTGTTTTTTCTCCTATACACTTTATATAAAAGTGACAAGAAAAATCATGAAAGCCACACATTTTGTGACTGCATCCAAAGCCTGGTAGTGCTTTGTCTGTAGGCCCGTTGTATGCAAGAAACCTAGGCAATTTATCTCTTCAGCTTACCGTCTGGTGACTTAGATTTAGTAAGTTTCAGTCGCCTGATCTGTAGCTACGCCCTTTCTATATATACAGGTCCGGTCTTTCAAGAGGAGATCGATACGTCTGAAGCACGCGGCAGCATAAGGTCGAGCGTGCCAGCGACAACGGCGGCAGCGATGGGCCCCTGCACGACGAAGAGGAAAGGAAAGATCCATCACCATTGCCGGCGTGAGGCTCGGGCAACGCCTGAGTTTGTGAAGCAAAGCAGCGAGGATGGATGCTGGTGCCGACCATGGCCGCTACATCGCTTTGCCGTTACAATTGTCCCCACGTCTAGCTGATCACCACAGGCCGTCTCGCGATCTCTGCCTCGTCGAGCAGTATATCCCCGTCGAAGAAATTAGTAGGGGCGCTTCTGGTCGTCGATATCGACACCCGTCCTCATGCCGCTCGCCCGCCTCGCTGCCCATTGTTCAGCAGACCAGGGTAATAAGGATTGGTGATTTGGGACATCTCTTCCAGCGAGGCCCGACGCGTCGAAGGCGTTTGCCGTTGAGTGTGCCGGACAGCATGTTAGTCTGGAGGCACTGGTCTTGGAGCGCGTCGACGGCGGTGAAAGAGGCCGGGAGCGTGTGCGCGAGGTTGGAGTTTTTGAGGTACAGATTGTTGACCTGACTTGGGAATCGCGCGGTGAACGCCAACCAGCAACTCCTGCTCATCTCGAGCAAGTGTGGCCTGAGGCGTGCTGTTCTGATCTACATCTCCCTCTGTTCAATTCCATTATAGTACAATGGGCGGCGGTAGCCCCTACGGCAACTCGGCGAGCAGCAGGGAAGATGATGGGGACGTCTCGCGCAAGGTGGCCACCAGTCATCCAAAAGGTCGCATCAGGCGGCAGCGGCGGCAAGGCCAACAACGGCCCTGCACCAGCCTTCGCACGTGCGCCTTGGTCCAGGACCATATCCTTCCTTTTGTGCTCTCCAGAAATAGTTCAGCTTAGTCTAAACAAGGCAGGCAAAGGGATGATCTTACAAAATAGGCAAACATAAGGTACTGTTGTTTTATTTGACTCATGTCCTCCGAAGAGGTTTCAGTCTATTTATTTATGCATGCCAAATCTCCAACTTAATGTTCATATTACAATGATCTGAATTACTTTCGGAGAGAACATAAATAAGGATAGGCAAGCAACTAAGGTCCAAATAATATGTTGATCAAAATACCAATGCGTAAATATTGAACTATTCACGTGTCTGATCAGACTCTTTGTTTGAATTGAGCTAAGTTGTTCAAATTGGGTACTGCATATCTTTATTAATTCAAGTGCTAATTGGGGTAGCTATAGCAGTCTTATAAGGACATGTACAACGCAGACTCCAACAATAGGCCCTAGGAAAGATTTCCTAGCCGTTACGGCCTATTTCCCGATTGATTCTAGGAAATACTCTTGCGTCACTGCTAACTTTTGCATTGGTGCTCTAGCTATTTTTGTTGAGCTTTTGATGGATGTTAGGTATATTCACTGCGCTTGCAGCATTGGAGCCATCGACTTTTCCGCAGACGCTAAGGTAGGTAGTTCAGTTATGTTCTTCGCAATCGCCTAAACAGGCGCGTCTCCCATTGAACATGCCCTACGAAATTCAATGGAAATTGTGTATTTTGGGATATGCATGTAATGAGACACCACAACGAACTAGGAGGTGGACTGTATGGCTAAAGATAAAATGTATCAGTATTTTAGCATCTTTCTATTATTCCGTAGCAGCGCACGGGCAATTTTCCTAGTTATTACAATGGGTGGTGGTCGTACGTTCAAAAACCAGTTTCGTACGTAAAAAAAACCCTGTCTACTTCGTATGTTGCATGGTTCACACGTCCTTGAGCTGGCTTCTTCTGCTGATCCAACTCCTTTGAAGCAAGGGCTAAAAACTTGTGAGTTATCTTAGAAATAAAATCTAGCGTGGCTGACTGAATAAGCAAACTGATTGCCCGATTGATTGTTTACCCCGGTCACTGAAGAATAGAGATCCCCCACTATCAATGATAACGTTTAGGAAACCTAACGCACATCTGCGCCGTAAAGAACTCTTGATCAGCTTGGTCAGTAGTCATAGCATCACTGAACGATATCCTCCTTCACCACCTACATGCTCCACCGGGGGTACGCCCTAACCAGCTCTCCCATAAAGCTAGCTTTAGAATTATCACACACCAATGCCCTAAGGTAGCGAAATTCCTTGTCGCATAAGTAGCGACCTGCACGAATGGTGTAACGACTGCCCCGCTGTCTCCGACATGGACCCGGTGAAATTGAATTCGAGAAACTTTGATTTTTTCCTTTGTCTCGAACTTCGTGAAGAACTCTCCTTTGCCAAAGCCCTTTTGAAATACCTTCTTTTTGAACCTTTAGAAAATACCTGCTAGCTATCCCTAGTTTTGTTTAACCAGCTTGGTTTTCTGCACGCAGGGCACGATCAATGATGGTTTTACATAAAAAAAAACCCTGTTCGGTGGTTTTACGTAAAAAAAAACAGACACGAAGCCTCTGCCCGCACTGCTAACATCTCTGAATTAGTCGAGGTGGTACTAAAACACGAGTTGGTCGTCCGCACTATGTTTCATTGGCTGCAGGTTAAGCACTATTGGGCCTGAGCAAATTGGCCCATGTAATATAGAGCCTAATGCGGTAACAGAATCTGGCTCGAACACAAGCCTAACGAGCCGGCACAGTCTGGCTCGAATAGTTATCTCTACTAATAAAACGCCGATCCGTCGTTCGTAGGTGTACGTCGCAATTGGACGTCGCCTCGCGGAAACCATGGACTTGACGCAAAACGGCCCAGAACGGGGAGGCCCACTTGACCACGTCGAAGACCTGCTCACACACGGACTCCAGGACGACCACGGCTCTCTCGCGGCTCGCCGCACAGAATCCACTCAGGTCACGGAATTCTTTGCCCGTTCGGCAAACTGGAGGCAATAAAAAGGACGCAGGAAGCTTATCAGCGCGATCTGCTCATTTAGATGTCGCGACAGCCAAGGTTGAGAAGTCAGTTTTCTTAATTATCTCAATCCTACTCGTATAACTGCAGCTTCTGGCTTCGGGGATTGCTCAATCAACACGAAAGGAAGCTTCAGGGATTACAACAACGAGCAATCAGTACATTCTAGCATTGTTTAACTCTTCTTCTCAAGGAATTTATCTGCCTAACTAATGCATATTGTTTAACTATTCCCACGGTAATTCTTTAATATTCAACTTCAGTTTGATGAATAAATTGCATGCTGGTGTTTCTTTCCAGGAACTAAACATTTTGGTTTCAATTAGATCAACCAATCAACATTTTCTGAAAAACAAACGACAAAATTGGAAGTCTACAATTTGTTGTTTTCGGCATTGAAACTTAACAATTTTCACCCTTTAGCAGCAAAGCGCGGGCATTGTGCTAGTAATGGATAAGGGTAAAATACCCTTACAATCTCCCCCTTTTTGGTATACGATGACAAACCGAGCTAGAGTCACAAATAGATATTATGATAAGCTCTAAACCTTGATTCCATATAAGATATTACGACAGCTTCCCCATAATGTGTGCACTTGGAGAATTTGCGTTTGAATGCAAAGTGCACCATTTGTGGAACATGAGAAGCTCCCCCAATATCTTTAGGAAACAAGCATGGTATGGAGATGTGCATATCAAGATATATAAGCATAGCACACATAATCATCCTAACATAGAGTAGCACACATAATAGTCGTCCATACACATCCATACACGAATTATTGGAAGTAGCAAATGGTTCTTGAAGAATCAAAGCAAATAAGCGCAAGCCATATAAAATCCAAATAAAGCAACTCCTATGGCTTGTGGCAATCAAAGAACCCCGTGGTCCTAGACTCTACTCTCTTCTCCCCCTTTGGCATCGGAACACCAAAAAGGCGAAGAAAAGAGGAGAGATGCTATCGCACCCATCAATAGAACTGATGCCCGGAGGAGTAGGAGCTCTCGCCATCACCGCGTGCAGCCGCATCATCTTCATCCTCATCACCATCATCATCAGCAGGGGTAGGAGCACGAGCAGTCCTAGGAGGAAGGCCACCATGAGCATAGACGGAGAAGTCGAAATTCTGGATCATCTCGTCGGTAAGGAGAGGCATCTCCCACTAAGGTGCTACCACATGCTCCATCTCAGGTCCAGAAGGAGGAACAGGGTGGTTCCGTGAGGCCATGAACCCATTCTGTCGCCTCCGTGTCTCCTGGTTCACAGTAAGGCTCTGATGTGCAACATCATTGGTGTTCTTGCACATTTGCCACATGCTGGAGAAGAAGCGAGAGGCACCATGCTTGGAGCACCGAGAGTAGCTGGAGCTAGCATCATGATCATGGTGTTCCTTGGAACGGCGCTCAGTGGAGGGCATCATGGAGGGAACGCCCGGACGAGTGGCCTCCTGAGTGGGTATCCTGAATGGGTCCATGATGACTCTTTCACCAAGAACTTTGAGAGGAGCGGGAACAATGTAGTTGATGAGCCGCTGAACATACTGAGCATAGTTGGGAGTCATGCGGTCCATAACTGCACGCTTCAGTTCACAGTGAATAAGATCACAGCCATCAATCTTCCTTACCCCTGTCGGGATGACAATAGTACATCAGATTTAGGTGATAGTTCCTGACTTCACTGGTGTCGCCAGACTTGCTGATGAGGCTCTCACGGAACATCTTGGCAAGGACAAGATATGAGTAGTACATCCCAGAGATAGTGGGAGGTCCAGGTGTAGGGTTCGCATGATAGCAGAAGGAGATGTCACCCTTAGTAAGCTTAGACCGTGAATGAATCTTGTACCCTGGAGCACTGTCACCACCACAACCCATGGCTGCACGGAACTGAGAGTAGGAGCATGAGTACTTCCTTGCCAGTCATCCAGGTAATGGTGCGGTCCTCATCATCATGGAAGAAAACGGTGCAGTGGAACTGATGGACTAGGAGGGGACAAAAGGTAGGATCCTCTTGTTGATCATCGGGCTTGAGGCA
This sequence comes from Lolium rigidum, assembly GCF_022539505.1. Classification (NCBI taxonomy): domain Eukaryota; kingdom Viridiplantae; phylum Streptophyta; class Magnoliopsida; order Poales; family Poaceae; genus Lolium; species Lolium rigidum. Next base: position 148,918,987 of record NC_061513.1, read on the forward strand.
CACAAGGTGATAGAGTCCCATAGCCTTTAAGATTTCAACCACAAAGCGGTACTTTGTGGCTTCATGCAAGGCAAGCTCGTCAGGATTGATGGCCTTGGGCATCACAATATCACCATTCTTCATAAACTCATGAGAATCATAGAAACCATCCCATAGGGCTGCTTGTGTCTTGGTCCAGAAGAACTTGTCCCCACGAGTGTAAGTCCGTTGCTCAAAGCGATACAGATTCACCGTCCTCATTTCCTGCCACTCAACACGGTTTGCATTCCCAACATTGAAATTTGGCACTATTTCATCATCCTCTTGGGCGGCATGCTTATCCTTTTTCTTGCCACCAACAGACTTGGTTCTACCCCCGACTGAGCTGCCAATGTCAGGCACTCGATGAGCTTGAGGAGGTACGCGACCACTAGAACGGCGGGGAGGATCAGCAGTCCTTCCTCTCTTGGCAACATTGCCACGTGCCTCACCACTCCAACTACCTGTGAATGAGAAAATAGAGCAAGGATAGCAGTGGGGTAAGTGTACATGTCATCAATAAGAGGGAAGCCAAAAAGCATAGCATATATCCAAGTGTATTGGTGAGATTGTGCGAAAAAACTGGGCGATCCGGCGCACAGGCCGGTCCAACCGGGCTGCAGACCGGACGAGCCGGTTGGCGGCCGGTTGACCGGGCCGCACGCCGGGCCGGCCGGTTGAGCGGCCGGTTGACCGGGCTGCTGACCGGATCTGTCGAATTGTGAAGTTGTGCCCAGAGTTTCTACCACAAAATCATGCAAACACTCATAAACTTGAATATAGACTATAGCAATAGAGTGGAGTAAGTGCATTGTGTTGTGAGACACTCTAAAGGCATGAGGACTTACAAACCCTAACCCTAACCCTAAAATTTCCCCAAATCTTGTCAAGAATTTGCAATGTGTGATGAGGACTAGAGAATAGGGAGAAAGGAAGATCACATTACCCGAAGACATGGTCCTCCTTGATCAAGAGAGCAAGAAGAACACTAGGTAGGGCTTGAAACCCAAGAACTCCAAGATTTCCAAAAATAGCTTGAGAGGGACCAAATCCTTTGGTGGAGTTGCTCCAAGGGGCCCGATCTATGGTTTGGTGGAGTTTGGGGGGATTCTTGTGGTGGGAAGGCCCTAGAGCTTGGTGGAGGTGATGGGGGCGGCGGCAATGGAGGTGTGGGATTTGGGGAAGAATGAGGAAGAAGACCCCAAGGGGTATCCTCTTCCACACATAACAGGCCGCGCGGCCGGTCGGGTGCCCGGTCGATCGGACCTGGCGCCGGCTGATCCGGCGCAGAGGCCGGTCCAACCGGGCCAGAGACCGGCCACCCAGTTTTGTCTCGTTTTTGCCTCGTTTTGCCCCTATGCTTTGTGTAAATGTGTGTGAATGCTCAGATGATGACATGTACATATAGATAGATAGATGATGATGAGATGAGCATAGACATGGGGTTGGAAACACAAAGTTCTCTAGGCATACCCATTGGAGAGAAAATCCAAACAAGATGTAAATAGCAACAATGGGCATGATTCGAAGTATATATCAAGAATCATAAGTCATTTTTGAAATAAGTTTTGCAATAAGATCATTTGGCCTTATATAGTCAAATCAAGTTGTAATGAAGGCTCAATGAGGGGCGGAGGATTACTCCCCCTATGTGAAAGCGCAAATGTCATGAGACCGCGAAGAGACATGCTTGGGTCCATATAATGACATTGGGTCTATTTATGTTGCACACATAGGTATGCATCATACCAAGACATGGTAGGATGACTATCCCCACATGTGCTATGCCTCTAAGCTAGATAGCAAGATAAATGCAAGAAGTTAATCAATCCAAGTTTTTAGGATCAAGAATACCAAGTTCTCCTCTCAAGTTAACAAAGCGGGCTTCATCCAAAGGCTTAGTGAAAATATCCGCCAATTGGTAGGTTGTTCCCACATGAGTGAGATCAATATCCTTATCGGCAACATGATCACGTAGGAAGTGATGGCGAATGTCAATATGTTTGGTGCGACAATGTTGAACCGGGTTATTGGCGATCTTAATTGCACTTTCATTGTCACAAACAAGAGGCACCGTACCAAGAGACACACCATAGTCTTTCAAGGTTTGCTTCATCCATAACAATTGAGTGCAACAAGATGCCGCAGATATGTATTCGGCTTCGGCGGTGGATAAAGCGGTGGAGTTTTGTTTCTTGGATGACCAACTCACCAATGACCGGCCAATAAATTGGCAAGCCCCGGAGGTAGACTTCCGGTCAACCTTATCACCGGCCCAATCGGAATCCGAATAGCCAATGAGTTCAAAGGTTGACCCCTTTGGATACCATAGCCCGAGAGTAGGAGTGAGAACAAGGTATCTTAGAATCCGTTTGACCGCCATTAAATGGCTCTCCTTGGGAGCGGATTGAAAACAAGCACACATCCCTACACTTAGCATGATATCCGGCCTAGAGGCTGATACGTCTCCGACGTATCGATAATTTCTTATGTTCCATGCCACATTATTGATGATATCTACATGTTTTATGCATACTTTATGTCATTATTATGCGTTTTCCGGAACTAACCTATTGACGAGATGTCGAAGGGCCAGTTCCTGTTTTCTGCTGTTTTTGGTTCCTGAAATCCTAGTAAGGAAATATTCTCGGAATCGGACGAAATCAAGGCCCAGCATCCTATTTTTCCACGAAGCTTCCAGAACACCCGAGAGTCGCCAGAGGGGGGCCACTGGGCCCCCAGACGATAGCCCGGCGCGGCCTAGGGGGGGGCGCCCCCCTAGCGTGTCACCGCCTCGTTGCCCCTCCGACTTCGCCTCTTCCGCTATTTAAAGGTCCCTGACCTAAAACCTCGATACGGAAAAGCCACGGTACGAGAAACCTTCCAGAGCCGCCGCCATCGCGAAGCCAAGATCTGGGGGACATGAGTCTCTGTTCCGGCACGCCGCCGGGACGGGGAAGTGCCCCTGGAAGGCTCCTCCATCGACACCACCGCCATCTTCATCAACGTTGTCTGTCTCCCATGAGGAGGGAGTAGTTCTCCATCGAGGCTCGGGGCTGTACCGGTAGCTATGTGGTTCATCTCTCTCCTATGTACTTCAATACAATAATCTCATGAGCTGCCTTACATGATTGAGATTCATATGATGATGCTTGTAATCTAGATGTCATTATGCTAGTCAAGTGGGTTTTACTTATGTGATCTCCGGAGACTCCTTGTCCCACGTGTGTAAAGGTGACAGTGTGTGCACCGTGTGGGTCTCTTAGGCTATATTTCACGAATACTTATTCACTGTTATGAATGGCATAGTGAAGTGCTTATTTATATCCCTTTATGATTGCAATGTGTTTTGTATCACAATTTATCCATGTGCTACTCTAGTGATGTTATTAAAGTAGTTTATTCCTCCTGCATGGTGTAATGGTGACAGTGTGTGCATCCGTGTTAGTACTTGGCGTAGGCTATGATTATGATCTCTTGTGGATTATGAAGTTAACTATTGCTATGATGGTATTGATGTGATCTATTCCTCCTACATAGTGTGAAGGTGACGAGTAGTGCATGCTATGTTAGTACTTGGTTTAGTTGTGTTGATCTGTCATGCACTCTAAGGTTATTTAAATATGAGCATTGAATATTGTGGAGCTTGTTAACTCCGGCATTGAGGGTTCGTGTAATCCTACGCAATTAGTGGTGTTCATCATCCAACAAGAGAGTGTAGAGTATGCATTTATCTATTCCGTTATGTGATCAAAGTTGAGAGTGTCCACTAGTGAAAGTCTAATCCCTAGGCCTTGTTCCTAAATATCGCTATCGTCTGCTTGTTTACTCGTTTTACTCGCGTTACTACTGCCGCGTTACTACCGCTTGTTTACCGTCCCGGGCAAAGCACTTTTCCGGTGTCGTTGCCACTGCTCATACTTATTCATACCACCTGTATTTCACTATCTCTTCGCCGAACTAGTGCACCTATTAGGTGTGTTGGGGACACAAGATACTTCTTGCTTTGTGGTTGCGGGGTTGCATGAGAGGGATATTTTTGACCTCTTCCTCCCCGAGTTCGATAAACCTTGGGTGATCCACTTAAGGGAAACTTGCTGCTGTTCTACAAACCTCTGCTCTTGGAGGCCCAACACTGTCTACAAGAATAGAAGCACCCGTAGACATCAAGCTATTTTCTGGCGCCGTTGCCGGGGAGGAAAGGTAAAAAGGCTCTCATACTCCGGTCCCAGGTAAAGTACTTTTCTGTCGCTGTTGTGTGTGTGCTCGAAGCTATTTCCTTTAGATCCTGCAATTGCATCTTTTTGTTTCTTGTTTACACTAGTTTGGCATAATGGACAACAATGAGCTTCTTATTCTATTTCCTGATTTAAGACATGGATGGTTTGATGCGAAAATTAAAAAACCCATGGAACATATTAGCATGAATACTTTGAATACCATTGTTGCTAATGATATGGAAAATTCTAAGCTTGGGGAAGCTGGTTTTGATGAGCATGATCTTTTTAGTCCCCCAAGCATTGAGGAGAAAATTTACTTTGATGATGCTTTGCCTCCTATTTATGATGATTATAATGATAGTAGTCTTTTAGTACCGCCTGTTATGGAGGATAAATTTGATTATGATTACAATATGCCTCCTATATGTGATGATGAGAATAATAATGATAGCTACTTTGTTGAATTTGCTCCCACTATTACTAATAAAATTGATAATGCTTATGTGGAGAGTAATTATTTTATACATGAGACTCATGATAAGAATGCTTTATGTGATAGTTATATTGTTGAGTTTGCTCATGATACTACTGAAAGTTATTATGAGAGAGGAAAATATGGTTGTAGAAATTTTCATGTTACTAAAACACCTCTCTATGTGCTGAAATTTTTGAAGCTACACTTGTTCTATCTTCCTATGCTTGTTACTTTGCTCTTCATGAACTTGTTTATTTACAAGATTCCTATGCATAGGAAGCATGTTAGGCTTAAATTTGTTTTGAATTTGCCTTTTGATGCTCTCTTTTGCTTCAACTACTATTTCTTGCGAGTGCATCATTAAAACTGCTGAGCCCATCTTAATGGCTATAAAGAAAGAACTTCTTGGGAGATAACCCATGTGTTTATTTTGCTACAGTACTTTGTTTTATATTTGTGTCTTGGAAGTTGTTACTACTGTAGCAACCTCTCCTTATCTTAGTTTTGTTGCATTGTTGTGCCAAGTAAAGTCTTTGATAGTAAAGTGAATACTAGATTTGGATTGCTGCGCAGAAACAGATTTCTTGCTGTCACGAATCTGGGCCTAATTCTCTGTAGGTAACTCAGAAAATTATGCAAATTTATGTGAGTGATCCTCAGATATGTACGCAACTTTCATTCAATTTGAGCATTTTCATTTGAGCAAGTCTGGTGCCATTTTAAAATTCGTCTTTACGGACTGTTCTGTTTTGACAGATTCTGCCTTTTATTTCGCATTGCTTCTTTCGTCGTGTTGGGTGGATTTCTTTGTTCCATTACCTTCCAAGTAGCTTTGAGCAATGTCCGAAGTGTTAAGAATGATTGTGTCACCTCTGAACATGTGAATTTTTGATTATGCACTAACCCTCTAACGAGTTTGTTTCGAGTTTGGTGTGGAGGAAGTTTTCAAGGGTCAAGAGAGGAGGATGATATACTATGATCAAGAAGAGTGAAAGCTCTAAGCTTGGGGATGCCCCGGTGGTTCATCCCTGCATATTTCAAGAAGACTCAAGCATCTAAGCTTGGGGATGCCCAAGGCATCCCCTTCTTCATCGACAAATTATCGGGTTCCTTCTCTTGAAACTATATTTTTATTCGGTCACATCTTATGTACTTTACTTGGAGCGTCCGTGTGCTTTTATTTTTGTTTTTGTTTGAATAAATGCTTGTGTGGGAGAGAGACACGCTCCGCTGGTTCATATGAACACATGTGTTCTTAGCTTTTATTTTTCATGGCGAAGGTTGAAACTGCTTCGTTAATTGTTATATGGTTGGAAACGGGAAATGCTACATGTAGTAATTGATAAAATGTCTGGGATAATTTGATACTTGGCAATTGTTGTGCTCATGTTTAAGCTCTTGCATCATATACTTTGCATCTATTAATGAAGAAATACATAGAGCTTGCTAAAATTTGGTTTGCATAATTGGTCTCTCTAAGGTCTAGATAATTTCTAGTAAAGAGTTTGAACAACAAGGAAGACGGTGTAGAGTCTTATAATGTTTACAATATGTCTTTTATGTGAGTTTTGCTGCACCGGTTCATCCTTGTGTTTTTTTCAAATAACCTTGCTAGCCTAAGCCTTGTATCGAGAGGGAATACTTCTCATGCATCCAAAATCCTTGAGCCAACCACTATGCCATTTGTGTCCACCATACCTACCTACTACATGGTATTTCTCCGCCATTCCAAAGTAAATTGCTTGAGTGCTACCTTTAAATAATTCAAAATTTATCACCTATGATTTGTGTCAATGTTTTATAGCTCATGAGGAAGTATGTGGTGTTTATCTTTCATTCTTGTTGGCCAACTTTCACCAATGGACTAGTGGCTTCATCCGCTTATCCAATAATTTTGCAAAAGAGTCGGCAATGGGATTCCCGAGTCCCAAATTAATTAACCTAAATAGACACTCCTCCATGGTATGTGATTGTTGGGCGGCACCCGAAGGATTCGGTTAGCCATGGCTTGAGAAAGCAAAGGAGGGGAGGAGTGTCATCATAATAAAACTAAAATAAAAAGGCACTCCTTCATGGTATGAGATTGTTGGCAGGCACCCGAGGATTCGGTTAGCCATGGTTTGTGAAAGAAAGGTTGGAAGGAGTGCCACCCAAAAATTACAATAATTCTTGGGAGCCGCTCTTTGAAGGTTTGTCTGGCAAGGGGGTTAGAGTGCCCACTACCATTCGTTGACAACAACAAACACCTCTCAAAATTTTACTTTTATGCTCTCTTTATGTTTTCAAAACCAAAGCTCTAGCACAAATATAGCAATCAATGCTTCCCTCTGCGAAGGGCCTTTCTTTTACTTTTATGTTGAGTCAGTTCACCTATCTCTCTCCACCTCAAGAAGCAAACACTTGTGTGAAGCTGTGCATTGATTCCTACATACTTGCATATTGCACTTGTTATATTACTCTATGTTGACAATTATCCATGAGATATACATGTTACAAGTTGAAAGCAACCGCTGAAACTTAATCTTCCATTGTGTTGCTTCAATACCTCTACTTTGAATTATTGCTTTATGAGTTAACTCTTATGCAAGACTTATTGATGCCTGTCTTAGTACTATTCATGAAAAGTCTTTGCTTTATGATTCTTTTGTTTACTCATGTCATTACCATTGTTTTGATCGCTGCATTCATTACATATGTTTACAATAGTATGATCAAGGTTATGATGGCATGTCACTCGAGAAATTATCTTTGTTATCGTTTACCTGCTCGGGACGAGCAGAAACTAAGCTTGGGATGCTGATACGTCTCCGACCTATCGATAATTTCTTATGTTTCATGCCACATTATTGATGATATCTACATGTTTTATGCATACTTTATGTCATTATTATGCGTTTTCCGGAACTAACCTATTGACGAGATGCCGAAGGGCCAGTTCCTGTTTTCTACTGTTTTTGGTTCCAGAAATCCTAGTAAGGAAATATTCTCGGAATCGGACGAAATCAAGGCCCAGCATCCTATTTTTCCACGAAGCTTCCAGAACACCCGAGAGTCGCCAGAGGGGGGCCACTGGGCCCCCAGACGATAGCCCGGCGCGGCCTAGGGGGGGCGCCCCCTAGCGTGTCACCGCCTCGTCGCCCCTCCGACTCCGCCTCTTCGCCTATTTAAAGGTCCCTGACCTAAAACCTCGATACGGAAAAGCCACGGTACGAGAAACCTTC
>NC_061513.1:148927020-148956512 GCF_022539505.1 Lolium rigidum
GTTAAAAACATACAATGGCATAGGAAAATGCGACTGTACTCCTATCACCGAAGTAACAACAGCGAACCGCTCGGATCAATAGTATCAAAGCTGTTCAAGATAATGTAACAGCATTTGCCTTTGGTTTCCCTGCATCTACACCGCATACGAATGCTATCATAATTCCCCATTGAAGCAGCACAGTATTTTCTGAGTATGGGCATGATAACAACTGCAGATGGCTAAACATAGTAGGTATGACAGTAAAATGTTGAAACCCACAGCAGGAGGCCACTGAAGCCCATATGGCTCCAGCTGGATCTGTAGGCGGGGCGCAGCAGCTGGCAAAGTTAGAGATAGGTGTCTACCTTAAGTTACAGGATCTGGTTTATTTTCCTTTAGATAAGATGATTTTAACTTACAGTTTATGTTCCAATTGTTAAGTTCTCGTCTATATAATGGCGACAGGCATATGAGATTTATTCAGCAGAAAATTGCCCCAACTCTCGCTCTTTTTACTCTACTACACTATTCCCTATCTTAATTATGTATAGGCGCCTTCCCTCTCACTGGTGTCGGTCAACCCTCCCATCAACGAGACCTCACCTACTGCCTTAGATCCATTCCACCCGACAAATTTCCGAAGAGCGTGACATTTACCAGAAGTTTCTATGTGAACTATTTGCTCATGGAAGACTACCATGCAGGTTTTCTGTAACAATCGGCTCAGTGAACGAGAAAATACGCAACAGATATGAACTTAAATGTTGCCTTGCCAAGTAAATGTATAAGCAACTTACAGGCGCCAATGGTACGAGAAAGCATGCCGCAGCATTTGCTTCTTTCCGACTTGAAAGTGGAGGCTGATCCTTGTTTCACGAGTTATGATGTCAAACTCTTCTTGCTCCCAGAAATACTGTATGCATAGTTGTATATAAAAATAATTTTAGATTTAATATTATGCCATACAGATTATGAGCTCCTGCTAATAGAGATACTGCAGACTGCAGTTTGTATCACCTTGCAGAGACCATAGCAAGGGTGGAAATTATATGATTGATATGCGTAAAGGAGGTTCTGTCAACAAAATGTAATGGAGATACTGCAATCTTTGTGTACTAAATCATCATATCCAAGTTAATTTCAGGAAACCCAGAAAGAGTGTTATTTAGCATAGAATACTTAGCATAACACATGTATTTGTCATGCAACCCATACAAAATATACATTGCTGAATTGGTAAGTTCAAGCTGTCTTAACTTAGTATAACTACATGGTAATTCAAAGAGGTCAAACAGAATACTCCCTCCGTTCCTAAACATACGACGTTTTGGGAGTTCGATTTAAAATCCAAAAATATCTTATAGTTTGAGAACAGACTGATATGTAGCTAGGCATATTTCAATGCTCGAGTATACTGTAACTATTAGTCATATCAACGCAAACTATGAGAGTTGTTAGCGTGTTGTAATATTTTATAAATACTGCAGATTTTGATAGAAAGAGTGCAACCTCGCCCAAAAATATCTTATGACGACTGTCAAACATCAAGATAGGCATCAATTCACTGTAACTACCACACAATGTTATAACTCTACTCACCGTGAAGCTCGGAAATCTCCTCTGGAGACGAAGCTTGCATTCAGATGATGTGCCACCATATACATCCATTACAAATATACCACCTCTTCTGGAAAGTGCATTCAAAGCATGCCTGAAATACAAAACCAAATCCTTTCGCTTGTGAAGGCAACAACAACTGTAGTTGAACGCACAAATTATGTCTCTTCCAGGCAAAACTGCATCTGACATGGTCGAATCGGCTAAACATTTCACAATTGCAGCATCTGACTGCTCGCTGCTGTCTGTTTCTGTAGAACCATTATCACTGGTAACATTTAGACCATGCATGAGATCACCGATCTTTTGCTTGACAAGGCGAGATTCATCCGGCTGCAGAACGTTTCCATCGAAGAGCAACAATCTCCCATCAGCTCCAATCTTGCTCATGTTGTTCTCGAGACACCACTCGAGTGACTCGCGGTCGAAATCCAAGCCAACGGCTGTTCTTCTCGCGTCAGTGCGAAGCCACTCGGTACTGCCAAAAGGAAGAGAAAATGGATCATGAGCAACATGTGCAACTGATGCTCTGAAGCTAAATAATAAGTAATCTCTTTGATGTCACACACCGCTGATGAAAGTTCTCCAGAGAGTAACCATTTGAACATGAAAGCTTGTAGAAACATGTGTATCAATGCAAATACGAAATCAATCATGTCGTGCTAATGAGACCCACCCCTGAAATCCTCAGCAACTAGATACATGGTGCAAGGTGTTTGTGAAAATGACAGCACAATGATTGCGCAGAGGCTATGCGTGGCAGTGCTTTAACCTGAGGAGGGCCGTGCCGCAGAAATCCTCCTGCAGGTGGAGAGGGACGCGTCCGCCAACGTACATCAGAAAGAACTTCTGCAGGTAGCTGATGTCCCCTTTCGGCGACTGGCCACAAAAGCACAGCAGCATTGTCATTCCGTCGAACAGGTTGCGAGCACGGAGACTTCCACAGATCTACTAAGCAATGAATAGAAGCTAGCTAGCGATGTTACCTGCACGGAAAGCTGGTAGAGGTGGAATTTGGAAGGCGTAGAGCCGACTTGCCCTTGGTCCTGGTGGTCGCCTGCTCCTGCGTCTCTGATCATGCTCGTCTTCCGATGCTGCTTCGTCGGAGTCGTCGCCGATGTCGCGGCGCGGTGGCGCGTCGTAGGCAGACGAAGGCAGATCTTCGTCGCCGGAACTGGGCGGCGCGGCGTCCGCGGTCGCGGCCTTGCCGGTGCGACTCCTTCGTCTTCTTCCCGCTCTTGCCCATCGCTCGCTGTTGGAAGAGGTTTTGCCTTGCGGGTTTTGGAGCAGGGGATATTTTGCATACAGGTCCCTGAGAAATATAAGAATCCTCCGCGCAACGGGCAATTCGTCAAACACCTGTCACCATGGACGAGCCTCCGCCCGCGCAGCCGGACGCGGCGGCGCCGCCCGCTCCGGCCGCAGCTACGTCTCCCCCTCCGGCTCCGGCGCCGACTCCTGCTCCTTCCGTTTCCACTGCCGCGCCACCCACCTCAGATTCCAACCCTGCTCCTGCTCCCGCTCCAACCCCAGTCCCCACCCAAACCCTAGAGCCCCCGACTCCCATCCCGGCCAGCGTGAGGCCGCCGCCGCCTCGCATGAGGCCTCCGTACACCCACCTAGCCTCGCCCATCACGATGACCGCCTCCTCCTCTCCCGCCACCGCCGGGGCCCTCCTCCGTGGCCTCTGCAATGCCAAGGGGAGGCGTCGCCCTTGGCTTGCCTGCTCACACGCGTGGGGCGCAGACGCCCATGGGCTATACCGGGTTCGTGCCTCCGCCGCCGCTCGCTCACCAGTTCAACCCTATGCATCGTGGCCCGGACCAGGCTCCGCCGCCCGCTCCCCAGGTTCGTGTCTCCTTCTTAAACTCGAATGTTTTATATTCTGAGCTAAGGAAGCTCTGAATAATGGAGTTCCCTTCCGGTGAGGCTAAATTGAGCTCATTAACGTAGTTTTCTCAAAACCATGACTAGTGATTAGCTACTTCTTGGTGCTGCTAGCTACGTGCAGAATACTCGAACCTCGGTGCGCAATTTAGTTCTCTCTTTTTTTTCGATAAATGGCGCTTTAGTTCCCATATCGGACCTGTGGCCTCTGAATAGCAAAGCAACAGACAGTACATGTAATTTCGGTGCTTAATTCTTGCCACCCAGTACAATGTTAACTTGTACTTATAATTCAAGCCCTGAACCTGGCACAGGTGTTCACTGTATTACGGGCCTTCGATAGAATTACCTAGTGTACGTGGTGGACATGCATGACGGTGTGCCTGCGGTGTTTGGGTGGTGTATATCCACCTAGTCCTTCGCAAGAAATGAACAACTGTAAATGCTTCAGTCTTTCAGTCACTTCACCCACTTCATCCTTTGAAAGTTTAGATAGAGCTTCTCAATCTCAAATAATTCTAGTCTTTTGTGTGCTTACTTCCATATTAGTATTCTGAGCTGGTATTAAGTTATTATTATTACTAGGGGTACAAGTGGCTGCCCGTGAAAGCCTGTGTTGTGCTTTGCAGCAGCCAAATCAAGCATCAGTGGAAGTTTGATGCTATTAGTACTTTTTTTGCACTGTTGCGTGTGGTCTGTGGTCTTAATGGGCGCGCAGCTTGCATCCTTAATATTATACTCTGGTCCGTTTCTGATATCATGTAATATGGCACGATGGTGTATGGTACCAAGAACGAAGTAGATGAATGTAGTAGATGTAGCTGAAATAATGGTGAAAAAACAATCATAGCAAGGGAGAAAAGATTTGGCGAAGCCGACCACGTATTCATTAAACACAACCTCAGGTGTATAAGGGATTGTCGCTCTCTCAACCATCTCGAACCTTAGGGCCCTCCGTTTCTTTCCCTATACACAAACATTGTGCTGATTAACACCACAGACTCTAATCTTCTCATGCACTCCCAATTGTTTCTACCTTGCGTTGAATGAGATCTTGTATTTCCTGGGTTTCAATGACCACACCTGTAACCGACAGTGAAGGAATCCTAATCCAGGTGGGTAGTCTACGGCTTTAGGTTGCTGACCATCTCTCAAGTCCTAATAGGATTAGCATAAAAGTGACCTTTGTCAACAATAACTGTTACTAAGTTAAGTGTAAATTGCATCTTCTATTTTCTCTGCTGAGTTCTAGAAAAGTCCTAATGATGATTATGACCTTCAGCTTAGGCAGCCTGCCCCTGGGATTCAGAATATTGGGATGATTGGTTCCCTCAGCACATCTCAGATGAGACCAGTAGCAGTCTCTGGTCCACAACAACCAAGGCCAGGTCTTCCATCATCAGCGGCACCATCTGGTAGCCAAATGCCAGGTTCACAAGTAAGAAGTCATGTACTTGTAGAGGAAGTCGCATTTCATTTATAGGCAAGTCAGTGTTATGTTTCAGTTCTATGTGAAATCCGTGGTTATGTAAATAGATTTGTCCATTTCTCAACAGCCAAGGCCAGGAGCAATCTCTGGTCCGCAACAGCCAAGGCCAGGAGCATTCTCTGGCCCGCAACAGCCAAGGCCGGGAGCAATTTCTGGCCAGCAACAGCCAAGGCCAGGAGCGATCTCTGGTCCGCAACAGCCAAGGCCAGGAGCAATCTCTGGTCCCCAACAGCCAAGACCAGGTCTCCTGTCATCAGCGACACAATCTGCATCTGGTAGCCAGATGCCAGGTTCTCAAGTAAGAAGCCTTTTACTTGTAGACGTAGTATCGCTTTATCTGTAGGCAATTCAATATTCTACTTCAGTTGTATGCAAAATGAATGTTACAGTATGTAAATTAGATTTGTTCATATAAATGTTGATGCAGACATGAAAATAATTTTTACAGACCTTCAAAAATTGGATTAATCGTTTATAATCCACAGAAGTGTAGGCTTAATCTGGTTTAATGCCCCTTTATTAATTTCACATATTTTATGTTGTACCATCCAATTAGGAGGGAAGACAACACTTATTTGTTGCAGCTCATGTCAGGCTGTGTACTTGATTGAATTATTTTCCAACAGAAAACCCCCATGCATTCTTTAACAAGACCACTGTCCATGGGTTCTCCTTCGATGGCTTTACAGCAAACTCAGTCAAATGTATCATCACAATTTAGGCCCCAACAAAGGCCACAAGTTCCACAACCAAGACCCTACAATGTTGCACAGTCTGCACCTATGGCTTCGCATCAACAGAATGTACTTTCAGGACAGCAGCAGCACCTACCTCAGCAACAACTTTTGCAGCAGCAGCAGGTACCTCAGCAACAACTTTTGCAGCAACAGCAGGTACCTCAGCAACAGGTTCTGCAGCAGCAGCAGCAGCAACAACAACAACAACAACAGCAGCAGCACCAAAGTCAGCCACAAAGTTCCTCACAACAAAATCAGCAAAATACAACACTGAAAAACCAGCAGCAAGCTGCTCGGACTCCTGTCTCATTGACTCAGAAGCCTGATACTCCTGCTACGCTACAAGCTAATAATACGCAGCTTCTGGACATGGCTTCCGCCGATGCAGCTGCTGGTGAATCTAGTAACCGGCTACTCTCCAAGAGGAGTATACATGACTTACTTGCACAGGTATGCTGCACTTCCTGATCTGCAGTGTGAAAGATAGTGCAAGATTATGCAATTCCAGATTTCCATGGATCCTATATTTTCAGTTTTTTCATGCATCTCATTCTTAACTAATCTGATTAAGGCATGTGTTAGTATATTATACTGGTTTCGAAGTATTTCCTTTTGCACATCTATCTAAAATGCATATTTTCTCTTTTCTGCCTAGATTTGTAGTCAACCAACATAATTTGTTACATCTATGTATGGTTGCATCATGAAAAACATGATGAAGAATACTTTGAAATGTCAGCTATCCTTTGTATACGATACATAAGTAGTATTTATTAGTAAGAAGAAAAGGGAAAAAAATAGACTTACTCACTCCGTTCCCAAATATAAGACGTTTTGGCAGTTCAATTTGAACTGCCGAAACGTCATATATTAAGGAACTGATGTAGTATTTGGATCTTATGTAACATGCGGCGATTATAGTAAGTACATGGGTGGAAACAATTGTTGCTATATCTTGACAATACTTTTGTGTAGTCCGCACAGTGGAAGGCCGAAGCAAGGACCCACATGTCACTGACATGGGGCGTGGCATTTTATTGAATCCCCCTTCTCAAAATTGTGACATTATGTAGGATAGTTGTTACTCTTGTAAATACTTGCACAAGATATTCCTGTTGAATTTAACTTTGCTCGGTATGAGCTCTATAGGATCATAAACATCACCATTGCTGATGGGTTTATCGATTTAATTGACTCTCTTACTAGTTTTATAATTCTCTATTTTGCATACAAGACGTGCCAAGTAATAATCTTATAATCTTATAATTTATGCACACAGATCGACCCTTCAGAAAGGCTGGATCCTGAAGTTGAAGATGTTCTTATTGACATTGCAGAAGATTTTATTGAATCTGTATGTTTCTCTGTCCCTCCCTGTTTTTTTCGTTTGGTATTTTTTCCCAAGGATGCTTATTTCTGGGAATAAGTTTTCCTTCAAGAAAATACACATGGTTTCCCTAGCTTTTCTGTTAAGGCCCTTTTTCCTGTCATAGACCATACTTTAACTCAATTGCTGTTTTACTTTAGTAATTTTTATTATCTGCAAATAACCGGTAACAATTGTTTTTACTGGAACTTGTGGGTTTTCCCAAACCCTGTTCATAGAATATGCATTGTTTTGAAGTAGAAAACAAGTTGCCAACCTTAATCATTAGTGTACTCCCTCTGTCCCAAATTAGTTGTCTCAGCTTTGTCTAGATACACATGCATCAAAGTTTGTCTCAACCTTTTCTAGATTTGCATGTATCTACACACTAAAGCGTATCGAGACAAAGTTGAGACGACTAATTTGGGACGGAGGGAGTATATGATATGTGGCGTTCCATAAATATTCACCTTTTCTTATTAGCTAATTTGTTTCTCGATAACTATTTTTGAGCAGGTTGGAACATTTGCCTGTTCTTTAGCAAAGCATCGGAAGTCGAGCACTTTGGAAGCAAAAGATGTACTCCTTCATGCAGGTACCTGATTATTTTGGCAATTCAAGAATATTTTGTCTCATACTCTCCTGCAATAGCAGTTCAGTTACAGTTGTGTTATGGATTAATATCACCATGCAGAGAGAAGCTGGAATATCACCTTGCCAGGCTTCACTGGGGATGAAATAAAACTATACAAGAAGCCGGTGAGAACTTTGCATGCTTATTTCTTCCTTGTTTGCTTCATTCCAAAAAATGTACTCCGTAGTTATTTCTTTTGTAACCTATATTGACATTTCTGTGCCTCTAATTTTTCATGATCTGCAGCATGTTAATGATATTCACAGGGAGAGACTTACTCTGGTACTTCTTTCTCGCCATACTTACTATATCAAGTATCCGCTCTGTTTCACGCATGATTACTTGTTGAACTATGGTTATATTTCAAATCTTATGTTATGGGTTGGAAATATGATACATATTATTCTTATAGTCTCTACTCTATTATAACTCGAAGAGAACCAATGGTCCCAGTCCACATCAAGTCATGTTTTAGCAATGAGCTAGCAATGCCCACCCCACATCACTTAGCACATGTGCATGTGCCTGAAATCCGTTCTGATTAATATCTCGTCTTTTGTTGGATACTTCTGTTGCATGTTGAGCTGATATGCTACTTTTTTTAATCTGAATCTTTCTAGATCAAGAAGTCCATGGCAAGTGAAGGTAACAAAAAGAGCTCTGCTGGCGAAGCTGCAGCCAGCCAGAAAAATCAGGCTCCAAAGCCACCTGCCACGGGTTCTCCGTGAAAGGAAACCATCAGCCCTTGTTGTAGAGTGTAGAACCAGGCGGGGCGGAAGTAGGACCGCAATAACATGTATTATGCGTTTCGTAAAGCTGGAAATATTACAATATGAACTACTAGTATTTCTGTTTTGTAACCCTGCTAATTTAGACCCTGAACTTCGGTGAGGTGCCAGTAGTTGCTTTTCCACCGCAGATTTTTTTTCAGAAATAGCTGGAGAAGAAGCCTTGTTGTCTCAGCTACATCAATGCTATGTATATTTATATGCTCATGGATGCTGTTCTCGGCCCTGAGTATTTCTTATTATACAATTGGTCTCAGTCCAAGGTTTATTAGCATGGTCAGGTGGACTGTACATTTCTGCATAATAGGTTAGTGTTCGATAACCATTATTTTGAATAACAATCTGAATTATTTGCTATATGTTCTGGTTAGGTGCGCTTTAGACCTTGGTCAGAAGAAGAAAATGTTGATGCACTGTTCTCACTATGTTTGCCTAGTGTGTGTGTGAAATTTGGGAGGTAATGCTAGTTACTCCCAATATTGGCTGTAATCTTCTATTCCTAAATAGGAACCCCCACTATGAAAATAGCATACGGAACCTGGGTGCGCGCACACCCAGTTTATTAAACAAATGCTATTTAATTTTTTCAAAAAGGTTTGAAATAATTTTTTGCAGGTATATATTATCTTGATATTTATTCGTGTAAGTTTTCGCCCAAAAATATGATTGTATGTGGCCAACATGAAATGTGGTGGTCAAAGAGGCTTCATCCCAAAATTTGAGTGACATGGAGGCACGTGCAAGTAAAGCAAGACCAATCACAACAATGTGGTGATGTTTGTGTTCAGCCGAACCATTTGGTTTGTGAGCATGGGGACATTACCCACGATGTGTAATATCAACTTTCTGAAAGAAATAATGGAGTTTTTCACACTCACCACCCCAATCAATTTGCATGGTTATAACTTGATGGCCAAATTTTCGTTTAACAAGTTTTTGGAAATTAAGAAACACTTGATAAACATCACAACTCTCTTTGGACAAATAGATGCAACTGATTTTTTCTATAATCATCAATGAAGCTTACATAATAATGGTGTTTGCCAACAAAGGGTGAAGCTTGACCCCACACATCAGAGAATAATTGTTGCGAATGAACCGTAGACGCGCTAGTAGGGGTGGGATATGGCAATTAATGATTTTTTGCTTGTTGACATGGATCACACACATATGGATTTATTTTAGATGAATACAAAATGTTCTTTTTCCTAAGAACTTGTTGAACAATGAGAGACGATGGATGTCGACGATGCCAAGTGGATGAAGACAAATTGATGGTGATGAAAACATGCTTTGTGGACCCAGAGGCAATGGGCACAAGAGGATATAATCTGCCATGACATGGACCTCTAAACATTGTTTTTTTGCTTGGTGGCTTGATCAAAGAAATGGTGAAATTCAACAAAGGCAATATTTGCTAGCGCAATTTTATGAGCGGATAAAAGATTCTTGGATGCACTAGGAACATGCAATATGTTGCGAAGATGTAAAAAACTATGAGAGGCATTCAATATTGAATGACCAACATGCACAACTTGCATACCTGCGCCACTAGCATTGTGGACTTGATCTTGACCACTGTAGTTGTCACGAGTGTACGTGCAGCTTGCGTAATTCACCAGTAATATGATCTATAGCCCAGTGTCCATGTACAATTGGTGTCAACACCATAAGCACCTTTCTCACTATGTGAGTCATCATCATTATCATCACGACCAACATAGCGCCACCAACACTCACTAGCATGATGACCATGTTTCTTGAAAATCTAACACTGAACAAGCAACTAAGTGATAACAAGAAATATAAACTTGAAGCACGAAGGCTATCACAAAGTGAAGTGCATAAGTAAAAAAACTTGGGTACAGGAATAACAAGGCACGCAAATACGACGAGGTATCCCAAAGTTCACACCCCTATCGATGCTACTCTCTATTGGAGCGGTGTGGAGGAATAATGCTCCCCAAATACCACAAATGATCACCATATTCTCCTCGACACTTTCCACCAAAAGAAAAGTCCTCGATCCGCTATGGGACCCTTGAGGGAGGTCACCGAACCCATAGAAAAGCTTGGGGTAATCTCCACAACTTAATTGGAGGCTCCCAAGTAAACCTCCACAAAAGGCTTCAAGATTGAGGAATCTCCGCAACTTAATTGGAGGCCCCAAATAATTACCGCCAAGGTCACTAAGCTGTCTAGGGTCGAAGGACCTAAGAGCTACAAGATCCGTGTACAAGCACCCGGGAGTAATTAGCCAATGAACTTTCACCTTCCAAGTATCATCGTGGAGAACTCAAACCGATGCATGATGCGTGTAGTTGACACGTCCGTTGGGAACCCCAAGAGGAAGGTGTGATGCGCACAGCGGCAAGTTTCCCTCAGTAAGAAACCAAGGTTTAATCGAACCAGTAGGAGTCAAGAAGCACGTTGAAGGTTGATGGCGGCGGGATGTAGTGCGGCGCAACACCGAGATTCCGGCGCCAACGTGGACCCTGCACAACACAACCAAAGTACTTTGCCCCAACGAAACAAGTGAGGTTGTCAATCTCACCGGCTTGCTCGTAACAAAGGATTAACCGTATTGTGTGGAAGATGATTGTTTGCAGAGAAAACGAGTAAAAACAAGTATTGCAGCAGATTTGTATTTCGGTATAAAAGAATGGACCGGGGTCCACAGTTCACTAGAGGTGTCTCTCCCATAAGATAAAAGCATGTTGGGTGAACAAATTACGGTCGGGCAATTGACAAATAGAGAGGGCATAACAATGCACATACATGACATGATAAGTATAGTGAGATTTAATTGGGCATTACGACAAAGTACATAGACCGCCATCCAAGCCGCATCTATGCCTAAAAAGTCCACCTTCAGGTTATCATCCGAACCCCTCCGGTATTAAGTTGCAAAGCAACGAACAATTGCATTAAGTATGGTGCGTAATGTAATCAACAACTACATCCTCGGACATAGCGCCAATGTTTTATCCCTAGTGGCAACAGACACAACACAACCTTAGAACTTTCGTCACTTGTCCCAGGTGTCAATGCAGGCATGAACCCACTATCGAGCATAAGTACTCCCTCTTGGAGTTAAAAGTAAAAACTTGGCCAGAGCCTCTACTAGTAACGGAGAGCATGCAAGATCATAAACAACACATGTGTAATAACTTGATAATTAACATGACATGGTATTCTCTATCCATCGGATCCCGACAAACACAACATATAGAATTACGGATAGATGATCTTGATCATGTTAGGCAGCTCACAAGATCCAACAATGAAGCACAATGAGGAGAAGACAACCATCTAGCTACGCTATGGACCCATAGTCCAGGGGTGAACTACTCACTCATCACTCCGGAGGCGACCATGGCGGTGTAGAGTCCTCCGGAGATGAATCCCCTCTCCGGCGGGGTGCCGGGAGGAGATCTCCCGAATCCCCGAGATGGGATCGGCGGCGGCGGCGTCTCCGGAAGGTTTTCCGTATCGTGGTTTTTCGCCTCGGGGGTTTCGCGACGGAGGCTTTAAGTAGGCGGAAGGGCAGAGTCGGGGGCCGGACGAGGGGCCCACACCACGGGCGGCGCGGGCCCCCCTTGGCCGCGCCGCCATGTGGTTTGGCCACCTCGTGGCCCCACTTCGTATGTTCTTCGGTCTTCCGGAAGCTCCGTGGAAAAATAGGCCCACGGGTCTTCGTTTCGTCCAATTCCGAGAATATTTCGTTACTAGGATTTCTGAAATCAAAAACAGCAGAAAACGAGAACTGACACTTCGGCATCTTGTTAATAGGTTAGTTCCAGAAAATGCACGAATATGACATAAAGTGTGCATAAAACATGTAGGTATCATCAATAATATGGCATAGAACATAAGAAATTATCGATACGTCGGAGACGTATCAATGCACCAAATGCAATGGCAATAACACAAAGAGGTGCTCAAGTTCTTCACTGCTAGATTCCACCAAATCTACAAAAGCTATTGGAAAATAAGAGATGAAGAATAAAGAAAGAGAACACCAAATTTCTCCAAGATTTAGATCTAGTGGTGTTCCATCTCAAAGAAAGGAATTTAATTGGTGGAGATGTGGATCTAGATCTCCTCTTTCTTTCCCCTCAAATAGGTCCATGAATCATTGGAGGAAGATAGAGATAGCAAGCTCACAAGATGGAGGTCAACAATGGCAACAAACAATGGGGAGAAAAAGAGTGAGAGAGCACCCATGAAGTAGCTCTGCTTAAATACCTCTCCACGAAATCCTGCTATTGGGCACGACGGGCTGGTAATACCACAAAAGGGGTGGCGATAGTACCTCCAAAGACTTCCATACATTCACAAGGGGAGGTGATAGTACTGCTCGAGGAACGCCGGTAGTGCCGCCCGGTTCAACCGCCGAGCTATCAGTCGTTGCGCATGGGGAGGCCGATCACTACTGTGAGCGAGGAGACCCGAGCTGGTAGCAGCTCGGTACTACCGCTCCTGTATGGGGAGGTATCGCCGACAGAAGGCAGCTACTACTAACGGTCATGGGAAAAACTGCGCACATGGCTGAATGAACAAAAAAGAGGCAAAAACTTGAGTTAGGAAGCTCCGATTTGAATGAATCTAATTTTTTTTGGAAAGAGGACAACAGGAGATACCCCAAAAGTATTAAGAATCATTAGGTGGGAAATTTCCACAAATTTAGAGGTTCCAACAAATAATCGATAAAACTCAAATCTAAAAAATGCAATATGGTTTTTATATAAAATCCTTTTTTATGAACTAGAGCCTGCCATGAAAATAACCACACACGATCTAGATCCACACATGGTTAAGATCTCAATAACAACAAAGAAATATAATGCCAAAGATGTAAAATTTTGAGCTCTCTCTGAACGATACGATTAAGATACTCACTAGAGAGCCCCTCTTGATAGTACGACTAACTATCCTATAAGCCGGTCTCCCAACTAACACCATGAGACCAGAAGAAAACCATATCAAATAAAAAATCTTAACCGTGCGTATTTTCACTTGAGCTAGATGATGATGAGCTTGACCGCGCCAAGATAGAACGTCTTTCTTGATTGTGCTTGCTTGATGAAGTCTTGTGGATTTCTCTCCTATATCCCACTATGGGAGAGCCTCTTCTTTGACATATCTTCATAAATCCACGATCACCATATGCCGGCAAGCTTCAAGAACATGATATCTTTTAGATGGTTCATATTGAACTTGCATCTCATTTTTTTTACGTTGATGTCTTGAAGATACATGAGAGCTCACACTCCATTTTCCGCTTCAAGACATAGTTTCCATAGGATCAACTCTCTCATGACCAATCTTCGGATCACTCTTTGATTAACACCTTGATCAATGCTTCATCTTCTTCACTTTCTTCTCCATTCATTAAATCAAACATATGATTCAAGCATTGTTTATGGACAAATTCTACAATCATAACTCAATGCAAACATTAGTACGTATGGATTTCATAACAATGCTTGCCACTCTATGGGCCATTCGACTGCACGAAGAAAAGCAATCCACGAGAACGAGTTTCAAAGTCCGATCAACACATATGACTTTGTCAAGCTATTCCTCACTGATTTGGGTGAAACTTACAAGCCAAAACCGAAGAAGCAAGGTCATCCTAGTGGATCGTCAAGGACGAGATGGGTGCCCCTTCCTTCGAGCATAATTAATTTAAATGGTGATGCGACAGTGGCTCGGGATTACACGCATGGTGCGGTTTGGTGTTGTATGAAGGGACACAACATGAACTTTTGTTGGAGCCTCATCAAGGACGATCGATGGCATATCAGACCCGGCTACTTTGAAGTCCATGGAATGTGCTGAAACTCATTCGCTAGTGGAAGATCTAGGTTTAACAAGGATGCATGATGGTTTCCACTGATTGTCTTGAAGTGATAAATATGATGAAGAAGGATAGCTTATGCAGCCATTCTTGATGAGATGGAGCCGATGTCGAGGAACTTTGAAGTATCAATTTCAAGTTCAAGGGTAGGGATACAAATGGCGATGCTCATTTAGTTGCTAGAAATTCAATTTCTCTACCGTTTGGTCGCCATGTATAAACACACTACCGTTCTTTCAGAAAAACAGAAAAAAACAGACCGAGCAGTTTTTTCCAAAGGAGCCAGTCCACTACCCCAACTCCCCAAGTGCCAGAGCGTCACACCGGAGACCTAGCTACAGGCGGCGCTTGTAGCGAGGTAGGCGACCGGCGAGAGCGGCGGCGAGCGGTATCTGCGAGAGGAGCGGCGAGAGCTGCGGGAGGGGCAGAGAAAGGGCTGAATGGTTCTCAGCATCTCACCGGCGAAGACAAGCATGGATCCCGCCGAGCCGCTCCACATCGCCGCCGCCGTTCTTGGAATCTGACCAGCGAACTCACCTCCCGCCGTTCCTGTACTCCGGTATACCTTCTCTCCGGTAACCCCTCTTCTCCCTCTCCCTCTCTCTGGCGTTGCTAGCTAGTCGCCCGATCTGAGCGCCTCCAGCCCTTTGTCCACCACTAACTGTGTATTCGCAGCCTTGTCACGAGCTGGCAATTAGTCGCCGTCTAGGTTACTAGTACAACGTAACTACGTATACACAGGCACACATCTATTTCTGCCAAAGTGATGTTGTACTTGTAGCGCCGTCAGCACATTTTAATTGCAATGCAGTGTACTTGTAGCAGCTACTGCGAGTTGTACTTGTAGTAGCTATTGGGAGGAAGATGCGATGCTGACCTGAATTTACTGGAGTCTTTTTACTTTAGTAGCCAGGCTGATTGCTGGCAAAAAGCCCCGTGTAGCAAGGTTTCAGGTTATAGAGATATGTTGGAACTATCATCCATGAACAAATAGCTTGAACCAATTTTCAGTGAGAATATTAGATGCCAACCAGGAAGGGAACCTAGAAATGGTTGCTCGAGAGGATGCACATCATATGAGATAAAAATAATTCAGGCCAGATAACATTAGAGGAACCTTGTAGTTTGGTTTGTCATCTTGTAGTTTCAGAACATCATCATTTTTGTACTATATCATTTATCAAGAAGACAAGAAAGCATCAGAGTTGTTGCATATAGTGTGCTTTCAATTGATAATCATTTTACGTGGCACTTACATGGTTTTTAGTAGTCATAACTTAATACTCGTTTGGAAGATTTACATTCATCTGGCACTGTTTTTTGAGCTGGATGTCTGAATTTCCATGAAACAGTGGTCTGTTTACTGAATAATGTGCACACTGCAGTTCTAACTCAAGTTAAACAATTCAAAGAGTTTAGAGCTTGCTTGGGCCTGACTCGGATTAAGGAAAACATCAGCCAGAATATATATAACGTTTGAGCCTGTTTCACAAGCACACAAACAAGTTTAAATTTGCTCTCAAACTTGTGAATATGGCGAGTGAGTAAATGATTGAATTGTGCAGCTACGTCTTTAGTACTAGTTTTTGGATGACTTCTTAGCTGCACTACCATTTGCATGGTGCCTATTGGCAGATATTAAGCATGGTATGAAGCAAATACCTTCAGTGCATTTGAATGCCTTCTGCATTTGGGGGCATTTATGGGCTTAATTTGATCATGCCATGGCATAACCATTTGTGCACATCACTGTGCTTTTTTTTTTCCATTGATTTTCTCAGCTCTGAATTAGTAAAAACAGAAATTACTAAGTTACTCATATACTATTGCAAAAAAAAGTGTTATATTAATAATCTAGAAACAACTTCCAGAAGACTTTTCACTGTTAAAAACAGTGCACATCTCTCTCTCTCTCTCTCTCTCTCTCTCTGCAGCTGCGCCATAGGAGCGCCAAATTCCTTACATTATGTTTATGGAAAACAAAACATAACATGGGTCATATTTCTCGATGTCTTGTATCACTGCCTGGCTGAACTCTAGTTCCTTATGCTATATATTTCAGTGCTCCAGCACTTCATTATGCTATATATTTCAGTCTTCAGTGCTGAATCTTTGACATGTTTTTTTATAGACACCTACGCTATTGATACAATAATTCAGTGATAAGCCCCCACCCTCTTGGTCTTGGGATCCTGTGACAAGACCAATATTTGGTATGTATCTGCTAACTAGTACTTTGTGCCTTGCACCGAT
Organism: Lolium rigidum; assembly: GCF_022539505.1. Classification (NCBI taxonomy): domain Eukaryota; kingdom Viridiplantae; phylum Streptophyta; class Magnoliopsida; order Poales; family Poaceae; genus Lolium; species Lolium rigidum. The sequence goes on from NC_061513.1 coordinate 148,943,637, forward strand.
TAATTGCATGCTCCATTATTAATTGCATGCTCTATAATTTTTATTAGTGCTGAAATGAGCCTGCGGAGTCTAGAACGTATTAGGAAGAGGAAAAACGAAGATGAAGAATTTTTGTTTGCCATCTTGCCTGCATTGTACTTCCATCTGACATGGCAAAGGAAAATAGACAAACCATACCTTTCCTTTCTATACGGCAAGGAGCAACGGCAACTTTTATTTGAGGCTAAAACGTGGTGGGAGTTGGGCTCCAGACTTGGCGAGTTCGTCCAATGTTTAAAGCAACCTGTACTGGTTAGTAAGTTTGAGGATTAGTTTTTTAAAGCACTGGATTGTAGAGTGGTTTAGTTGGATCTGTTCGTAGAGAACGCATTGGTCCGTAGTCTTGAAATGTTAGTAGTTGGATGAGTCCAATATTGTCGGATTGAGATTTTTTTATTGAAAGCATGCATGTTGACAACTCATTGTACTACGTATCTAAGAAGTTTTAAGCATTTCAGGTTAGCGGCTTGGGAATTGTCATCTGAGAAACGAAGAGGATAGCAACTAGGTTTTCTCCTTTTAGCAATGGTTAGCTTCCTTTTCTTCGCTCATATTAACAGTGGTTGTTTCATGTTGGCGTGACAAGTTGTTATTTCTATTGCCACGTCCTAGAAAAGACTTAGATAGTTAGATGTACTCTCATACTAGTATAAGTTAGGTGGAGTGGATAGGTCCCATGCATGTTTGTGAGAAATGCCGACTTTTCAAACTGTAGAATAGACATATTTAACACGCGCGGACACAATGCATTGTCAGGGTGTTTTGTAGTGCACGGTCACTGATAATTCACAATTCATTGTCAAGGGTGCATGCATGCCTTTACTCGATCTAGCTAGCTCCATGTATATTTACAACTAGCAATGGATGGTGATGCGTTCAGTATCGATTGATTGTTGTCACGGGCCAGGTCGGCTATATATACAGGCTGCCTACCCTGCTTTCAAATGTAGATATGTTTAGCACACAGACTAGTTAGTTCGCGGGAGAGAGCAGAACGGTCCTCCAGCCTAAAGGAAAACACAACAGAGATTTTATGAGTACCGTACAGGCTAGAAACACCAAACTAATAACCAACATAGTCAGAAGCTATCAGTTATATAGTTATATCTCTGAAAGCAAATAAGCAATGAGAGAGCAACATACTCTAGGTGATAGGCCAAAGTATTGGTTCTTTGCAAAATTACTGAACTAGTAAAAAATGCATGTGTTTCAGCAACTTGTGGTTAAAGATGTCAATCCAGCTTATTATGCATAGCAGGGAAGCAAACAATTAGTACTAAAGCATAATTGTTGGGGGCAAAGATTTGCAAGTTGCAGCAACTAGTGGCCAGTAGTGCTCATCTAGATTGCCAATGCCTACCAATTGCAGGTACTGGGTACACAAATCTAAAGCAAGCAGCACAAAAATTACCTACAGCTAAGCTATTGCGTGCACAAGAACATGCAAGCGTATATACCCTATCCTGCTGCAGTTGCTTGGAGTGGAATCTGGCGTCGCCCGAGCTGACCGCCGCGGCGGTGGCATTGATGACAGTTGCGCCATTTTCCGGCCTGCCACCGCTAGTAAAGCTCCCTGGTATCTGATTGAGCCTGCATGGCCCTGGCAGAGTTTCTCTCACAGATCCAGAGATCCTACCTGCTTGCAAGGAAATTAGAAGCCATCAGGATCCAAATCGGGGGCGGTAGTCTGCCGATGGTGTGCCTAAATTCTGTTGAGGTTAGTTTGAGCTTAAGTTATTGTGGGATGATTAGATGGTCATACCTTGAAAAACAATCTCCGAGATTGCGGGCGGGGTGGAGACTGCAGGGATGCGATGCCGCGAGGAGGTGGAACGGGAACGGTGATGCGCGCGAGTGTCTGCAGACTTGGGTAGGCCATGGAGAGGAGAGAGAGGGGGTGAGGGGAAGAGGAAAGGTACGGGATGGATCAGAGGACAAGTCGCTGTGGAAAAGATGGGCTATGAGTGAGGATGGAGTGTATAGATTTGATTATATAAAGGATTAAGTATATATTTCACTCCCGAATAAACGACACATTTCCTTTCTATAAAGATGGGCTCTGACATGGCAAATGAAAAAAAAAATGACAGTATGGCACCTTTCCTTTCTATAAACTGACACCTTTCCTTTCCAGCAGCAACGACTCCGACGGGGGATATGGAGCCAATCAGCTAGATTTGGGGTTGAAATATATACTTAATTGGAAGCAACCACAGGCTCAATAAGAAATGGCTATACCAGGGAGCAGTACTGGCGGTGGCAGGTCGGCGAATGGCGCAGCTGCCATTAATGCTGCCGCGGCGGTTGGCTTGGGCGACGCCAGATTCCACTCCCAGCAACTGCAGCAGGATAGGGTATATACGCTTACATGTTCTTGTGCACGCAATCACTTAGCAGTTGGTACTTTTTGTGCTGCTTGCTTTAGATTTGTGTACCCAGTCCATCGGCAATCTATATGCAGCCACTGCGTAGTAATAAGGACGAACTGTACTTGCAACTTGCAGCTGGGACATCTTTGCCTCCAACAATTATGCTGTAGTACTAGTTGCTTGCTCCCCTGCTATGCATAATAAGCTGGATTGACATCTTTACCCACTAGTTGTTGAAACGCATTGCACTAGTTCAGTAATTTTGCAAAAACCCAATACTTTGGCCCATCACTTAGAGTATATTGCTCTCTCATTGCTTATTTGCTTTCATAGATATATAACTATATAACTGATAGCTCCTAAAATCTTATCTGTGTTTTCCTTTAGGCTGGAGGACCGTTCTGCTCTCTCCTGCGAATTATCTAGTCTGTGTGCGGAACATATTTGCTCCATGCTCGCGTGCCCCTGTTTTCTAGATAAAAATCTTATATAACTGATGGTATTATGCTTTAGTTATAATTGCTTGCTCCCTGCTACGCATAATATGCTGGATTGACTATTTTGTGTATCTTTACCAATAATTAGGGGGTGATTTTTATTTCCTTTTTAGGAACAATCAAACTCATTTACTTGAACTTATACATACATGTTTCTCTGGTCTTAACAGCAGGGCAGATGGTCTGGCTGTTTTTCTGGCTTGTCATGCTTCGGATCGCAGAAGGGTGGAAAGCGGATAGTTCCTGCAGCACGCATGCCTGATGGGAATGCATCTACTAACCGTGGAAATGGTCGCCAATCTGGTGGCAATTCCAACCAGCATGCAGCTATGAATCCATCCCTTCTTGCTCCACCATCATCACCAGCATCCTTCTCACAATCTGCACTTACTTCGACTGCTCAGTCACCTAATTGCTTCCTGTCAATATCCGCAAACTCTCCTGGTCCAACATCTAGTATGTTCGCTGTTGGACCATATGCTAATGAACCTCAGCTTGTCTCACCTCCAACAGCCTTTTCAACTTACACAACTGAGCCCTCCACAGCACCACTGACCCCTCCCCCTGAATTAGCTCATGCAACCACTCCATCATCTCCAGATGTTCCATATGCTAGGTTTCTTTCATCTTCTATGGGTCTTAAAGCTGCTGGCAAGGAGCAAAACATGCATTACTTATCAGCGACATACTCTGGTGGTTCAGGATTCCAGGGATCTTATCCACTTTACCCAGGGAGCCCTTCTAGCAGTCTCATATCACCTGCCTCGGTAACTCCAAGAACTGGTCTCTCCTCGCCTATCCCTGAGCAAGATGTTCCTACTGCACATTGGAAGACATCTAGGTCCGCATGTGACACACTGTATTCAATTGCTTCTCCCATTCCTGAGCAAGAGGTGCCTACTGCACAGTGGAAGACTTCTAGATCTGCTTGTGACACACCGTATTCCAGGACATCGCAATCCAACATGTTTGGGCTTGATTCAGCTGCCTCCAGAAACTATCTGCTAGATACTAATTTTTTCCGTCCAGCTGCATCTGCTCAATTCTACCTGGATCAGGCTCAGCAGTCATTTCCTTGCAATGGTGGGAGGCTTAGTGTTTCAAGGGATAAACAAGATACTGATGAGGTTGAAGCTTACCGAGCATCTTTTGGATTCAGTGCAGACGAGATCGCTACAACTCAGCATTATGTAGAAATACCTGATGCTGTTGATGATGGATTCAGCATATCTCCATTTGGAAACAGTACCCCTGCTACTGAGGTGTGCCCATTTAATGATCTTCCTAATGAGATTCACGACATTGATAAGATGGATAAATCAGTGTTCAATGTAAAACAGATCACAAGCTCAAAGAAGTCAGCAGACGAGCTTGCCAGTGGCACAACACATAATGTATTGCACCTGGATATATTCAAAGGTAATGTCCTGACTTTTCAACCCAACCTGTCTGTTATATCTTGGTATTACTAGAATATAATCAAGATTTTGATTTTCTTCCCAAACTGCCACGCAAAATAGTTTTCACTAACTCGACCATAGTAGTACCCTGAACTCAAATGTCTTTCATGGACATACAGCTACACCCAGATTTTGGTTTGCAATACCTTATAGATATTGTCGTGTGCTATTTTTTCCTTTTGTCGCAGGAACAAAAGGGGGCCATCTATCCGACGATGACGCTAGCGCCAAAGATTGTCACCCTTTCAGTAAGGCGAGGGACGAAATATCTCTAAAACCCATAGAGGTGAGGAAGAAATCTCCGCCTGGCCAGGCATGCTCAGATGCAGAAATCGAGTACAGAAGGGCGAGGAGTTTGAGAGAGGTCAACAGTGTTTTGTCATGGCGCAGTACACTGTCAAGGCAGCTACAGTAATGTTGCGCTAATATGCAGGACAAGTTTCAGAGTTTCCTTAGCCTAGTGTGCATCTATTCCAGCTGTTAGAAGTAAAATCCGTAGTAGTCGAAGAGTAGCCTGTACTACATACAGTATATCTGGGGATTCTTACTGCTAGATTATGCTTCTGGATATGTGATGACAACCAGCTTATATTCTGTTTAAAGTAGGCATGTTCCTCTTTTGTAGACACTCTAATTTTAAACTTAAGGCCAAAAGGCCCAGCTTTATAGATAAAGCAAGCAGCATCCGACAACAACGTTTGACCACGGGCTCTGAGCCCACCCACAACAACACCACAACCCCAATCAGGACCTAACAGTCATTCAAGTGCCCACACCGGCTACAAGCCAAACACACATGACGATCCACACACACACACAACCGACGAGCTCAGCTGTTGCCTCTCGCCCTCGTCCGGAGTCTTCGCACCTCCAGCATTGCCTCATCCAGGAGCCACCTATCCCTCGATCTGACCAGAACCCCCCATCTCTGCATGTTAAGGGACATATGTAGAATAGCATCAGCCGGGTTATTGATCATCCTCCCTTCTATAGCAAGTTTATTTCTAATATTCCAAAGCGCCCAGTTTTGTGCCGCAAAGGTAAACCACACTAGCCTACGCAGCGCTCCCGAGAGTCCTTGGACGAGACCCAGGAATTGACCGGCCCCTGCCGGGTTCCAAGCACAGCCAAGGAGTTCCCTAACCCCGGCCCACATGAACCTGGCCAGATTGCAGCCGAAGAAAATGTGGTTACAGTCCTCTGGTTCCCCACACAGCGCACACCTCCCATCTGATGGGCCATGTCGTTTGACCAGCTGGTCCCCTGCTGGCAGTCTAGCCCGAAGTAGTTGCCAAAGAAAGATCTTGATCTTGGGTGGAACCCTAGTTTTCCAGACATCCTTGAAGTGGGTCACAGCCGCTCCCATGGACATTCTGCAATACAAGGAGTTCACCGGGAATTCCCCCGACTCCTCCAGGCCCCAAGAGATCTTATCTCTCCCCTGGCTAAACGGGTGCAGGTCAAAAATCCGACACAGGTTTTCCCATTCCACCGTCTCCGCCAAACCAAAGGCCCTTCTGAACCTAATATGCCACCCGTCGACACTTCTAACCGCTGCTACCGTAGCATACGGATTGTCGCAGCAATCAAAGAGGCGTGGGAATCTCCCCCTGAGCGGCCCAACCCCTGACCACCAGTCCAGCCAGAAGTAAGTACTGCTTCCGTCGTGGACCTGGTGCCTAGCCCCTAGTTTGAAGTACCACTTCAGCTTCTGAATGGAACTCCAGAACTATGATCCCTGCGTGGGTACCCTAGGGGAGAAGATGTCGTTGTCGCCCAGATACTTGGCCCTAAGAAGATCTGCCCATAGACCCTCAGCTCCCTGATACAGTTTCCAAACCCATTTGACCATCAAGGCGATGTTCATGCGTTTTGTGTTGAGGATCCCCGGACCCCCATACGCCTTGGGTTTACAAACCGTGTCCCAATCCACCATATGATACTTCCTCTTGGGGCCGACCCCTTTCCAGAAGAATCGGGCCCTGGATTTGTTCATAGCTCCATGCGTCGAGTCATGTAGGAGGTACAAGCCCATCGCAAACATTGGTAGACTCGAGAGGCATGAATTGGTCAATTCTAGTCTACCCGCAGACGCTAGAAAGAGACACTCTCTAATCGTTAGCCGGTGATATGAAATGAAAGGATGTTTCTCCCAACCTGCTCGAATGCTATGATTCTGATGCGAGAAGTGATCCCCAGTTTGCTGCAACTGTGACTGAATGTGATGGTCGCGCAATGCGGCCATGCGGGATTCTCCGGGAGCGTCTTTTTTTAAGGAATCAGTAGGGATAATTGCTGCATGGATTGGGTTAAACTTTACACACAATCCTCTCAAATCCCCACAAAACCCTAATCATCAATCCACTAGGTAGGGATAGTGTATTGGAAGTTGAATAAAATACACTAGAATTTGTAAAAAGTTAGAAATACGTGGAGACTAAATTAGCCCAGTACTCTAGTACCAAACATGATTTTAGCAATAATTAAAATTTTGTACCAAACATGAGCTTAGCAATAATTAAAATTTGAGTTTTGGGCGGATTATATCCTCACCAATCTCCATAGAAACTCTAGCACCAGCAAACAAGGCCTCACGGTTTCTTTCGTTTTCGATCGATGAACCTTTTTACCGCAACGCTTTTGTCTTGTGTGTCATACCTGTAACGTGGTCTGGTTTTTTTTGCTTATGCTAATGGATGGTGTGGCGTCATTACACACAACGAGAAGAAGACAATCGAGATCTGTTTGCTAGATTTCCACCTTGTGCTGGTATTGTAAAGGTGCAGTCATCGTCACATTACACAGTTGTCACCTGCAGGAAACGGCCACGGCTTTGCAACTTTAATAGAGTATCATGCTGAAAACAGAGTAAAGAAATAGAAATTTGCACAAGATAACAAAAGTTCCCCTAAATAACATGTGCCACAGCTAGACGGGTGAATGGTCACCAATAAAATCTATAAGAAATTAGCAATGATGGAATAACAATGATCTAGGTAGAAAGTTGATGGAGATAATCTTGAAAGTTGTTACTCTGTCATAACCCAGGCTAATAGAACAACCCAATTGCTACCTCCATTTCAAGGCTTAACGCTTATATTTTTTAGAAAGCCAAGCTATGTTAAATTTTTAACTAAATTTTTATCCCTCACGTCCTGCTCTCCCCGGCGCCGTCCTTCCATCTGCCTTCTCCGCTTCGCCGTCGGCCTTCCGCCAGGCGCCAGCGACGGCGAGGGTCCAGAGCGTCTCCTATAGATCTAGTGTGCGGGCACCGCCTATCTTCGCTGCGTCGGCCCCAGGCCACCCTTAGTGTCGGTGGTCGGCTCGGTCGCGTCCTCCCTTCAGGTCGTGGTGGAGGTGGAGTTGGTGTTCAAGGCGGACGCTAAGCGGTGGTGTCGCCATCCGGGCGTCACGTTTGAACCCCTCCTCCTACCTGCGGTGGGTTTTCAGGGTGGCTTCGGAACGGGCGAAAGCTCAACTCTGACCTTGGTCAGTGCCGACGACGGTGACATCTTTTACGCCGCTCTCTTCCTTGGAAGCATTGTTGTGGTTATACCTCCTCCTGTCGGCTTTGGTGCTCCTCTATGGGAGACTTCTTGGTCCTCGTGCAATGCTATGCATCTTCTCCAAGCTCAGCCCGGCTTTTCGGCAACAATGGTTGACCTTCTTTCAGGGATGTTCGTGCCAGCGGTGAGGTCTCGGCGATCGTTGTCCTTCGGTGGCTTGTGACGTTCTTGTTGCCTCACACGGTGCTTAGGATCTCTCTTATGGTGATGGTGTGCAAGAGGAGCAAGAGGAGCTGCAATGGTCTTCTCGGTAGAACTCTACCATTCGGTGGCATGGTGACTTTTGAGTCGCACTGCAACCTCAGCGAGAGGATGCCCTTTAACGGCGGCTGCGAGCCTCCTAGCTTTAGGAGGCGTAGTTGTCTTTTCGGTGCCATCAACGGCTTTTGAGTCGCGATGAAACATGTGTAGTGAGTTGCGGCTCTCCTAGTTGTGCAGTGTGTTGAGTGATCGCTCGGCAAGCGGTTCCGTTTCTCTTTGTCACCCAATGTCACTCCTTCCTGCGCTCCTCAGTCTGTTCCCTTGTTTTTTGGGTACTATGTTTTGGCTTGGTGGTGTAGCTTGCACTTTTCTCTTTCTTTTTCTTCCTTCTAGCTTCTAATTTGACTATGTAGTTCAATCTCTTTGACTTATAAAGTTAAGGCTGGCTTTGGCCGCCGTAGTTACTAGTAAAAAATAAAGGAGAGTTATATCCGGGATTAATTAGGGGAAATTTGGTAGTTTTCGCCGCTGCCCCGGTACGCTACCGACATCATGCCGGTAGGCCTCACAGAGGATGAGGCTCTCGAATGGGCGATGCAAAGCCTCCTCCATTCAATCCGTGGGCTGCGCCGGCGGCTTCACCTCCACATCCAGCACCGGCAGCACCGGCGTACGCTCCGCCGGATGTCAACTGGCCGTGGGCAATACCGGAATTTGCCATGATCGATGACGAGGACGAGGAGCAGGCTAGTGTAGGAGGCCCTACATGCGCCTTTTAGTTTTAGTTTTTAGTTTTTTGTGTCGGGCCACCGGGCACCCCGGCGCAAACGGACGCGCGGTTGAATTAGTCCATTTCGGCCGACGCGAAAGGATGCAGGAGATTAATTTGGGCGTCCGTTTTGCGTTGGCCCATTGGAGATGCGCTAATCCAGAAGAGAGCGCCAGAATCATTGGCATTGGCTCGCCGACGAATCCATGACACAGACGCTCGTTTAGACAGAAGGATCGGGAAGAACCTGACTTTGAATTAACGAAGGCATCAACTAGATAGGAGTTACAACAAAAGATACAACACACACGTGCAAGCGCACACCGAAACACACAACAGGAGCCAACACAAAAACGCCAAGCCAAAGGTCTTCACGTTGCACCGGAGTAACCACTACCACGACCACACCAACAAACCTCCTTCGCACAAAAGCAGCAACTCAAGGGGGGAACTCGACGATGAGCCATCAACCTAGCAAAACTATCCAAAGGAGGGGAGATCTGCGACGACGCCTCCAAGAAAGTAAATAGCACGAGAACGCGTCATCATCGTTGGCGGCGACTCGCGGTCCTTCAAGGTTTTCACCTAGAACCCGAACCACCACCACCACACGAGCGTGCGCTAGGTCCAGACCAAAACACAACATCTTCTATTGGTATTGGGTAGGCACACCGGGGAGTCCACCCTCCCCGGTCTCCTCGGATGGAGCAAGAGGAGGGGGAGACCTTGACCCCTTCTCGACTTTGAGGGACTCTCATTTTGGCACGTTCTTTGGACGCCAGGGAAATCTGGGAAAAGAGGATAAGCCGGAGAATGCAAGCGGGCGCGATACAGACAAGGCTGGAGATCAAATCGACGACGATGGTAGATTCTACTAGATGGGTCTACAAACAAAATCATAGCCTATATAGGCCCTATGACTGCGAGTGTCGACGTGCTCGTTTTCTTCTCGCCATACGTGTTGACAGAAGATCACCGGTGATGCTTCAGCTGAATCTATCTCCCCGTGGACGCCTTCGCCGCCCGCGTGGCAGGGGCCAGGGCCGGCTCGGGTGCCAACTGCTGCCGCGCACGTCCACGCAGCCTGCCGGGCGAGCCTCTGGTCCGCCGTCTGCCACGCCCCGGCCGGCTAGTGAGGCGTCGACGTTAGCACGTGCGTTTTTCGTGGTGCCCCTAATGACGATGCTCCTCGGCGTGGTCCGTCGACGCCATCGATCGATGGTCCTCTCCTCCCTGACCGCGGCTCGCTCGCTCCCAACTGTATATGCCACCTTCAACTCACGCCTCTAGCTGCAGAGTCAGCATCCCTAAAATGAAATGAAAAAGCAAAGGCGGATTCTGCATGCGCTCTGCGGTCGCTGTTGAGCTGTGGCCATCTTTGTGTAGGAGCTCGGCATCGAGCGCTCGTTCGTTCCAGCATAGATCAATAGATAGACTGTTCCCTTTACCACGAGGCTAACAGGAAGCAGTGAAGTCACTTCAAGGTGCAACGAACGACTACGCAAAGCCTCGATCCCTCAAGAAACCACGCAACATGTCGCTCTTGGCGACTGAAGCTCGTTCCTATCCCTAATCCCTATCCATCACTGAGTCGTTATCCAGCTCGCCCTTGCATCTCATGTCTCGGCCTTGGCATAATGCATGCACTGCTCGCAAAGGTTCTGATGTGGAGGCGCTGTCCGAAGGTTAGTGTCCGGTTGGTGCGCGAACAAGCGCGCGTGCTAAAATATACGTACAGTACAAGATTTGGGTTTCCACGCATTGTTGCCTTGTCTTCGACAGTGTGCCGTCGATCCTCGATCAACACGTACCGTGTCCGCTACCATCGATCGAAATTGCTCCCAGATCAAAAACGCCTACTCTCCCTCCACGCATACATGCGTGCAATAAGAGCATCTCTACCATCGACCCCGATAGCATTTTGAAACCGGCATCAGAAAGACGGCTCGCACCGACGTGCCTCAAAAAGGGCCGGCGCTTTTTCGAACAGAAGCGTCGGCAATTCCATGCCGGCCCCTTCGCGAAGGGCGTGAATCGGATACGTCGGCGCCTCTTGGCACGTCAATTTTCTCGGGTGGGATCACCTTGGCTGCAGCGAGAGGACGTGACGGTTCGCGTTGGAAATGACGCGGGAAGGTTGGTCGTCGGCGTTAATGGCCTCCCGCGTGAAGGTGAAAACCGAAGCGGCGACAAGGGCGGCGACTGGCCACGCGGCGTCCACCCGCCTCGCCCACGCGCCATCAATGCGCGTCCGCCGCCTCCCTTAAAATCCCACTGGCGCACACCTCTCTTCTTCCCCTTCTTCCAACCCTAGCTACCGCCACCGCCATTGTTGCAGACGCCGCGCCAAACACCCACCTCCCCCACAAACCCCACTGACGCGATGGCGCACAACGACGAGGCCTGCGGCAGCGACGGCGGCGTGCTCCGCTCGCTGCAACTAACATACGATGAGGCAAATGTACTGCACTGGCAGCGCATGCCCGTGCCAATACAGTACAAGTTGCCGCACAGGTGGCACATCTTCAACGCCGGCTTCGCCGTGCCACCGCCGCCACCGGCAGGACCGCGGCTGTGCGCCCTCATCACCGAGCGGCGGAAGCAGATGACGTCGGCGGAGCGCCATCGAGCTTGCGCGGGCGTCCGGCCACGCGAACGTCCGCTTCAACAACGTTGGCCGCTGTGCCTGGTGGCTCGACCGTGACGTCGACACCATGTTACAGCAGTACAGCTACCGTGAGCGCGTCCGCGGTGGCCCGCCGCGCATTCCGCTGTACTACCCGCACGCCTCTAGAGAGGCCACAGGCAAGGACGACAGCGTCTGCCAGCTCGCGCACCGGGTCATCCATTGCTGGTGACCGTGCGCGCTCGGCCGCGCACGCGCCTCCTTCGGGTGGCGTCGTCATCGACGACTGGGCGAGGCACGCGCCTTCGGCTCCGGCCCGTCGGATGACGGGGTCGGATCAACGCTGCCGCATCAAGGAGGAGGACACCGCCACACCACTTCCGCCGGCGAAGAGGCAATGGTGGGAGATGGAGGCGGCCCTCCGTGGCGGCGATGACCCGGAGGAATTTCTCGGGCAAAACTTCATCGTCGGCCGCTCCATCGAGGAGGACTACGGGCAAAGGACAATGGATCAGCGGCAGGCGGCGGTGTGGTTCGCCAGGGACCACGGTGCCAACTACGTCGACCTCGCTGGACCTTCCGAGCCGCCGGCGCCAAAGGAGGAGGAGGACGACGACTAGTCCTTCGGCTCGTCCAGCAACGACGCCAACAAACCCGACTTCAGCCTTCGACGCACGCCACCGCTAGTTTTTTTAAAAAGTTATTAGTTTAAATTCGAGTCACTTTTGTATAAAACTACTCGATATTTGTATGAATTTTGGTTTTAAATGTCATTTTAAATTTAAATTTTTATTGGGGTTGCCGTATGGAGGAAGCCAGTGTAGGAACAATATCCCCAAATAGAGGATGATCTGCCGGCGCTCCCATACATTTGTGCCAGCGCCCTTGCCGGTGCCTATTTAGGGCCACCGGTGGAGATGAAACAGTGTCTCAGGCAAGCGGTGCCATACTTGTCTCGCTAGGTGGCTCGCTTCTTTTTGGCGTTTCCTACTCGATCAGTTTCCCACGCCAGACTTCATGCAGGGTACCTAAAACGGCTAGACAAACCTTTCAGTACTGAAAGATATAGAGACACGTACGGGAACAGTGACAGTAGAGCTTCATTGAAGATCGGTCTGGCTTATCTCGGAGTCACCCTGCTGCCCTACCATGCATGTGTACGTGCTGGCAGGTGCAAATATAGACTCCGATTTGGCGATGCAGCACCTTCATTGCGTAGGGGAACGCCGGTGTGGCATCGTGGCAATTCGTTGGACGGGAATCATGTCAAGCTCGATCGGCATGTCTGCTGCGCTTTGGCTTCTTTCAGTCGAGATAATAAAGCAGGCTCCAGTTCACGGGGATGGACG
>NC_061513.1:148956612-148992578 GCF_022539505.1 Lolium rigidum
GGAACTAACCTATTAACAAGATGCCACGGTGCGGTTCCTGTTTTACTGCTGTTTTTGGTTCCGAGAAAGGTTGTTCGGGCAATATTCTCGGAATTGAACGAAATCAACGCCAAACCTCCTATTTTTCCCGGAAGGCTCCGAACACCGAAGAAGAGTCGGAGAGGGGCCGGGGGCCACCACACCACATGGCGGCGCGGGCCGGACCACGGCCGCGCCGGCCTAGGGTGTGGCGCCCCAGTGCCCCCCTGCGCCGCCTCTTCGCCTATAAAATCCCTTTCGACCTAAAAACACCGTACCACTTGACGAAACTCCGAGAAAGACTCCGGGGCGCCGCCACCATCGCGAAACTCCAATTCGGGGGACATAAGTCTGCGTCCCGGCACCCTGCCGGGACGGGGAAGTGCCCCGGAAGCCATCTCCATCAACGCCATCGCCTCCATCATGCTCCGTGAGTAGTTCCCCCATGGACTACGGGTTCTAGGCTGTAGCTAATTGGTATTCTCTCCCCCATGTACTTCAATACAATGATCTCATGAGCTGCCTTACATGATTGAGATTCATCCGATGTAATCGGTGTTGTGTTTGTCGGGATCCGATGGATTGTTACATTATGATTGTCTATCTACAAAGTTTATGAAGTTATTGTTGCTGCAATCTTGTTATGCTTAATGCTTGTCACTAGGGCCCGAGTGGCATGATCTTAGATTTGAGCTCTATAATTATTGCTTAGATTGTATCTACAAGTTGTATGCACATGTCATTGTCCGGAACCAAAGGCCCGAAGTGACGAAATCGGGACAACCGGAGGGATGGCGGTGATGTGAGGGACACATGTTTTCACGGAGTGTTAATGCTTTGCTCCAGGTGCTCTATTAAAAGGAGTACCTTAATATCCGATAGATTCCCTTGAGGCCCGGCTGCCACCGGCTGGTAGGACAATAGATGTTGTGCAAGTTTCTCATTGCGAGCACGTACGACTAAATATGGAAAACATGCCTACATGATTAATGAATTGATGTTCTGTCTTAATGCTATTTTAATCCTATCAATTGCCCGACTGTAATTTGTTTACCCAACACTTGTTATTGGAGAGTTGCCACTAGTGTAGATAGCTGGGAACCCCGGTCCATCTTTCATCATCATATACTCGTTCTACATGTCAACTATTTTCACGGTACCATTGCTCTCATATTGCTATTACTGTTGCTTCGTATTACTTGTTACTACTTGCTCTCATATTACTGCTACTTTCACATCACCCTCGTTACTAGTGCTTTTCCAGGTGCAGCTGAATTGACAACTCAGTTGTTAAGACTTATAAGTATTCTTTACCTCCCCTTGTGTCGAATCAATAAATTTGGGTTTTACTTCCCTCGAAGACTGTTGCGATCCCCTATACTTGTGGGTTATCAGTGGTGGTGGTGGAGGAGCTGCTGGTGGTGGTGGTGGAGGAGCTGCTGGTGGTGGTGGAGGAGCTGCTGGTGGTGGACGAGCTGAGCTGCTGACGGAGGTGTTTGGCACGCTTCAAGGGTAAACCCTAATTCCTGATATTAGATCGTGTAATGATGCATGTTGCGTTCGTTAGCTTCGCAGATTAGTTACTGAAATATGTACCGGTAGAAAGTATTTATTTTAGAGTGTAGGTGCTAGATTTTTTTGACGAGTCTGTAATTTCTATAGGTGAGCAGATATGTCAGATAGCGTAAAATTCGTTGTTTACTTCGGTCATGGCACGGTCCGAACAACTCCGATGGGAGCTGATCTGAGCGAGTTTCAGTATGAGGATTTGCATCTGACAAACCCAAAAACATGGCGAGTTAGTCAGTTGAAGGAGTGGTTGACCGTGAATTTCGGGCTTAATCCCGAAGCATACACTCGTTGGTGTGCATGCTTTGTGGAGCAGCTCAAGCACCCGGCTTTTACGGCGGTTGAAGCCGATTGAGCGGACCTCTCGGTGGGTGCACTGGTTGGAAGCGTGCGGCGCGGGGAACTCACCCCATCGCCTTAATGCTTCCCGAGGCGAAGGTGGTGAATTCCCGTGGAAGGCGAGGGTGAGTTCCATCCGAGGCCGTAGCGAGTCAAAGTTCCGATGTCGGCGGCAGCAGTTTCCAATCCGGACAGAGTAGCCATGCAGCAGGTGGTCATGACGGTACTGTCGAGCTTGAAAGCGAGGATGAAGAAGAAGACCAGATGCAGAACATGATGGACGAGGAAGACGAGGATGGAGTGGACTATGAGCTTGACTCAGATGAATCCGGTGGATCCGATACTTCAGATGATAACGACGAGGAGGATCCGATCCCCTCTTCTTGGAACCATGATTTGTCGGATGCAATGATAGTCGATGATCGGCACGATTCTGCCTGGGAGTACAGCATGAACACCATCTCAGTTGGTGCTAGATATGCTGACAAGAGACATCTGCAGGAAGCAATCACTCAGTGGGCAATGAACATGCAAAGGGTATTCAGAACCACCGTTTCAAGTCAGAAATTCTTGACAGTGGTCTGCAGCGATGCTAGATGTCCAGCAAGGGTGCATGGGTACTGTCCGAAGTATGACAAAACATGGGTGGTGAGTGACTCGTAGTGCCGCACAATCTGTGTCCTTAAGAGTATCGTTGAAGGATCACCGAAACCTTACATCCACTCTGCTTGCTCGCCTGTTCTACAAGGAGATTGTAGAGAATACAACGATGGGGGTTAAAGCCATCCAGAGAAGAGTTCACCTTCAATATAATTATGAAATTGAATATGGCAAGGCATGGAGGGCTAAACAGACGGCACTGGAGAACAGATTCGGAACCTTCTTTGATGCTTATGACGGTGTCGTCCGTCTCCTGCAGACATTGAAGGACCGGAATCCGGGCACCCATGTGGACATACAAGACTTTGTGATACCTGAGTTCCCTAATGTCAGGGTTCTGCACAGGGTGTTTTTCGCATTCAGCATATGCATCGAGGCTTTCATGCACTGTCGTCCGGTGATGTGTGTAGGTGGAACTTTTCTGACTGGGAGGTACAAGGGACAGATTCTGACAGCAATTGGAGTGGATGGAAACAATAGAATTGTGCCTCTCGCATTTGCATTTGTTGAGAGCGAGAACACTGCTAGCTGGTTATGGTTCTTCCGGCAGTTAAAAAAATCGATAGTGAAAGATCGCCCAAATGTGTGCGTGCTCCATGACAGGCATGCAGGTATACTTGCGGCTATCAAGACGCTGAAAGAAGCCGGACCTGATGAAGAGACGCCATGGCAGGATATGCAGAGTAGGTGGTGCATGCGCCACCTTGGGGCCAATTTCTTCTCGCAGTTTAGGAACAAGGGTCTTATGAATCTGTTCAAGAAGTTGTGCAAGCAGAATCAAGAATGCAAGTACACGTTTCTCCGCGGCAAGCTGGATGAGTTCACTAAGGACCATGTGCGGCGGAGGTTAGCCGCCGAGCTGCATTAGCGGCAGCTCATGCGGCAGCTGTGGCACGGGGTACACGGAGTTCCGGTACCCCCGAGCCAGATCCTATTGGGCTATGTGACCTGCCTGGATTTGACCCACCAAATACAAGAAGGAGGCCTGGACGACGGATTAAAAATTTTGCAGAGTGGATAGAGCACGAGCCATTAGAAAGGTGGTCTTTGCTGCATGACACACATGGAGCTAGGTATGGTGTGATGACTACCAACCTAGCTGAATCATACAACTTCGTGCTTAGGGGAAATAGGGCATTGCCTTTGACAGCCCTTGTGGAGGGTATTTTATATGGCACTATGAATTATTTCAAAGAGAGACGATAGTTGGTCTGTGAGTCATATGCTTTGGAAAATCCAAACACTCCGTCTTGTCGAGGCCATTATGGAATATATGGATGTGAAGATGAAGAAGGGTATGTCACACACTTCGTTCGGCCATCGGTAATCGGGAAAGGAGGTTCGAGGTGCGCTTACCAACCGACAAGTTTGGTTGTGTGAATGCGGTGAGAACACATGAGGTGAGAATTGGAAATGAAGAATGGCCATCGTGCGAGTGCACATGCAACAAACCGAAATTGCTTCACCTTCCATGCTCCCATGTGCTGGCAGCTACCAGACAACTAGGGATGGACTCAATCTCTTTCGTCTCTCCGTATTACACGAAAGTGGTTGTGATGAACACCTGGACCGGTGAGATGTTAGGATATAGAGTTGTGGGAAATTTCACTACGGTGATACCAAATGAAAGGCGGTACATCCCTGACCCAAGGTTATTGCGTACAAACATAGGTCGACGGGAGACAAGGCGCATTAGAAATGATATGGATGAAGCAGAAGCGGGTGGTCCCACTAGGCAATGTTTTCTCTGCAACCAATTTGGACACAGGGACCCCCTATGTCCCACTTTCTACCCAGCGGCAGCTGCGGCGGCGGCTAACCGAGGAAGGCGAGGCAACCGAGGAAGGCGTGGGAGGGGAAGAACTAGAGGGAGACAGTAGCAAATTTGTAATATTTATAAACTATGCTTAAGTTGTAGTATGTGTGAACCATCTTAGTCTGAACAAGGCTACAATTTGTAATATTTATGAATGATGTTTTAATTTGTATTTTTATGAACTATGCTTAAATTTGTAAGCTTTGTGATCAATGGTTTAATTTGTATCATCTTCGAACAATGCTACAATTTGTAATATTTATGAATGATGTTTTAATTTGTATTTTTATGAATGATGTTTTAATTTGTAATCTTTGATATCTTTATGCAGATATGGCGGGCCAACCGTTGCTCGATCCAGGGATTGATCAGAAACATCGTGCATCGCACTTGGAGGCCGACCCGCAGAGCATGGACCCACTGCAGACCCATACTCCAAAGAAGAACTGGATGATACACCCTCAGTGGGAAGACAGGTACGTGTTTTAGCTATAATTTGAAATTTATCTTCGAATTGGACCTTACTTTAGCTTGTTCATCATTTCTTTTGCAGGTTGAAGTGGGCTGGACTACTACCTTTCGCTCGATTAGTGGAGGCCCGAGACAACGTTTCGCGTCTGAACTACGATGCAGCTTTGATCACCTGCTTAGTGGATCGGTGGAGGCCCGAGACACACACCTTCCACTTTCGTTGGGGTGAGATGGCTCCTACTCTAGAGGACGTGTCTATGTTGCTTGGCCTTCCGTTGACTGGTGAGCCCATCGGCCCATTGGAGGAACCCGTGGGCTGGATGCACAGCATGGATGCACGTTTCCTTGGTGTTCGCGAGGGCATTGGGCCTATCTCTTTTGAGGCTCACGGCCCTCGTCAGGCGTGGCTACACGAGTTCCAGGTTCGTAACAGTTTCGTCTATTTTTTCAAGCCTTAAATACCGCGTAATATGTAGTCCTAACTTTGAATATTTGTTGACAGATCGAGCAGTTCGGATACCCCGATGTACCGATGACTGCGGTCCAGATCACTCGCAGCTTGGAGGCGTACCTCATGTGGCTACTCGGGAAGACGATGTTCACGGACAATCACGGGAACACGATCAGTGCGCGGTACATCCCTATAGCTCAGGAGATAGCAGATGCCACAGAAGCAGAGCACATCACACAGAGGAGTTGGGGTTCTGCGGTCTTAGCCGCTACGTACCGAGGTATGTGTAAGGGTTGCCAGCTCACCTCGCATGGTTCTGGAATCGTTGGTTGCCCCCTCCTGTTGCAGCTCTGGTCCTGGACGAGGTTTCCCATCGGCCGTCCTGAGATTGGTGGTGGGTCTTGGCCGCTAGACGAGTTGTATGACGCGGATCGCATCGACATGCCGACGTTTGGATCTATATGGACTTCTCGGAAGGTATACACACCTTGTTTATATAGTTGTGTTATGTTATGTTATGTTATGTTATGTTATGCAGACGTTTGGATCTATATGCAATAGTAACATATTTGTGTTATGTTATGCAGAGACATTTTGGGCATAATCAGCTAAGGAATTGCTACCCAGCATTCACAGAGCAGTTTGACCTACTACTGGAGAGCGATGTTAGCTGGGAGCCTTACAGTGAGGACCACCGCGACGAGGCATACCCGAGCGGTATATCGTTGATGTGTACCGGAGATTGGGCCCTACTGGATGACGAAGGCGAAGATCATCTTCGATATCTTCGTGGAGGAGATGTCGCAGCAGAGGGTCATGAGACAGTTCGGAATGCGTCAGTTGATCGAGCCACCACCTCACACAGTTCCTCTACCACCACGCGTCCACGCGTGAGTACAATTTATTTTTAGCATCAGTTATTACATCAATTGGACAATCATTGACGGATGTGTACAATTCAATTTTCAGGTACAACAGAAAAGGAGCGAACAAGACTGCTGTCGGATGGGTGCAGCTCCTGGGTCCATACCTCGGTGCTTGGGACAATGCGCCAGACGTGTCATGGGCCACTAGGGAGCCGTTTGATCTTCAGGAATTTCAGCAGTACTTGCGGGCGTACATGCCTAGGACACGCCTTCGGCTGAGCCAGGCGTGTGACCCAGTTGAGATGGCTCCCTCGACACAGTGGGACACCTACCCTCGCCACTCCACTTCAGGCACTCGGCATCACGCAGTAAGTCAACTATATTTTTTCTACATTTTGACAACACTTTACTAATTTGAGCTCACAATTGTAGGCCGTGTTGACGGCGGAGCTGCAAGATGAGGCCGCCCAGTATGAACGCTCGCTCTCCGTCGGCCCACTTCTTGGACGTTATGAGCACCACGCCTCCTTCGCACAGCATTTTCAGGAGAAACTACGTCGTATCTACGCGAGTATCACATGCACCCGATCTTCCGATGTTGTCGAGTACAGAGCAGCACAGCGGCCACCTCGTCCCTCTTTGCAGATGCATCAGCCGCGGCACGGCCCGCGCCCACGTATGGAGGTACCGCCGAGCCCGAGGCCACCATCTCCTAACCAGGCAGGAGGATCTGGTTGGCAAAACCAGCAGCAGCAGGAGCCTACTTACGAGTACTGGCAGCGTGGCGGTTTCGGCATGGAGCAGCAAACTCCGATGCCTAACTTGGGGTGGCGTCCCCGTATGGATCAGCCACAGGGTATGCAGTTCATCACTATCCATATTAATTCTGCACCGTTTGTCAATTTCCTCACGACTAACATTTTTTTTATCCAATCACAGGTGATACACATATGTCGTCTATGTCCGGATCACGATCCTTCTGGTCCAGTGCTCACGATCAGGAAGAAGAAACACAGCAGATGTACCAAGACTGGATGTCTAGTCAACATCAGACTCCACCCCCAGATCCCACACAGCCCACGCAGTACAGTCAGCACGAGCAGGGGTACATGCTTCCTCCCCGACAGCGGCAGCCACCTATCAGAGGGTACTCTCCCTCACCTTTTCAGGCTGGACCGCCACCACCGAGGCGTCGAGGGAGGGGCCGTGGTCAGTGAGATGACACTCACTAATTCATCTGTATGGATGAGACTTATTACTACTACTATTTCCTTCATCTAGTGTACGAGTAGTATTTGTATGCACCATGTATCAGTACTATTTGTATGGACCATGTATCAGTACTATTTGTGTTCAACAAACATTTCAAATTCAACAAACAATTCGCATTCAAACATGAACTGATAATTAAGATACAACTTACCACTACAACATACCTCTATTCTAACAAATTAAACGGTACAACAACGCTACAACATACTGCAAGATCCATGAGACTACTGATAACTAGAACACTAAGAACGCAGCACACCCTTTCCCTTGCCCTTCGACGATGCAGCTTTCGTGGCCTTGGTGCTAGGCTCGAAGTCGTCGTCCGAGTCGACGACCGGCGGTGCAGCACTCTTGCCCTTCGAGGACTTGGCACTCTTGCCCTTCGACGATGCAGCTTTCGTGGCCTTGGTGCTAGGCTCGAAGTCGTCGTCCGAGTCGACGACCGGCGGTGCAGTACTCTTGCCCTTCGACGACTTGGCACTCTTGCCCTTCGACGATGCTGCGTTCTTCGCCTTCGTGCTAGGCTCGAAGATATCATCATCATCCTCACTCTCAGCCGCCCACCGGAATGGATATTTGAAATCCCTTTCCCTATCTTCTTCAGTCTTCCATGTTAGTGACTGCCACTTCTTATTCAACCTGATAAGCTCACACCTTATCTCCCGTGGGCTGCGAGCAGGCATCTTCTTCACTGGCCACCCATAGGAATATTTCTCAAATTCCCTACCCACCTTACGGAGTAAGGCGTCGCTACTGATGAACTCCTCAAATGTGTCTACCTTACTCTCCCTCATCACTTTGCGGGCCTCGTCTAGAAGAGGTTTGGCCATGGATTCGGTGAAAAGATGGGGGGATTCTTATATGGGGGATCCATCTTGCTGAGAGAATACAGTGAAACAGAAGGAAACACTGGGGGTTTTTTTATAGGCTAGAAGTGATGACTTTCGGCGGGAAAAGGTGAGCGGGAAAAATTGGCGGGAGATTAGGGCGGGAGTAAAAGGCGGGAAAAATTTGAGCGGGAACAACTGGCGGGAGATTACGGCGGGGGTAAAAGGCGGGAAAAACTGAGCGGGAAAAATTAGGCGGGAAACAATAATACTAAAACTGATATGAAGATACATTGCAGCTCAAATAAAAATAGAGTTTATCACTACAACGGAATTTAAGATACAACGACACTACAACGAAATTTAAGATACAACTGAAATTAAGATACATAGCCAATACGACACATCACACTACTTTCCCTGCATCACACTACCCGTTCTTCCGCCTCTTGCGCTTCAGCAGCTCTTTCCCTTAGTCTCTTCCTCTCCGCTTCACGAGCCTCCCTGCGCACCTCTTCCTCTGCAAACCTACGTGCAGCCTCATCATCCATCCTCTTCTGATTCACCTCTCGATTAAGAGCTTGTTCCGCCCTTAGTTTCTGTATCTGCCTCTCTCGCTCTGCTTTCTCATTAGCACGGACCTTTTCCCAATGCTCCTCCTCAAAGAATGTTGCCCACGCACGGCGCTGTTTCTCCTCAACCTCCTCGCATGCCCAATCCGGCTGCTCCGTGTCTATCCAGTGAAACCATTTGCATAGGGGCGGGGGAGACTACAACACAAACGATGAATGATAAATCAAATTCACAAACATAATTAAGCCAACATAAAATTATGTAGAAACATACCGGCGGCCTGGTGGACGACGAAGCTGAACTACGGGGTGGATCATGCTCATAGCTCGCACACATGAAAAATTTCATGCCAAACTTGTCGGAGAAATCCTCCACCTGCTTAACCTTAGCAACACGGCCGCACCAACAACGCTCCGCGATCACACCGGGGGGGGTAAACTTGCAGCCTTCGCCTTCACCGGCCTAAAATCCGGGTCAGAGCACGGCACACTCATGATGGCTAACAGTGAACAAACAGCACAAAGATAGAGATACAAGAACTTGTGCAATCCAGGGTAGCGCTGCCTGCTTTTATAGGCTAAAATTCGACACCACCGCGGGAGATGGTGGCGGGAAGGAATGGCTGGATAAAATTGGCGGGAGATGGTGGCGGCAAGGGTGGCGGCAAGGGCGGGCGGGAAACTGTGTGAACGCAAAAAGGCGGGAAATATTGGTGCTCGGCTTGAACAATCCCGATTTATTATAATCGGGTTCACCTGGCCCGATTAGCAAAAATCGGGTTCTCCTAACCCGATTTATTAAAATCGGGTACCACTACCCCGAATTATATTGAATTATATTTTATTTTTGCGCCGCAGCAGAGGTCATCTAGAAATCGGGTTCCAGTACCCCGACTATGCGAAATCGGGTTCACCGACCCCGATTTTGTAAACTCGGGTTCATACACCCCGACGGTGTATTATTTCTGAAAATTCGTAAAAACGGATATTATTTCTGGAATTAATAATAAAAAGTGTATTATTTAAAAAAAATCGCTAGCAGTAGCTAGATGGTTGTCTTCTCCACTTGTGCTATCATTGTTTAGATCTTGTGAGCTGCCTAACATGATCAAGATCATCTATTTGTAATGCTACATGTTGTGTTTGGTGGGATCCGATGAATCTAGAATATTATGTCAAGTTGATTATCAATCTATCATATATGTGTTGTTTATGTTCTTGCATGCTCTCCGTTGCTAGTAGAGGCTCTGGCCAAGTTGATACTTGTAACTCCAAGAGGGGGTATTTATGCTCGATAGTGGGTTCATGCCTCCATTGAATCTGGGACAAGTTCTAAGGTTGTGGATGTGCTGTTGCTACTAGGGATAAAACATCGATGCTTTGTCTAAGGATATTTGTGTTGATTACATTACGCACCATACTTAATGCAATTGTCTGTTGTTTACAACTTAATACTGGAGGGGGTGCGGATGCTAACCCGAAGGTGGATTATTTAGGCATAGATGCATGCTGGATAGCGGTCTATGTACTTTGTCGTAATTCCCTGATTAAATCTCATAGTAATCATCATTGATATGTATTGAATCTTTATTTGTCAATTGCCCACACTGTAATTTGTTCACCCGACATGTTTGTTATCTTATTGGAGAGACACCACTAGTGAACTGTGGACCCCGGTCCATTCTTTTACATCTGAATACAATCTACTGCAATCATTGTTCTTTACTGTTCTTTGCAAACAAACATCATCTTCCACTCGATACGTTTAATCCTTTGTTTTCAGCAAGCCGATGAGATTGACAACCTCACTGTTACGTTGGCGCAAAGTATCTTGATTGTGTTGTGCAGGTTCCACGTTGGCGCCGGTTTCACTGGTGTTGCGCCGCACTACACTTCTCCACCAACAACCTTCACGTGCTTCTTGGCTCCTACTGGTTCGATAACCTCGGTTTCTTTCTGAGGGAAAACTTGCTGCTGTGCGCATCACACCTTCCTCTTGGGGTTCCCAACGGACGCGTGCATCACGCGTATCACTCCCCTCCATTGCGCGCGAGCAACATTTGACCCCGCCCATCTCCCGCCTCCTCCATCCCCACGCCCCCACCCTCTCTGACCACCACGTGGCCGGAAGTTGCCACCATGGACCTCGCGAAGACCCCGCCGACCGCTGATAACCCACAAGTATAGGGGATCGCAACAGTCTTCGAGGGAAGTATTACCCAATTTATTGATTCGACACAAGGGGAGACAAAGAATACTTGTAAGCCTTAACAGCGGAGTTGTCAATTCAGCTGCACCTGGAAACAGACTTGCTCGCAAGAGTTTATCAGTAGCAACAGTTTTATAGCAGTAGGAATAGTGAAATAACAGCAGCGGTGAAATAAAGACAACAGTAGTGATTATAGTAAACATCAGGATTAAAATACTGTAGGCACATGGACAGATGAACGAGCGTTGCATGGATGAGAGAATTCATGTAACAATCATGGTAGGGCATTTGCAGGTAATAATAAAGCGGTATCCAAGTACTAATCAATCAATAGGCATGTGTTCAGTATATAGTCGTACGTGCTCGCAATGAGAAACTTGCACAACATCTTTTGTCCTACCAGTACGGTGGCAGCCGGGCCTCTAGGGAAACTACTGGAAATTAAGGTACTCCTTTTAATAGAGTACCGGAGCAAAGCATTAACACTCCGTGAACACATGTGATCCTCACATCACCGCCTTCCCCTCCGGTTGTCCCAATTTCGTCACTTTGGGGCCTCGGGTTCGGACAGCAACGTGTGTATACAACTTGCGAGTAAGATCATAAAACAATGCATATCATGATGAAACAATAACATGTTCAGATCTGAGATCATGGCACTCGGGCCCTAGTGACAAGCATTAAGCATAACAAGTTGCAACAATATCATAAAAGTAACATCTACGGATACTAGGCACCATGCCCTAACAATCTTGTGACTATTACATGATCAATCTCATCCAATCCCTACCATCCCCTTCAGCCTACGAGCGGGGGAATTACTCACACATGGATGGGGGAAACATGGCTGGTCGATGGAGAGGCGTCGGTGGTGATGGCGGTGAAGATCCCTCCAATTCCCCGTCCCGGCGAGTGCCGAACGGAGTTTACGGTCCCGAGGCGGAGTTTCGCGATGGCGGCGGCGTACTGGATGGTCTCTGGAAATATGGTCGAACCCTATGGCGTTTTTAGGTCGAAAGGCATATGTAGTCCAGAGGAGAGCGTCGGGGGGCCGCCGAGGCGCCCACACAACAAGGCGGCGCGCCCCCCTCCTGGGCCGCGCCGGCCTAGTGTGTGGGGGCCTCGGGCCCCCACCTGGCTTGCCCTTCTGGCTCCGTAAATATTCTGGGAAAATAGGACCTTTCGCATAAATTCCGAGGATTTTCCTGAAAGTTGGATTTCTGCACAAAAACGAGACAGCAGAGCAATTCTGCTGAAAACAGCGTTAGTCCACGTTAGTTGCATCCAAAATACACAAATTAGAGGCAAAACAATAGCAAAAGTGTTCGGGAAAGTAGATACGTTTTGAACGTATCAACCGCTCAAGGCGTACCGCCGGCGTCGACGGTGGTCGACATCTTTGTGATCGTCGCTTCCATCGTGTCGGGAGGCCCGCTGACCTCAGTCGAAGTAGCGGCCATGATCTCTCCACCATGTCGACGAAGAGGAAGCAGGCGGGCACTCACCCCGTGTATCAAGCCCCGACGGCCCCCGCTACTACGCCAATAATGACCCCCGCCGCCGTGCTGAAGCTGGGTCGCACGAATACCAAGTCCGCGAGGCTCTTGAATCAAGGTCGTGGGGCAAGTGGTGGTGGAGTCTACTGCTCAAGATGAGCCACCGATAAGTGGTGGTGGTGGCGATGGAGGCCTCGATCACTCTACCAACGCTTGATGCTTGATCGCGTTGATCAGTGTCATCTTCAAGATCGTCTCCAAAGCATACGCCATGTGCCTTGATCCAGTTGCTGACAGAGTTATTAGCCCTGACCAAACGGCCTTTATTAAAGGAAGAAATATCCTTGACGGGCCCTGGCACTGATTGAGATAGTGCATGAACTGAGGATCAAGAAATTGGGAGGGATCCTCTTGAAACTAGACTTTGAAAAAGCCTACGATCGAGTTAACTGGGATTTTCTCTCGGAGGTTCTGCGTTGTAAGGGTTTCGACGCAGGCTACATTCACCGCATCTCACAACTCGTGGCCGGGGGTCAAACGGCAATCTCCATCAATGGTGAGATTGGCCCGTTCTTTAGGAATAAGAGGGTAGTGTGTCAAGGGGACCCATTGTCCCCTCTGCTGTTCAATTTCATTGGGAGGCCTTAGCGCGTATTTTGTCGGCTGCTACATGGGCACATATCCATGGGGTCGTGCCGCACCTGCTTCCAGGGGGAATCACGCACCTCCAGTATGTGGACGACACACTGATCCTGATCCAGAATTCCGAGGAGGACATCAAGAACCTGAAATTCCTGTTGTTGTGCTTCGAGGACATGTCTGGCCTCAAGATCAATTTTCACAAAAGCGAAGTGGTTGTGATGGGTCAACCTTTAGAGGAACAAGTATGGATCGCCAACCTGCTGAATTGTAAGAGAGGGTCCTTCCCATTCGTTTACCTGGGTCTCCCGATCTCGGACCGGAAGTTGTCGATCGAACAGTGGTTGTTCCTTGTCCGCAAGCTTGGCGTCAAGATAGGGCCTTGGATTGGCAAGCTTCTTACCTTGGGTGGTAGGCTCACCCTCTCCAATGTCTGCCTCGACAACCTGCCCATCTTTGCCATGCGCCTTTTTCTGCTTCAATATGGGATTCATGCTAAGTTTGACTCCCTCCGATCTAGATTCTTTTGAGAGGGCTCGGGGGACGAAAATGAAGTATCATTTGGTAAACTGGCCTACGGTCTGTAGACCTAAGACCATGGATGGTCTAGGGCTACTTAACACTAAAAAGATGAACATCGCCTTGCTGACCAAGTGGATTTGGAGGCTGTACCAAGATGAAGACAACATTTGGTCCAAGATTGTAAGAGCGAAATATCCCGATGCCAACAAGTTGCTCCAAGGTTCGGGGCAAGGGGGCTCACAAATCTGGAAAAACCTCCATAAAGTTAAGCACTATTTTGCTATGGGAGCTAAATTCTCGGTTAGAGATGGGAGTCGCACGCGGTTCTGGCTGGACTGGTGGATCAGGGATGCCCCTCTGCAGGCTTCGTTCCCATCAGTGATTCGCCGGAGGCACTTGTTTCTCAAGTCTGTGAGCCGGAGGCACTGGTAGTTCGTTTCCGCCGCTCCTTGGACCAAGCGGGCCTTGCTCAATGGCAAGAACTCGGGTCCATGCTTGATGAGGTCAACCTGACCACGGGCGCTGATCAGGTCACCTGGCACCTCGAGGCCTCTGGCGTTTTCTCGGTCAAATGTTGTATGCCAAACTGTCGCAGGGGCCGAAAGTGGCACATCACAAGGATGTTTGGGCAGCGGCGGTGCCGCTTAAGATCAATTTTTTTCCTGGCAACTGATTCTCAATAAGCTCCCCTCTAGCCTACAGGTTGCTACCAGACATGGCCCGACGAACGGGTGTTGTGCCCTCTGTGGAAACCCCGAGGACGCGGCGCACATTTTCTTTCAATGCTCTCTCGCAACGTTTGCTTGGAGTGTGCTACGCCAACCGCTGTGTTGCAATTGGCGTCCTGCAAGTTTCGCCCAGTTTCACCACATAGTGTCTAGTTTGTCGGGGTCCCTTAGGAGGTTGCTCTGGTTGCTCTTCCTTGCTCAGTCTTGGGTGATGTGGCATATCCGCAAGAAGCTTACCATTGAAAGAAAGTTCCCTAACCATCCTGCTAATATCATCTATAAAACGACTATTATTTTGCGTTGTGCAGTATACACTCCAAGAGTAGGGACCAGGAGGAACTGTGCTGGATGATCAATGAACTTTGAGAGCTATATTTCTCCGCAAGATCAAGCCCCTGAAACCGTTTGCTCCTCTTGTCGCTGTCAAGTCCGGTGGCTCCTGCTGGAAGTTGGATCGGAAGGGCCGTTTTGCTTCTCCCAGCAGCTCTGCCTAGCTTATCGTCTAGTCCTTTGTGTAGGGCTCGTGGTGTCGTTTAGTTGTGACGCTGTTTTTCCCTGGATCTGTGCTTAAGCTGGTTTCCCCAGCACGTCTGTAACTGTGTTCGAACTGTTGCTAGCTTTATTAATTTAAAGTTGGGTTGTGAGGCCTTTTATCTAAAAAAAAGTGCAACTTTTTGTTTACCGCCATGGCGTGACGATTTGATGTAAAAACTGTGGACTATGCATCAAATGTTTACGTATTCATCATGCATTCATTCGCACATTGCTGGTGATTGCATTGTGCTCAATTATTGTTTTCGGGTTTCAGTTTGGTGGTGGCGCAGAACAATTCATGTAAACCCAATGCGTAATATTCTGTTTCATGGGTTGAGTTTACATAAGTTCTGCGCCACCAGTTTTCATCCTTTATAAATCGTTTACCGCGTCCTGTACTTGGTTTTAAGGACTTAACTTTTACGGGGCACTTCTAGACATGACGGGGGGGGGGGGGGGGCACTTCTAGACATGATGTGAGGACGTAAGAGCATCTCTAACAGAGCCCAGCAAAACCAAAAAATAACCGCCAATTTACGGGTTCAGGCTGAAAAATGGCGCAGATCAGTCACCGTAAACGAGCCAAAACCGAAAAAAAGTTTTCAGGCCGAAACCGAAAACCCAACTCGACCTATATTTCTGGGGGCCGAAAGGGTGAACTAAACACCAAAACTCTATTCGTGGCGTGCTGAAACTTCAGATGGAACCAACTGCTTCTGCCGGTACAATCGTCGGAATCTAGTCAAATTCGTCGCCGGCGTGGGGCGGCGCGAGGTTGTAGGCGGCGAGCTCGCAGCGGCATGGAGCGGCGAGGGCGGGGCGAGCTCGTGGTGGCCCGGGACGGGGCCGGCCGAGTTCGGGGCTGAGCCAGCGTGGGCGACTCGTGGCGGGGAAGGACGAGGCTGGCGCGCGACAGGGCGGGACGAGGCCGGGCTTGCTCGGGGCGGCGCTTGGCGGAGCCGCGCGTGGCGGCGCGCGGCGGCGCATGGCGGGGCGGGGCGGGGCCGGGACGCGGCGAGGCGGCGCGTGGGGGGGAGGGTCTGGTGCGCGGCGGGGCGTGGCTGGTGCGGGCGCGGTGTGGGCGCTGGTGCGGCTGGAAGGTTGGTGGGAGGAAGAAGGGAAAAAGAGAGGAAAAAAAAGAAAAATGCTGACATGTGGACGGTTTTGATTAGGAGCTCTGTTCTGCGCCAGCAGTTTTTCGACCTGTAAAAACGAGTTCCGTAAACTGAACCTTTGTTTTTCAGTTCGCGTTTTTACGGTCTCTGCTAGAGATGCTCTAAGGATTGAGCGAGAGAGACCCCGTGCGTGTGACTGTGAGTGGTCAAACTTACGGTGGAAAGTACAGGAGAGGAGTCCTTGCCCATACACACGCGCACGACAGTCCCATACACTCACTCGACCATCTTCTTCAACCACGATTGACCGGGAGAGTATAAAACGGCCTCGTCCGGGGGCACGCAGCGGCACACAGCTCCTCGCCCGCCCACCTATGAAAGCCCGCGCACGAACGCACGCCAAAACATAGCACCGGTGCGCTAAGTCCGTCGAGCTCGTCATGGAGGCTGCCGCAGAGGCGCTCTCGACCTCCCAGCTGCAGCCGCACGTGGCCGGCGCCTTCTTCGCGCTCGCGGCGTGCACCGTGGCGCTCGCCGCCCTGCTTGCCGTGGCGCGCACCCGCCCGCCGTGGTGGTGCGACTGCGCGGTGTGCGAGGCGTACCTGACGGCATCGTGGGCCGGCGAGTTCGACAACCTCTGCGACTGGTACGCGCACCTGCTGCGCGCCTCGCCCTCGCGCACGGTCCACGTCCACGTCCTCCGCAACGTGCTCACCGCCAACCCGGTCACCGTCGACCACATGCTGCGCGTCCGCTTCGACAACTACCCCAAGGGCGCGCCCTTCTCCGCCATCCTCGCCGACTTCCTCGGCCGCGGGATCTTCAACGTCGACGGGGACGCCTGGATGTTCCAGCGCAAGCTCGCCGCCGCCGAGCTAGCCTCGCCCACGATCAGAGCGTACGCGGCGAGCGTCGTGGCCTCCGAGCTCCGCTCCCGCCTCGTTCCCCTGCTCCACTCTGCTTCCTCTGACGATGCCGATGGCAAGGTGCTGGACCTGCAGGACGTGTTCCGCCGCTTCGCCTTCGACTGCATCTGCAAGATCTCCTTCGGCCTCGACCCGGGCTGCCTCGAGCTGTCCATGCCGGTCTCGGCGTTCGTGGACGCGTTCGACGCGGCGTCCATGCTCTCCGCGCGGCGCGCCATCGCGCCAATGCAAATCGTATGGCGCTTAAAGCGGCTCCTCAACGTCGGGGACGAGAGGAAGCTCCGTGACTCGGTGCGCCTCGTCGACGCGTTCGCCACGGAGGTGATCCGGCAGCGGCACAAGCTGGGCGCCTCGTCTGGTAGCGACCTCCTGTCGCGGTTCATGGGGTCCATCAGCGACGACAGGTACCTCCGGGACATCGTCGTCAGCTTCATGCTCGCCGGCCGCGACACCGTGGCCTCGGCGCTGACCGCCTTCTTCCTGCTCCTCTCCGACCACCCGGAGGCCGCCGCGGCGATCCGGGACGAGGTCTCGCGCGTCGCCGGCGACGACGACGACCGACCAGTCTTTGGCAAGCTCAAGGACATGCACTACGTGCACGCCGCGCTGTACGAGAGCATGCGGCTGTTCCCGCCGGTGCAGTTCGACTCCAAGTTCGCCGCGGGCGACGACACGCTCCCGGACGGCACGGCCGTGACGAAGGGCACGCGGGTGACCTACCACGCCTACGCCATGGGGCGGATGGAGTCCGTGTGGGGTCCCGACTGCGCCGAGTTCCGCCCCGAGCGGTGGCTCCGAGGCGGGCGGTTCGTGCCGGTGAGCCCGTACCGGTACCCGGTGTTCCAGGCGGGCGTGCGCGTCTGCGTGGGCAAGGACCTGGCGCTCATGGAGATGAAGGCCGTCATCGTGGCCGTGGTCCGGAGCTTCGACGTTGAGACGGTCGGGCGGAGCTCGCGCCGGCCAAAGTTCGCGCCGGGGCTCACGGCCACGTTCGCGGGCGGCCTGCCCGTCAGAGTTCGCCGGCGAGCGAGCGCGGTGAGCGGGCACGGCCCGCCCCGCAAATCTAATACTACCACAACAGAGGAATAAACAAGTGTTCGTACGCCGATCTGTTCTCGCTTGCTGTTTCTTTCAGGTCGGAATTTTTTAGGTAAAAAATCAGGCGCTAGATTTGTATGTAAAGCCGCTGTAGATTATGAGCTTTATGACTCCGTGGCCACTGGTGTCGCGAGAGTGCGTTGGCCCTTGGCAAGCTGATGCTGGAAAAGACCATTGATTATTCAGTTCATCGGTCTCCACTTGCGATCAGTTGATCGATCAATCGACAGATATATTCTTGGAATCGATCTGAAACTAGTCAGACCGGATCAGGTATCATTCACACACGATTTTTTCGTGGGTTATGTATAATTGCATCTTCTGTCAGGCGATCTAAAATAGCGACCCATTCGATTTATTTTGGTTTGTTTGGATCGGCTCGCAGATAGATTGGAGGTGGAGATTCACTGCTAGGCCAATGCGTCGAGCGGTACGATTTGTTATGTCCGAGCTGGCCAAGGGTGCCTGGCCTGACGAGTTGGGCAATTCATTTCCCAATTGCTTCATTTCCCAATTGCAACACAAAACATAGTAATTGGCAACTAAATAATGTGGAAAATATGTGTCATTGCTCTCCATGCACCGCCTAGCAAGTTACTCTGAAATATGCAAAATGACATAATATATTACTCAATTCGTCCAAAAAGTTGCAAGTTTTGAGAACCAACCTGTGGTTGGATGGTTAGGAGGGCGATGCATGCTGCACCTACCGGAGTTCAAATCCCAGATTTGACACTTTGGTGTCTCATAAAGGCGGAATATTCTTCAGTGGGAGGTGACGTTCCCGTCGACAGCGAGGTGCATGTGGTGACTTCGTCAATCTCAAGACATGCCGGATCAGTTCTTCAACGCAGTCTCTTGGAGGTGCTCATAGGGGTAGGGTGTACGTGTGTGCGTTCACAGGGGTGAGTGTGTGCGCGTATGTATGAGCGTCTTTGGTTGTACTGTGTTTCGCAAAAAAAAGTTGCAAGTTTCACCCAAAAGTGGCTATTTTTCACCCAAATGACATTAATCTATGCCATTGCCCATCAAACATCGCGAGCTAGGATCCTTTTTTTTTGTGCTTCTTCTCAATCCAAACCTTTGTACCGGGTCAGAGATGGTGGCCAAGTCGGTGAGCATGACCCGGTTCTTCTCAGCCATGATCTTGGCTTCGGCCTCCAAAACCTTGGACTTGGCATCGACACCCATGAGCTTAGCCTTGGCTTCGGCCTTGACGAGCCTAGACTTTGCGGTTGCTTCTTTCTCTTTGTGCCGCATCTCTTCCCTCTCGGCGATGGGCTCTTTCTTCTTGGCCATCAACTCCCTCAAGGTGTCTTGGAACGCCAATAAGTAAGCTTGACGGTTCACGTCGGTCTTGGTTGCCTTGTGGCCAATTGGCTGCTTGGAACGGCCACCACCGCATGCCTTATAGGTTGAAGGGTCGGCAAGGCATTGGCCATCCTATTCAAGGTCTATGGTACCGTCCTTTGACAAATTGTCATTGCCCTTCTTCTTGCCGTCCTCGAGTTTAATCCAAAGGGTGTACGTGTTTCCCACTTCTAGGTGACCTTGAGCAATATCCAACAATGGCTCAACGTGAAGACCTTGTTATCGTAGGTGGACTTGAAACATAAACAACCTACACATGTGGACAACAATCAATGATATATGCCCACATATGTGCAATCAACCATGTCAACGGCCGAGACACCGCTTATTTCCCTTCTATTCACCGCCTCGAATGAGCCTTTGAACTTTCTATACCCGGCATGGATGACACCCACCTCTTTGAAAGTGAGAGATATTTTCGATCACTGTAGAAGGGGCATGGCGGGAACAGCTTGTGCTCATGCAAGTACTTGCCCACGGGTCCCAAGTAGGCAAATCCCTTTTGGTTGGCACTACAAAGAGGATCTTCTGAAATCTCTATCCAAGCATTGCATAGCAACTTATCCTCTTCGGTAGTGTAGCTCGCCATCCTTTGGCTCACCTTTTTTCCCTCGGCAACCGTCGGGGCAAGTGACGCGGCCAGTGTCACGACCATGGCCTGGGTGAAGTCATCGTTGCAAAACAATGGCTGATTGTCAATGGAGTAGCCCTCTCGTGAGCCTCATTATAACGAGTCTTGTCATATTGAATGTAGTCGTGATCTTTCTCATTGGCGCCGTCATTGATCATGTCATGCAAGACGTCCTAGCCATTGTTCTCTATGAATTCCTACACTCATAGTGCCCATAAAAAGCCGTGCGCAACACCAACTTCCAATAGAAAAGAAATATAAGATCCAGTTGATTGGTAGTGCAAATGGGTAAGAAATTGCCATCTTGCTCGCCGATGGTAGCTCGCCAGTCATTTTGTCAAACAGGTTGACTGGTGGTGCATATCAGTTGCAGAGATGTGTCGTTGCTTTTTCGCCGCTGCCCACGATAATTGTCCGGCCTTGGGAGTACGGTTGAGGTCGATGCCTTGCCCAGACGTATCCGACAACGTCGCGCAAGGATCGCCAAGCCGGGACAACGCGCATCGAGGCCTCCCATGGCCGCCGCCCTAAGATTGTGTATGCGGGTCTAGCCACCTGGGTGGAAGAGGAGGCCGGCCACTCGGCGTAGACGTGATGGAGCTCGTCGAAAACACGCCAACCAAAACATGACCTGGGAAGCCAGATAGATTACGACACCATGGCCGAACACCCGTTCAGCGCCTCCCGCTTCTTCATCATGACGGCCTGCTGGGGGGCTTTCTGCGCCACCATTTCGCCATTGGTCTCGACACGAGCGACGATGATGTGCTCGTTCGCTTTATGCCGCTCTTCTTCTAGCTTCGTGGCGGCTGCCTGAGCTCTGGCGACCTCTCTCCGGCCTGCGCGCTTCTTTTTCTCGGCCCGACGGTCGCCCGACGTGAAATCTTTGGCGATTTTCTTCGGTTTTTCCACGTTCTTGCCGGCAGCGTGCATGGCTGGCATGGTGGCGGCAAGCGGTGACCAGACCGCCTTCAACTTGGATCTAGAAAAAGTGCGGAATTAAATGTTTAGGGGAAGATTGTGGCGTGGTGCCGGTTTTGGAGCGTGTTTGTTTCCTTCGTGTCCTCCAAAGTCCTTATTCAAATTTTATTTTTGCAAATTCTAGTATTTGAACATACAACCAATTAATAAATCTTTCATTGAGCCTTCACAAATGCTCTATAAAATCATGTTACAATCTAGCACGAATATTTGAGTCACAGATTGCTGCATGCATAAAGATAAAATCATCAAACTCTGCAGTGGTGATCAATATCTGCAGAAGAAATTATAGGGATCAACATGGCTGGCTTGAGTCTTCCACTCACTCTCGATGATAATTTTTTCATTCATGAATGAGTTTTGCGCGGGTGTGGAATTCGAGCAACTCTAACGGATACCGCATATCAGCCCGCATATGCCAGTTTAGGCTAATATGCGGTTTTACGCCCTTTTTTAGGCCAGACTAGACACCACACATGAGGTCTGACCTGGAAATTGGATTTGGTGTACAACCCTAAAACGCCATCCGCCCGTATATATTCCGCATGGAGAGGTCGATGTGGGGTAAACCCCATCTGCACCGTCGCTGCTCCGCCTCCCCGCCGACGAGCAATCCACCTCCCCACCGACGAGCGGCGGAAGCGGGGAGCAAGCGCGGCGAGGACGGATGCGCCGACAAGAAATCGGAGGCAGAGAAGAAGCGCTCGGACGCGGCGCCCCTATGTGTGTTCTACCGGTACACCAAGTGAGCATCCCCTAGCCGAATTTTGGTAGGAGTAGTAGTTTGCCGTGGCGGCGCAATTATAGCTCGAATCTTAGGCAAATTCGAGTAGCTTTTGTATGATCGATTGAATTATGTATAAATTGTCGAATGCAATGTATT
The DNA here is from genome assembly GCF_022539505.1 of Lolium rigidum. Lineage (NCBI taxonomy): Eukaryota > Viridiplantae > Streptophyta > Magnoliopsida > Poales > Poaceae > Lolium > Lolium rigidum. Next base: position 148,978,607 of record NC_061513.1, read on the forward strand.
TCTATCTTTCGCGTCAAGATTTTTTAAATACGCAGTTCTGTTTGACGTATCCGGTCTACAAACGCTTCCGTCAGATCTAAATCACGAATTCTTCGGCCTGCAAACGGGTCTACAAACGCGTAATTGGGGTTTACGGTTTGATATTCAGGATCGTGTTTTATTCTAGCCATTCTCTACACTTCATATATGGAATGGGCGCCATTCCTGAAAGGAGATAAAAGAAACGTTGTGGTGAGTGAATCTATGGCAGAATTCTGGAGCGAGGTCGTGGTCGAGCGTGGGCGGAAGAGAACGAGTTGGAGACAACGCTTTTTACCTTTCCTTTCCGCGGAAAGAGAATAGAGACGCGACGTCTTACAGAATCTAGCTAGGGTACGCGCGCACATAAACCGGTGCAAAATTCTTGGTGGTCGGAAGGAACCAACGCACATGTGCTCGTGGGCCGTATGGTCCTGCCAACGTGCGCGTTCCCCTACTCGCTGGGCCTCGCGCCAGCCAATGCCCCATTCATTTAAACTGCCACTGCAGCACGTTTTCCTCTGTACGACCGCATCGGTCCATTGAAAGCGAAGCGCGCGTAGAAAATTAATCCCTATGTTATGTTCTCATCCTCCTGGAAATGGAATGGAATTGATTGAATAGTTGTCGCCGCCACGAGGCACCGCCTGGCGACACGTTTCGCGGCGCTATTGGATGGTCGTCGGAAGTGGCCATGGGATCTGCTACAGGAGCTGCGCAAGTTCCATGCTGCTTCCGTCGGTTTTCCGATCGGTCGGATTCATGTTTGCGGTGCCCATGCGTGATTCCACGGCATGGCCTGCTCAACTGAAATCTGTCGTGAAGCTGACACCTCTTTCGGTACCGGCGGAAACCCTTTCTATTCTTTGTGTACCTGCAACCTGCAGAAATTGTGTGTCTTCAAGGTTCAAGCTAAGTCGATACATTGTTTTCAAAAGGATAAGGGCATCTTCATCGGCCCAAAAAACTTGACACCTAAAATATTTTAATACTCTCTTCGATTCATATTAGTTGTAGATATATCATCTATTTCAGCATCAAATAATATGGGCCGGGGGAGTATATTCAAATAAATGGTAGGTTTCATTTAAATATTAGGGTTCTTTTTCAAAAATGAATGAAATTTAAAAACCTAATCTAGTAGCAGCACTTGAACACAATGAAGTCAAGAACGGCGTTCGGAGCGCCGCTCTCATCGACGTCGTTCATGTCGTCGTCACAATTACAGAAGGAGGAGGATAGGCAGCTGCAAGATTCATTGGCACCCTGAACTTCATTGCCGATGTTGGAGGTCAGTTGCCAACGTCGTCGACGAGGTCTGACGATATTGTTGGAATAGTACGTCGACCACCACTTCTCGAACTAATCGTTGGCCGCGAAAACGAGTCCTCAAACTCGATGAGGGCCTTGCTGATGCTCGGATACTCCTTGGGGTCATCCTAGGCGCCTGTATTTGTCGGCGCGTGTGCCACTTGTCATCCATCTCTGGTTCTTGTTTGGCCGAGTTATGCTCCGGCACCTTTGGCGGCAGCGAGTTCTCCTTTATTAGGCGCCATAAGCGGAGAAACCCACATGACGGCAATGGCACCTTCTCTTTCTTAAGGACGATGGTTGGTGTTTCTTGTGCACATGTGCCTGGCATCCTGAAGAAAATGCCGGTAGCATACGGGAATGAGGCGGTGCACGGAGTCGAGGTGTGCGACGATGGCTTCACTAAGCAGCGAGGTAGGGAGGTGGGGATGGTACGTGTCAGGAAATGCTAGGTGGGGTGTGGCGGGAGGTACTTGAAGTGGTTGGGTACCTCGTGGTTTGTTTTTTAGATAAAAAAAGGAAGTGCCCGACTTTAAACTAATAAAGCCCTCACGAGTACCTCGTGGTTTTCATGTACATAAGTATTTTACTTAGAATGGTGGAAAACTGGAAATAGCATGTTTTTTTGTACTTCCACCGACCATAAAAGGATGTTGAAGATTTATCTAAATTCGAATACATCTATACACTAAAGATTATCTAGGTGCATCTTAATTTAGATAAACTTTCAACATATTTTAATGAAAAAATATAATACTCTACAATAATATGTTGGAGCTAACATTGTGATGCGCCCGTGCTTGCAGGTGTGCTCATGCTTTGCTTGCGATCTCTCACATCCGTGATGCAGCAATGACCCCGTGCGTGTGCGTGCCGTGTGAACAGAAGCGGCGCCGAAGCCGATCTCCAGGCCAGTACAGTACATGCGCGCTAGGCCACCGTTTTAGCTAGGTCGGGTCCCGATCGCTGCCCCCCGGCCAGACGGCGAGTCGGATGTCGATCTGGAATGTATGGATATCAGGGTTGAGGTGCGGCCACGTAGAGCAGACACAAATATGAGGCCCACACGTACGGTACGATGATGCGTCTGAACCGGGTCGGAGGCGTACGCACGAGCGTGCGACACACTTCACCGACCGCCGACCACCACGCGTGGTCACGTACGTACGGCCTACCGGCTGCTGTTTTCCTGTCCGAATGCATGCGATCGCGCCTTCCTGTTTCTGCAGGTCGCGTCCCGGCTCCCAGACGCGTGCGTGCGTGCGCGTGTGACACACGGAGAGAGGTACGTGCGACATGCATGGCTCATTTGTTTCCCAGCGCCGGCCGGCAGGCGTGCCTGGAATCACGTGGACGTGGAACCTAATTCGGCAGTCCATCTGACTGACGTAACAGTTGACACCCTGACGTGAGAGCCATAGATTCGCCATTCTACGGGAACGTGTATGTATGCCTGTCAGCCGGTGCCTTTCTTTCTTTTTCTGGTTTGAACTCGACCAGAAGAACGTGCGCATTTCCTGGATGGAACTCCACTGCCGCCATCAGATTCTCTCCACACGGTGACAACACAAGTGCAGGTGCTGAAATCTCTCGCCATATATTCTATTTCTCATCTATAGTTTTTAGGGCATCTCGAACGGCTCGACACGAAAATATCAAAAACATCTTGATGGCCCTTCTCTCCTCAATAATTAATGCATGCCTCATATGTTCTTTAACTGTGCAGCTGCCAAATTTGTTTAGATCTTTGCGGGTCAGGTTATTGGAGCTTCTTCAAGGCCTGGATCATTCACTCAATCTTTTTGATGGTTTCTCGAATTTCTTCCTACCAGTCCTAGCACTCAGATTGTTGGACTTGCTGCCATTTATTGGGCAATCTGGAAACTCAGAAATAAAGCCTGTTTTGAGAGCAAGCTGATAAAAACTCCTTCTGACTAATTAATTACTCTACTGTTTTCATGAAATACATAACAGGCTTGCATAACGAGACGCATGCTGATGCCATCCGCGCTGGAGCTGATATATATCCTTCTCAGACTTGCTGTTGCAGCTGGTGATGCATGCATTGAGGTTCTTCTACTGGACATCCCCTCTCCTCACAAATGTTGGATGTTGGAAGCAGTGATGGTGCTGCTGACAAGATGGAAACCGAGGATGATGATGATGATGATGATGATGATGATGATGATGATGATGCAAGTAATTAAATCCTGTGATGGTTGTCTGTGGTGCTGGATGTTGCTCTTTGCTATCTGTTGTTGCTTAGTAGACGGTACCTCGGAGGAGGGATCCTCACTAGGGGAAAATAAGTAGGGGCCATTGGGCGGAGAGTCCTCGGGACGGTGGTACGCGATTTACCCAGCTTCGGAACACCTGCTCGGAGACATGGCCTACTGCTGCTTGTCTGGAATTATCTGGGCGCTTTCGCGTTGTTACAATGAGTTGTGGTTGTGCCTGTAGGGCTCCCGGGATCCGGCTTATAAAGGCGCACTGATCTAGGGTTTACATGCAGAGTCCTAGCCGGAATACAAGTTGCCTAACTACGGTACAATATCTTGCCGTGTACGTCAAGGATCCGCCTTCCCTTGTATGTCGTACCAGATCCGGCTATCCCTAATGGGCCGAGGCGGATCCGACTTCCACGTCGGTCCGGTGGATCCGGCTTCCTGTTCCTGGGCTGGACTTCATCCTTCTCGATCTACAGCAACTGGGCCGCCCGATGGGCCTCATGCCACCATCACCGTCTATGGGCCACCCGGGCTTGCCGGATCCAGGCACTGTCGATGGTACACCCATGAAGTATACCCACAACACTATCCCATGTTCATGTTTGCTTCCTGTAATAAGATCTAGTTTCCAAACTCCTTGTATGATCGTTAGCAGTAGGCATCGATTTATTTTCTGTTGCACCTACTATGGATGCTTTTTGCCGTTTGGTTGGATGATGTGTACTTCGTTATCGTCGTGGTAATGAAATTCGATCCCTGTGATCGCTTGAAAAAAACACAAAAGGCATATATTCCCTCTCTCCCTTAACCAATGCAGAGCCCATGCTGCCCTAATCTTTGCGGTTATAAATAGGCGCTACCGTTGGGCAGGGGCGGACGTATACAAACATGTTAAAAAAAAGTGAGCCATTTTTCATGTCCGTGCCAGACGCAAATGGGCACAAATCGTGTCCGACATGCATCGGCCCACTGTAGATGCCCTTCTACTCCGTCCGATTCAGATTAATTGACTCAACTTTTCTACATACGGATGTATCTAGATGCATTTGTTGACTAGGTACATTTGTGCCTAGATAAAGTTATGTCAATTAATTTTTATCAGACGGAGTACTAATTATCGAATTTCAAAGATGTAACAACATCCCCACGGGTGCCGCCAAATTTAGTGACAATTTATATGCATGACAATAGTAATTAGTCACCTATTACATTTGAGAAGCCAAAAGGCTACTGTGTGCCGATATGTTAATGACAAAAAAAACCCTCATGCATTAACAGAATCCTTGACGACAGAGGAAAACCGTCATGGATCATCTACATTCCGGGACGGTTTCATATTTGTCATCAGGCCATTTTGCCACTGAATACCGTTCTTGCTACAGTGCATGGCTGTTATCACCAGAATTTGACCGGATCAGAGGTGGGCCGCGATCAAGATGGGTTTGAAGAATATACATGGAAGAAATACGTGAATCGGCCTTGTGTACCAAGTTTGGGCTAAATTGCCCCTGTATCTGTATTATAGTAGATCGCATCTTAATTTAGAAGTTAGAGTTTTACCCGTGCACGGTTAGGTGCACGCCTCAATTAGAAAGTCCCCTGGACTATAAATATGTATCTAGGGTTTATGGAATAAAACAACAACCAACGTTCAACACAAACCAATCTCGGCGCATCGCCAACTCCTTCGTCTCGAGGGTTCCTCCGGTAAGCATCATGCTGCCTAGATCGCATCTCGCGATCTAGGCAGCACAAGCCCTGCCTAGTTGTTCATGCGTTGCTCGTATCGAAGCGCTTTTGATGGCGAGCAACGTAGTTATCGTAGACGCGTTAGGGTTAGCATCGTTCTTAGCATCATATGCTTGCGTAGTGCAACCCTTGCGCGTCTAGCCGTCCTTGTGCCTCATCATGGGTGCAGGGGCGGCACCCCGCTTGGTCTTTATTTAGTAGATCTGATCCGTTATGGTCGATCCTTGATTCATCAAGGATTAGTTTAATATCTGCAATAGTTAGGCCTTACAAAGGGTTGGAGGATCCAGCGGCATGCGGTGGTGTAGTTTGCTGCCCCTAGACAGGACGTTCCGAGGATCAACCTAGTGTTGGTTTTTAGGCCTTGTCTAGGGCTGGCTTACGTTTACCGTGCGTGAGCGCGAGGCCCAATCGTGAGTAGGATGATCCGATTATGCGGTGAAAACCCTAGATCGTCGTGGATCTCATACGCTTTACATTGATCAAGCAGGACCACCATATATTCGGCCACCTTGGACGAATCATGGGTGAATCGGCTCCCGAGCCGATTCACAGGACAACCCGAGAGCCGATCGAGGCTCGTATTTAACGTGTACGTGTGTGCCCCGCAGGAAACTAAGCGAGGCATCATCCACACCTTCCCGACCTGGTATAGGTCGGGTGGCACGCCCTTGCGACCCAAGCATCGGCGCGCGACCGGGAGGCTTTGCGGGCCGTCGCTCCGAGGGACCGGGGCCAGCCGCAGCCCTAGTCGTTCCCGGCTCTACCGTGTTGGCCGGCCGCTGCCCGCCGGTGGGTTTCGACGCCAACACATTCTGGCACGCCCGGTGGGACCGTCTTCAACATCCACGACATCCACCACATCGCCATCTACATCCGAGATGGCGGAAGAGACTCCGGTCACTTACGAGGACCTCACTGGCGAGCTCAAGAAGAAGCATGACGAGATCAAGGCCTTCCTCGAAGCCGACCTCATCGGCTCTTTCCACAGGACCCGCTCCCATGGCCATTAGATGGAAGGGGTTCTCACCTGAAGGCGCGCTTGATGGAGTGGACCTATCCACCCCTTCAGAAGAACGGACCAGAGCTCTGCGCCAGGAAGTTAACTACATGGTAGCTCATTCTGTTTACCGCCATGGCAAGGACAAAGAGGAGGCCGTTTCAAGCGATCGGCTTCGATATGATGATAAAGGTACAACAATGAAGACGGTATAGAGTCTTATAATGCTTTCAATATGTCTTTTATGTGAGTTTTGCTGTACCGGTTCATACTTGTGTTTGCTTTAAACACCTTGCTAGCCTAAACCTTGTATCGAGAGGGAATAATTCTCATGCATCCAAAATCCTTGAGCCAACCACTATGTCATTTGTGTCCACCATACCTACCTACTACATGGTATTTATCCGCCATTCCAAAGTAAATTGCTTGAGTGCTACCTTTAAAATTCCATCATTCACCTTTGCAATATATAGCTCATGGGACAAATAGCTTAAAAACTATTGTGGTATTGAATATGTACTTATGCACTTTATCTCTTATTAAGTTGCTTGTTGTGCGATAACCATGTTTCTGGGGACGCCATCAACTATTCCTTGTTGAATATCATGTGAGTTGCTATGCATGTCCGTCTTGTCTGAAGTAAGAGAGATCTACCACCTTAATGGTTGGAGCATGCATTTGTTAGAGAAGAACATTGGGCCGCTAACTAAAGCCATGAATCATGGTGGAAGTTTCAGTTTTGGACATATATCCTCAATCTCATATGAGAATAATAATTGTTGCCACATGCTTATGCATTAAAGAGGAGTCCATTATCCGTTGTCCATGTTGTCCCGGTATGGATGTCTAAGTTGAGAATAATCAAAAGCGAGAAATCCAAAATGCGAGCTTTCTCCTTAGACCTTTGTACAGTGCGGCATGGAGGTACCCCATTGTGACACTTGGTTAAAACATGTGCATTGCAAAGATCCGGTAGTCCAAGCTAATTAGGGCAAGGTGCGGGCACTATTAGTATACTATGCATGAGGCTTGCAACTTGTAAGATATAACTTTCATAACTCATATGCTTTATTACTACCGTTGACAAAATTGTTTCATGTTTTCAAAATAAAAGCTCTAGCACAAATATAGCAATCCATGCTTCCCTCTCGCGAAGGGCCTTTCTTCTACTTTTATTGTTGAGTCAGTTTACCCATTTCCTTCTATCTAAAAAGCAAACACTTGTGTTAACCGTGCATTGATTCCTACATACTTGCATATTGCACTTGTTATATTACTTTATGTTGACAATATCCAAAAGATATACACAAGACTGCATTCAGAGTACCAGGTTCAATGGGCTTGTTTGAATATGTAGTCATGACATTTGGATCGAAGAAACTCGGGGGCAGCTCACCCCGAAGGTCCTCTCCTCCGGAGAGCCGATTTCGTTCAAATCGGCCGGCTCCGCATGATAGTGCCCTCGGACATGATCAAGCCCAGGTCCATTCGGCTAATTTGTGTATCCTCGTCTCCGTTTCGCCTTGACCGAGACTCGAGGGGCAACCGACCCGGTAAATGTTCTCGTTTCTAGAAGCCAATTGGAGTATCATCGGCTGGTCCCGTGTAGCAACCTTCTTCGAGGATGGTGAATTTTGCGGAGGAGTGTCACCGAGGTCTCGTAGTCATCGGTCGAAGAAGATGAAGGACAGATTATGAGAGACCAATGCGTTGCTATCGGCTCATTGGGCGTCGATCCAGCTAACAATCGGCAGCTTACGCTCTGCCACGACATGACCCGACGAAGGAAAAGCATAATGATTTTGGAAATGTCATTTCCAAAACCAGGAGGGCATGTGTTATCACCAGAATTTGACCGGATCGAGAGGTGGGCCGCGATCAAGATGGGTTTGAAGAATATACATGGAAGAAATACGTGAATCGGCCTTGTGTACCAAGTTTGGGCTAAATTGCCCTCGTATCTGTATTATAGTAGATCGCATCTTAATTTAGAAGTTAGAGTTTTACCCGTGCACGGTTAGGTGCACGCCTCAATTAGAAAGTCCCCCGGACTATAAATATGTATCTAGGGTTTATGGAATAAAACAACAACCAACGTTCAACACAAACCAATCTCGGCGCATCGCCAACTCCTTCGTCTCGAGGGTTCCTCCGGTAAGCATCATGCTGCCTAGATCGCATCTCGCGATCTAGGCAGCACAAGCCTGCCTAGTTGTTCATGCGTTGCTCGTACTCGAAGCGCTTTTGATGGCGAGCAACGTAGTTATCGTAGACGCGTTAGGGTTAGCATCGTTCTTAGCATCATATGCTTGCGTAGTGCAACCCTTGCGCGTCTAGCCGTCCTTGTGCCTCATCATGGGTGCAGGGCGGCACCCCGCTTGGTCTTTATTTAGTAGATCTGATCCGTTATGGTCGATCCTTGATTCATCAAGGATTAGTTTAATATCTCGCAATAGTTAGGCCTTACAAAGGGTTGGAGGATCCAGCGGCATGCAGGGTGTAGTTTGCTGCCCCTAGACGAGGACGTTCCGAGGATCAACCTAGTGTTGGTTTTTAGGCCTTGTCTAGGGCTGGCTTACGTTTACCGTGCGTGAGCGCGAGGCCCAATCGTGAGTAGGATGATCCGATTATGCGGTGAAAACCCTAGATCGTCGTGGATCTCATACGCTTTACATTGATCAAGCAGGACCACCATATATTCGGCCACCTTGGACGAATCATGGGTGAATCGGCTCCCTGAGCCGATTCACAGGACAACCTCGAGAGCCGATCGAGGCTCGTATTTAACGTGTACGTGTGTGCCCCGCAGGAAACTAAGCGAGGCATCATCCACACCTTCCCGACCAGGTATAGGTCGGTGGCACGCCCTTGCGACCCAGCATCGGCGCGCGACCAGGAGGCTTTGCGGGCCGTCGCTCCGAGGGACCGGGGCCAGCCGCAGCCCTAGTCGTTCCCGGCTCTACCGTGTTGGCCGGCCGCTGCCCGCCGGTGGGTTTCTGACGCCAACACATTCTGGCACGCCCGGTGGGACGATCTTCAACGACAACCATCTCGCCATCCACATCAGAGATGACGGAAAGCGCTCCGGTCAAGCACGAGGGCCTGGCTGACGACCTCAAGAGGGAGCATATCAAGGCCAGGGCGGCCCTCGAAACCGACCTAATCGGCTCTTCCCACTACACCCGCTCCCCTGGCATCGGCACCAACGTGGTGGAGCTGGGGTACCACCCCGGTGAGGGTAGTGATGACGGCGGCTGCTCCCACAGCAGGGGTGAGAAAGGAGCCGATCCCGGCGGTCGGACCATACCACGCGCACCACCAGCTCTCCCAAGTATTCGGCGTCGACCTCTCGGGTGACGGGAAGCTAGGATTCGGGTTCACATCGGCCGACGAGCTAGAGGAAGTCGACATTGGCCCCGGGATAAGCCGCGGCCAACTTTTATCGCCAGGAAGTTAGACCCGCAGCTCGGGGTCGGATGATTGCTCTCTTGAAAGAGTACCCGCATTGCTTCGCATGGGACTACACCGAGATGCCTGGGCTGGACAGGAGCATCATCGAGCATCGACTCCCTCGAAGAAAGGATTCCGGCCCTTCCAAAGAACGAGCACGACAAATGAAGGCCGCAATCCTAGAAGAGGTCAAGAAAGAGATCGAGAAGATGTTAGTCGCCGGATTTATCAGACCATGCAGGTACGCGGAATGGATATCCAGTATCGTTCCGGTAGAAAAGAAGGACGGCCGGTGGCGTGTGGCTATCGATTTCCGGGACCTTAACAGAGCTACCCCAAAAGATGAGTATCCGATGCCTGTGGCGTAAACTTTGATCAATGCAAGCTGCCGGCCACAAGGTTTTAAGCTTCATGGATGGCAACGCCGGCTATAACCAGATTTTCATGGCTCCGGAAGATATACACAAGACCGCATTCGGAGTACCAGGGGCGTAGGTTTGTTTGAGTATGTGGTCATGACCTTTGGGTTGAAGAATGCCGGCGCGACGTATCAAAGAGCCATGAATTATATATTCCACGATCCGATCGGCAAGCTGGTGGAAATCTACATCGATGATGTGGTAGTCAAATCCGTCTCCATGGGGGGACACTTGCAAGATTTACGACACGTACTAGACCGAACTCGAAAGTTCGGATTGAGAATGAACCCGAAGAAGTGCGCCTTTGGTGTGACGGCCGGTCAGTTCCTAGGATTTTTGGTACATGAGCGAGGGATTGAGATCGGCCTCGAAGAGTCGGGAGGCAAGTGCGTACCATGCAGCCGCCCACCACGAAGAAAGAACTCCAGCCGTCTTATCGGCAAGATCAACTTCGTCCGCCGGTTCATCTCTAACTCGTCAGGACGGATCGAGCCGTTCATGGGTTTAGTAAAGACTAAATCCGATGACGAATTTCACTGGGGGGCAGAGCAGCAGCAGGCGTTTGACGACATTAAACGGTACCTGACGACACCACCCGTGCTAGTGCCGCCCCAGCCAGACAGGCCGTTCTACATTTATCTGTCGTAGGCTGAAACATCCATTGCTTCGGTGGTGGTGCAACTCTACGAGGGCGTCGAGAGGGTCGTTTTCTACCTCAGCGAGAAGGATGTTGGACGCGGAGACAAGATACCCCGAGGTCGAGAACCGTGCCTCCGTCCGGTCTTTACCTGCACCAAGCCGCACCACCTCTTTTTAACGGCAGAAATTTTCGTCATATGCAAATCCGACGTGGTCAAGCACATGCCGTCGGCCCCGTGTTGAAGGGCCGACCGGGTAAATGGATGCTCGCGTTGTCGGAATTCGACCTTCGGTATCAGCCTGCGAAAGCGGTCAAAGGACAAGCGTTAGCCGATCTCATAGCCGAGCGAGTCAATACCAATATAGCAAGCACTATCCGTACGTGCGTGGGCTATGTTCTTCGATGGATCGGCTTGCGACGGTGGTTGCGGCATCGGCATTCTCGCTCGTATCGCCTAGGGGGCGGAGTACTCCTTCTCTATCGAGTTGTCGACCCCCTGCACCAACAATGTGGCGGAGTATGAAGCGATACGAAAGGGGATGGAGTTGTTACTAGAAGCTGGAGCGGAAGCAGTAGAGCTTTTTGGAGACTCCAAGTTGGTGATTAACCAGCTCACGGATGAATATAAGTGCGAAAGTGAATCGCTTTTCCCACACTGGATGGAATGCCGTGAGCTAATGACAAAGTTTAGATACATCAACTTCAATTGGGTCCCGAGATCCCAGAATACCGAGGCCAACAATCTCGCGCAAATGGCGTCAGGCTACATAGAGACCCCTGAAGGGTCAGAAGTCCGAGTCCAATTCCCGGAACAAGATGATTGGAGAGCCGAAATCTTCAAATATTTAAAAGATTCGGCTCGGGGGGCACCTAAGCGGATAAGATACAAAGCCATGAAGTATGTCCTCATAGGAGACGACATGTTCTACAGGACGTTGGAAGGGTTACTACTCAAGTGCCTAGGACCAACTGAGTCTAATCGGCTCTTACACGAGGTACATGAAGGCGCTTGCGGGACTCATCGGCCGGCTCACAAGATGAAGTGGCTGATCGGACGCTCGTGGTTCTATTGGCCCACCATGCTTGAGGATTGCTTCAATTACTATAAGGGGTGCCGTGCATGCCGGATGTTCGGGAAGATTCGGATGGTACCAAGCATCGGCAATGAATCCGATCGTCAAACCTTGGCCATTCCGAGGATGGGGCATGGACATGATCGGGAAGATCCATCCGGCTTCGAGCAAGAAGCACGAATTTATCTTGGCCATCACGCATTACTTCACCAAGTGGGTGGAGGCCGTCCCTATGAAGAAGGTGAAATCAGAAGATGTGATCAAGTTCGTGAAAGAACACGTGATTCATAGGTTCGGGATTCCCCAAACTATCACGACCGATGGAGGCTCGGTCTTTGTGTCTAAAGAGTTCGGGGGATTTTGCGATGACATGGGGATTAAGCTGATCCGATCATCTCCGTATTATGCCCGTGCAAACGGGCAAGCTGAGGCGTCTAATCGAGTTTGATCAAGCCGATCAAGAGAAAGATTGAAGAAAACCCGAGGGATTGGCATGAGAAGTTATCGCAGGCGTTATGGGCCTACCGCATGTCATGCCATGGAGCTATAAAAACTTCGCCGTACTCAGCTTGTTTATGGGCAAGAGGCCGTATTACCTTGGGAGATTACAACTGGGTCTAGACGTGTCACGTTTCGGGACGACCCGACGGCGGACGAATATGCGACTTTGATGAGTGACACCATTGAGGACGCAACAGTAGCCGAGGCTTTGGTCGTTAGAAAAGATCAAGGAAAACAAGGCCCGGGTAGCTCGAGCCTACAATAAGAAGGTTAGGCCAAAGGAGTTTCAGAGTTGGTGACCCGGTATGGGAAGCTCGTGTTGCCGTTAGGAACCGGTGGACAAGGCATATGGCAAGTGGTCTCCTAATTGGCACGGTCCGTATAAAGTCGTCCGTGCCTTGAAAGGTAATGCGTACATGTTGGAAGAATTGGATGGACGAAGTTCCCAAGTGGCCGTAAATGGACAACACCTCAAGAAATATTTCCCAAGCATGTGGGATGATAGGCACTAAAATAGGAAGGCCGATTAGAGTCGGCCAGCAAAAAGGGGACGATCCAAAGTGTGGGGGCCGATGCAATCGGCCGTAAAAAAAAAAAAAACACAAAAGCCGATGTCGCCGCCACTCTAGAACAATTACGGATGTCGCCGCCATCGACTCTAGAACAATTACGGTGTTCAGTCTGGCCTCACGAGTGCCCTGGAACGCGTCCTTGCTGGTGTCCTCGCCTTGACTAAGGCTCGGGGGGCAGTTAATCTAGTGGATGCTCGGTATTTTCAAGAGCCGATTGGAGTTGCTCGGATTTAGCCGATTGAACAATTATCGGCTATGGAATTGCAAAAGTCCATGGTCAGGGAAAGAATGATAATCCGGTTCGTTTGCTATCGGCCCCGGTGTGGCGAACAGAAGATGGAGGTTGAATTAATGAAGAAAGATTGAACGAACGATTCTTGTTAATTCAAAGATGCGGCTTTACAAGAAGAGCCGAGGGCTCCCAAAAGAGGGATCTAGTGCCTAGTGCACTACTATTCCTACTCTACCGCCGTCGCCGTCTTCATCATCGCCGTCATCGTCGGCGCTGCTCCCCGAAGCTCCTCGCCATCGCTGTCCCAGACTGTCGGCCGGAGCTTCCTCTTCCTCCTCGTCATCATCATCATCTCGCCGTCCGCCCGTGTGCGGAGGCGTTTCGTTGGAGGATATCCCGCGGAGGAGGAATCATCTTCCTCCTCCTCATCCTCCTCTTCCTCGTCGTCCTCGTCGTCCTCGCTCGTCCGCCCACATGCGGGAGCGCTTCTTCGGAGGGAGCTTGGTGGAGGGAGGGACTTCGGTCCCTTCCGCTCTTTCTTCTTTCTTCTCCTTGTCGGATGGAATGGGATTTGCCCCGGGACGGGGATCGTCCCCTTTCTTGTTCTTCGGCGCCGATTGGATGGAGAGGCTGGGAGCGGAGGAGGAAGAGGAAGACATTGCCACGGAAGAAGAGGGTTTTTTGGTGTTAACCGCTAGAACGGAGGAAGGGGATGAAGAAGGCTGGTCAGCTTGGCGTGATTAAATATTGAGGAGCCTAGTGGAGTTTCAATGCCATTG